>NC_067118.1:24576653-24901028 GCF_021347895.1 Acanthochromis polyacanthus
AAATAGCATGAATTAAATATATTTACCCTCGAACATAGGCTTAAATAAGTATCTTCAGGTGTTCAGATTAAGTTATGATGAACAATATAACACCAGGGGCACGTGAAACAAGCTGTATTTGCTTCTTAGTGAGACAGTATGCACATCTTACCCATCCAGATTTTGTTTTGTCAGGAATATCACTTCATACCAAACTTGTAAATGCTCAGATTGCTGTGATATATTATTCTAATTGTAAGACACCAGTTTTTCTACAGGTAGATCTAAATTTTTTTGAAATATTCAGACCAATACAATTAATGAGCATTTACATTTGTGATTATTTTTACTTCTTAGTCTGCAGCGATGCCTCTGTGCGTTGATCTACACCTCCATTCCCTATACTGACCACATTAACAGCTGCTGCAACCATCAGTCAGAGAAAACTATCTATTGTTTCTAACTCTGCTGTCATCCTCCCCACAGAGCAGTGCGTTATCCAGTATTCATGAGGGTTTTGCATTTTTTTGGTTAATTGTGGGAGTGTCGTGGGCGGAATACAAGGCTCGTCCATGTGTGCACATTTTTAAGTTTAAATAATTGTGATTTATAAAGGGGGAACTGTATGCAGAAGTGCATGTACACAGTTTTATAAATCTGATTATTTTCTGGCTCACACCAATTCCGTCCTTTGCAGAAAGTAAGTTAACTTTTAATGTGATTCCTACGCGCCGTTTTATAAACGATGCTCCAGTTGATTAAAAGTCTATATGCACAAAGAAATATGCATACGCAATCTTTTGCTCAGATTAATACAGCTGCACACAAGTGCCAGCCTCATTTCAGCTCTCCATAAATGGACAGAAAAGCCTTTAAACAGCCATTTCCATATGGATACTTTGCTTGCTTGTAGACTTGTCAGAATACGGTAAAGGAGAAGTGTAATGCCCCACAGTCTCATCAGCAGAGTTCTTCAACAGCAACCTCTACATTTATAGCATTTATATTAATAGTACTGATTACACTAATGCATAACAGGTAGTCGACCTGGAAGCCACCACTGCTGTGAAACCGTCATTATTAAACATTACAAGGATGATCAATTATTCATTGATAGAGCTCACATTGAAACAGATTTTACAAAGTGATTTACAGTTCAGGATAAAATTAACAGGTCTATAGTTAAGTGATAATTATGTGTCAAATGAATCATAAATAACTTCAAATTAGGTTGATGAATACCCCTTTGATGTGTGAAGAATACAGTGGAAAATATCTAGAGCTTACACAGGCAGTGACACTAGCTAGACACCCAAATGTTTTACAAAATAAAGTGCCTCATAAAGAAACACAGTGTAAATCTACCTGGCAGCAAAAATGCCGTAAATATACATAAAAAATGTTGAAACATTGTAAAGTTTGAAAAAAAAATGTGAAAATAACCGCACATACACTATATTGCCAAAGGTATTCGCTCACCAACTCCAAATAATCAGGATCAGGTGTTGCAATCACTTCCATGGCCACAGGTGTATAAAATCAAGCACCTAGGCATGCAGACTGCTTTGACAAACATTAGTGAAAGAATGAGTCGCTCTCAGGAGCTCAGTAAATTCCAGCGTGGAACTGTGATAGGATGCCACCTGTGCAACAAATCCAGTCGTGACATTTCCTCGCTCCTAAATATTCCACAGTCAACTGTCAGCTGTATTATAAGAAAGTGGAAGTGTGTGGGAACGACAGCAACTCAGCCAACAAGTGGTCGGCCACGTAAACTGACGGATGCTGAGGCGCATAGTGCCAAGAGGTGGCCAACTTTCTGCAGAGTCAGTTGCTACAGACCTTCAAACTTCATGTGGCCTTCAGATTAGCTCAAGAACAGTGCTTCAGCAGAGAGCTGGACCAGTCTGGGTTTGGCGGTTGCCAGGAGAATGATACTTGTTGGACTGCATTGTGCCAAGTGTAAAGTTTGGTGGAGGGGGGATTATGGTGTGGGGTTGTTTTTCAGGAGCTGGGCTTGGTCCCTTAGTTCCAGTGAAAAGAACTCTGAATGCTTCAGCATACCAAGACATTTTGGACAATCCCATGCTCCCAACTTTGTGGGAAGAGTTTGGAGCTGGCCCCTTCCTCTTCCAACATGACTGTGCACCAGTGCACAAAGCAAGGTCCACAAAGACATGGATGACAGAGTCTGGTGTGGATGAACTTGACTGGGCCTGCACAGAGTCCTGACCTCAACCCAATAGAACACCTTTGGGATGAATTAGAGCGGAGACTGAGAGCCAGGCCTTCTGGTCCAAAATCAGTGTGTGACTTCACAAATGTGCTTCTGAAAGAATGGTCAAAAATTCCCATAAACACACTCCTAAACCTTGTGGACATAGCTGCAAAGGGGTGACCGACGTCCTACTGAACCCTGTTGGATTAGGAAGGGGATGTCACTTACGTTCATATGCGAGTCAAGGCAGGTGAGTGAATACATTTGGCAATAAAGTGTATCTGTAAAATAATTATATGTTTAGTGGATTTAAAATCAGTTAAACAATGCAATTTTATGGTCATCATGCAAGAATAAATTACTATTTCTAAAAATAGAGATATTTGATGTGGATATTATATACAGCTTTTCCTGTCGTCTTTCCAGTCAACACGGAAATAAATATTCTGTTATTTTACTCGATATTATCTATAAAAAATAACACAAGGAAATCTGTAAAGTACTATTGTAAGGTGTTAAAAATACAATTAAAAAATATTTTACAATATATATACTACCAGCCAAAAGTTTGGACGCACCTTCTCATTCAGTGGTTTTTATTTTACTATTTTCTGCATTGCAAATTAATAATGAAGACATCAAACCTACAAAAAAATACATATGGAATTTGTTGTGAACTAAAAAGTGTGAATCTTCAGGATTAATCTACAATGTAGAAAATAACACAGATAAATTAAAAGCATTCAATGAGAAGGTGTGTCCAGACTTGTGACTGGTAGTGTATGTCTCTCTCTCTCCATACAATAATTTGCTCCTCAGTAAACCTGTAACTGGACTCCCAAAGAGCTTCACTAAAAAAGTAGCTGGACTCCTTTTGCTGATTCTTGAAGGATCTGAAGCGTTAATGACTGACAACGCTGACCATCTGGAGCTTTCACTGCTTGCATGTTTTTACCATGTTATCATCGCAGATTTTGTTCAGAGTAGTTTACGTATTTGTTTTATAGGACCCCAATCCATTCTCTGTGAAATATTTGGGCGGAATTTGGAGAATTTCATATGTTTTCAGGTTTGGGAATTTTAAAATTCCTCTCTGGGAAATCATTTTATGGGTTCAGTATCTCCAGAAATATAGCTTCCACAGCTCTGATGAAACTTGCTGTAGCACGTTCAATAGACATGAGATTTATTGCGATGCGTCAGTTCAGTGTTCATTTTAAATATACAGTATGTATGGGTGCATTCAGTAAGACAAATAGTCATCATAACTTATTCAGTTTAAACATGAAGACAGCATGAAAGCAGCTTCTCATTTGGCAGACATGAAGTTTTTGTGGCCCTACAAATGAATCCATAGCACCATTTTCACATCATAATAGCAAGAAACTGGAGCCGTGTCTTGCAGTACATGCCAGACATCAAATTCTGCTGATGTTAGAGTCCTCAAAAATTGTTGAAATGTCAACCAAAGACTGAATTTTTAGTAGGTAATATGTATACGTCCATATACTGTATGTACCCTTTCTGGGGTCCCAACACCACTAAAAATTAAATGTTGTGGTGTGACCTGAACACTTCAATACCAGAGTAGTCTTGTGCTGTGGTCAAAACAATCATACTAAAGTAATTGTGATGCATCAAATGTGCGGCTTCTACACATCAGTCACTCAATTAAAGCAACGCTGTACAAACAGACCTCTACTCATGTTGGACACAGAAGCTCCTAACCGTCACAGAGGGTCTTTGGTTGCATTCCAAATCACCAAGTGTTTGCTTCAGAATATGCTGCAGCTGCTCTCACAAAGTACATACTGTTTAATGTAGTATGTACACAACTAGGACTTACTATTTTGTCACAATACGCCTTAAACTTTCTGTCATAGTCTGCTGTGTGAAATGAGCTGTCATCTGTTGTGTGGTTCTAATCAGTTTTAATCAGTATTAATGTCAGTTAATCAATGGATGATTCGTCATTAACAGTCCTAGTTAACCACGCCCCATGGGTACGTTGGCGGGGTTATTGCATTTGGTGCGGTATCTGGCTGGGTAAGTATGTATGTATGTGGCTATGTCCGGTCCGATATCTCTGCAACCGCTGAAGTCAGGATAATCAAACTTGGCACTGAAGATCAGTCTAAGGTCCCCTGCTCAGTTGTGAAGTTACAGGTTAGCAGATGAAGTAGGGAGGGAGATGCGTAGGATGATCAAAATTGATACATATTGCATCAGTTGTATACGGAGGACAGGGTTTTCGCCAGCAGAGGGCGTGGTTCTGCCCTCTACTGAGGGCTCATCCAGTTTAAACATGTAATGCTGCTCAAGTCCGTTTTCATGAATATTGCTAATTCTATCTTTAATAAAACAAACTTAAAGATACAGCAATCAAAGATGAATGCATAAGAGAGAATAGTGGAGAGCAATAAAAGACACGAGTAAAAGAACTCAATTGCTGCACAGAATAAATGGGTTGCACTGAATGTAGCAGCCTTCAAAGGAAACTGCAACTTACTTGATGCACAGATTCACAATGATGGATCATGGCGGCTCTGTTGTGTTTGAAAGTTCTAATTCTTCTAACACTTTTTAAACAAGAAGCAGTCAGTTTGTTTTGGGGGTTAGCTGTCTCAGCATAATTCTTGTCGCTGCTCAGATTCTTTAAGAAATCTTCCTGTAATAAGCATTTGTCGTCAATGGTCAGTTCTTTGACGTAAATGTCTCTCACAGTGTCTGAGAAATGCCACTTTTGTTGTATTGTTTCTGCACCGGGCCCTAGATATCAAAGTAAACCGCGTTCTACAACTAATTGGAATTATGTGTAATTAGCTGATTAGCTCTTACAATATAATTAGATTACCTTTTGTTGCAGCTTAGCCTTTAGTCCACAGATCTGAAGATATTCCTGGTGCTTTGCAACACTCACGCAATATTAAAAGACTGACCTCATTTTAGGATATGGGTTGGAGCATTTTCTGCCTACAGAAGCTCTACAAAAGGATTAGAAATGATCTCATCCTGGGAAATCCACTCTCCTTCATTGTGACATATATCTGTAACTTTCAGTTGTGCATTTGTGAAAAACACCATCTGATCTCTCTTTGAATATTTTCACACTGGCTACTGCAACTGTCTTTGTGGGGCAGATTGAATGTTGCATGAAAAGAATTGATGTACAATGAAAACCAATGAATATCTTAAGAAGTGTTTACGTGCTTGGAGAAAAATAAAACAGGTTTTCTTCAGGTGTTGTCCAGTGTGGGGCTGAAAGAGATGGGAAGAATGTTTAGAATATGAATATGTGTGTATGAATTATGATGTGTCAAACAGACTTGTATGATAATTTAACATATATGTGTGAAAACAGCGTTTCTGTCAATCAGTTCTCATTGCTGGATGGGAGAGTGTGTTAACCTCATTTGTTTTCAGTGAGCTTGTCTCTCTGTGAGTGTTTTAAAATGTGATATTTTCAAAGTCTTTGAAGAAAGACAACCTAGACTTTTTTTCCCTCCAGTTTGTGGCTGAAAGCTGAATCTGAAGAGGTGTTGTGAATACCAGCCACACACCTATTAGCCACAACATTAAAACCAACTGTCAGGTATATCGAACAGTCCCCTTTGCACCTAAAAAAAAACAGGTCTGAGCCATCAGGACATGGACACAGGACCTCTGGTGGCACTGAGGCACTGGCAGCAGATCCTTTGGGCCTTCTGAGGAATTCCTGGGGGTTTTTGTGGCTTGTCCCTGACTCCCTTTTCTTAAACATTTTCTAAGTGTAAGGAGTTTCTTCTTCATTAAATATTGAAAAGTTTCAGCCTCAGCTGTTGAAGTCAGAGTCAGATGATCTGTGGGACTGCTTCCAGTTACAGTCTGATAAATTACAAGTCTACAGATGTAGGGACTGAATTAACTAATCTTTGTCATGATTACAATTGTTTTATTTTTATTTTTTAAATAATGTAGCCTAACATTTATTAGAGACATACAGCAAATTCCTTCCACGTCTGTTTCTGCAAAATACAACAACAAAAAAAGAAGAAATGGAGTCTTTAAAGAAAAGTTTACATACACTTGAAAAGAGCATATATGTCAACAGTCCTGACTTTCCAATGACTACTATAACTGCATATGTTATTTTGTAGGATGTCTTCATTATTCTATTTGCTTTATGTAAAGCATCAGTTCCACTGTCACCAAAACAACCCCATATAATAATACCACCACCATGCTTGACAGTAGGTTTTGTGTTCTTGGGGTTAAAGGCCTCACTGTCTCTCCACTGAACACATCTGATCATTGTGACCAAATAGCTTAGTTTTTGCTTCATCTGGCCACAGAATTTTCCTTTAGAAAGCCTTTTCTTTACCCACGTGACCAGCAACACACTTCAGTCCAGTTCCAAGGTGTTACGTCTAGAGGGAGGGCTTCCGTCTTGCATGGCAGCCTCCCGGTCCATGGTGATGTAAAAGCCACCTGACTGTGGATACTGATAGCTCTGTTGCAGCAGCTTCTAATTTACTGCAGAACTGCTTTTTGGTGATTCTTGATTGACTCTCCTGACGAGTTGTTCTCAGCAGCAGGTGATAGTTTGTGTTGTTTTCCTCATTGTGACAGTGACAACTGTACCTTTCACTTTATACTTACAAATCATGGTTTGCATGAATCTGTACCTGCTTTGATCCAAAATGACCAAGGCACATGTGTTTCAATGATTCCATCAAAGAAAATTAAGAGTTGTAGGAGTCACTGGAAACTCAAAACTGCCATAATCTACTTTACAAGTGAATGTAAACTTTTGTTCACACTGTATGCTAGCTTAAATTCTTATAAACGTAATATATTGAGTAAACTCTCAGCTGTTTATTCACCTAACCCATCATTTTACTTCACAATCGCTCAAGTTGTAATAACTCATGTTTTTAAGTTCTAAAGTGATCTAAAAATGAAAAGTAAACATTTATGTTCAATTGTTAGACATTAGAAAAACTCATATATTTGCATAAAGTGGACAACAGAAGATGATTTGACTGAATTCATTAATGTTATTTAACAATGTAAAAAAAAATGTTGTGATTAAAAAGGTAAAAAGGTACATTTTTCCAAAGCAGATATGTAATATTTTTCAGTGAGTTAACACTTCATGTTGCCCTTGAATTTGGAGCACATTTAAGAGAACTGAGATCTGAACGGCTGTTTGGATCAATATCAACAAAGCTGAATTACCAGCCAAGCAAGATTGGACAGCAGAGTGGGGCTGCAGACCTCCAGGAGAAAAACTGTCAGTTTACTGTGTGCCACTTGGTCTTCTCTAATTAGGTTAAAATAATAGTCCTACACTTTGGGAAAAGCACTCATTTGCTTTCTTTCCAAGAGTTTAATTAGATAGTTAAACTTCCAAGTCTAACCAAAAATACAATGTTGTGTCTACAATTGGCACTGTGATCAAATTAAGACAATAAAGCCCTTTCACTTTTAGAGTTTCTATTGGAACTATTTCTGAACTTTTGACATAATAAGGCCAGCTTGTGAGTTCTTTGTATCATTGATAAGTCAAGTGTGACTTTACTGTTGAATTCCTGAGTCACTTCTACACATCGCTGCTGCTTGTGGTGATAAAGTCCTGACAAAACCAAATAGGATTTCTGCTGCCCTCGTACAACAGTGACTTAGCACGTTGGAATAGTTCAACCGTCATGTTAAATATGATTGAGAATGGATCATAATTAAGAAAAAGCCAATATTTGAGACCGATATGAACACCTGTCTCTTCCGGTCTTGTGCATGTGAAATGTGTGAACTTTTCTGAAGGTCATCATCACTGTCACTCCTTTTGGAAAGCGAAGAACTCATCGCCCAGAAAAAGCAGCTTTTTAGGGGTGTGAGCAGGTCTATTATAGCCCAAAAAATGATATATTCCTAAACGTAATCAAGTATTTTAGCTGCCTAAACACCAAACAGTGACTCAGAACATAAATAATAATAAAAACAGATATAAAAACTGACTAAAAAGGTAATTATGTCGAATAATAGTGGTCCCACACAGGACTTGAACCCCACTCTTAGAGGTCAAAGTTCTGCAAATTACTGAAACCATCACCATGCCCAGCAAACACATTTAAAAACACTAAGTTCTGCACACACCTGTTTTTTCATTACGCTGTGTTGATTTATTTATATTTTCCCTTGATTTGCTTTGCTTTTGATCGTTGATGTATTTACTTCTGCTTCTTATTTTCTACCGTCTTCTTATGTGTGTTTTTTTTATGTGGTATTAATCACACTGGCCACATGTGGTGAGTACTGCCCCCCCTTGGGTTGCCATGATCTTGACTGCCTGTGCTTTCATTAATTAAATGCTAAGCTGAAAGCTAACATTAGAGAGGGCTTGATGATATTGTTGAAGAATAATCTAAGCAATTTAGTTTATCGTTTTTCATTATTTTTCCATTATTATCTGGGAATGAAATTCGAGCAGCAAAACATGTTTATTCTCAGGTTCGGTCTTAATTTAATTTCTCGACATGAAAATAATAATTATGACCAATAACCTCAATGTTCCAAACCATCTGACAGCATGATGCAGCATTTGCCAGGGCATCTGGCCCACTAATTATAATTCCACTCAGAGGTGGAGATACGGTGTTGAAATTGGCTGGAGCAGAGGTCAGGTGGAGACTCTTCACTGTACAGCGGTGATGAGCAGCAGCATGCCAGGGTGATGATGATGATGTCTTATTTAGGTTTGTTTACTTTTAAGATTACCGCCTTGTTACTGGAGCCTCACCCAAACTGTGAGGATTAATAATATTATCAAAAATACAGTACAATGATAGAGTAAATTGCATTTTTCGGTAATCCTTTCAATCCCAGAGTTCAATTTGCATTCTCAAGTAGTGCTTTCACTTCGTCAAAGACAAAAGAGTCGTGCTTTTATGCATAGTGCATTATGGGATCTGCATATGCAATATGTTACATCGGATAAAATGATTTGATGCAGAGAAACATTTTACACTAGTATACTCTACATCTAATCCAATTTTGGGATACAGTTTGGCAGAGTCCATTAAAAACATCCTCTCATTCAAACAGAGACTGTTTACCTTTGAATGAACACTGTGGACTAGCAGGTAATGGAAAAATAAATAACACAAAGTGCCAATAACAGACTCTACCGCTATGCTGGCATGACTGTGTAAAATTCAGCCCTACATTTAAACAGTGTTCCATCAGATTCTCCAGCATTAACATCAGAAATGGAGGAGAAAAGAAAATTACAGTATTTAACTTTAAGGGTAGAAAGAACACATGAATAATAATAATGAGATTAAAATGGATTAATGGTTGAACCTTGCACCAACAGAATCTTTCTGTGGAGAATCACAGGATCAGTAAAAAGCTGAGAGTAGAACTAACACAAGAAAGGTCAACTCATTCAGGTGAAAAGAAGCCACGCTGCAAGCAGTTGAAATATGTCGCACAAATGGCTGCAACACACAGCTTCCCAGCTTAAATTAAAAATGTGTGATATAATCTCAGCCGCAGTCTTGTTTCCCCAATTATAATTTCTTTGATAAGCTTTGCGTGACTCATCTGCGTTTATAAATGCATTGTTAATGCTTGATGCAGAAGCTTATCTGTGCTGATTTTTTTTAAACGGTGACTGAAAAGGAGAAAGAAATGTTGAGAAGAATTCAAATCTTTTTGCTTTCACCTTCACCGAGGATTTCAAGTAATTCCTGCATTTAGAATCTTAGTGTTAGCAAGGTCATAATAGTAGCCTAATAGCACTAGTTTGATTTCTTCTTATTGCTACGTCACGTTGACTGTGATTGAGTGAAATAAAATGTAGACTTTCTCTGTTCTCCTCCTTAGTCTGATCCACTTTATTCTCAATTCACTTCCTCTTTTCTTTTATCAGTTTCCTCTCTTCAAAATGTGCCTTGTCTGAGACAAATCAGTTGTTTAATATAGCCCACAGCCATATAGAGACTTGAATTCTTGTGAGCCATGTCCCCAAGTCAGTAATTAACCTTAAACACAATCAGTGTCTGCTAATGAAAAACAAGCCACTGGTTATTCACAGCTTTATCTTGCTGCAAAATCCCTCTATAATCTCCTGGCATATTGGTGGCTGGGTGGAGGTGGGAAGCTTTTTAAGTGTGATAGATGGAGTTTAGTTTCAGGCTGCTGCTGCTGCAGCTTCCCTGTCTGACCCAGTCATCCCCAGAGAGCCTGGGATGAGGCTGAGCCGCAATGTAGTTCTGTTGAAAAGCCTTTTGTTGTTCTTCAATCTGTATTCAGAAGACAAGCAAGAAAACCACCTTTACTTTTACTTTTTTGTTGTCATTTTTAAGTTTTTTAAAGGTTGTTTAATTTATTTTTTAATTCAGATTAAATTAACAAACAAAGAGGCCAGTGTGCTTTTTATTGGAAGTGCGATACTTGTATAATGGCACCACCTGTAGACCACTTAATTAGAAACACCTTGTCTCCTGAGACTAACTTTTGATTAAATTGAGTTACTTCACCAGTGTAGTTAGAGCCATGGAGCCGTTTCTAATTGATCAAACAGGGAAAAAGTGGGAAGTAGGAACTAGGACGAAAAGCACCTGAAGTAGGGCTTCCCTCAGACCTCAGATAGCAGGTGTTCACCAGCTGCACCACGCAGTTTTCCAGAGTGAAAGTTCTCCACTCACTTTTGAACCCCAAGAAGAGATCTCAATCTGTAGGAGCTGTAAAATGCTCTAACTGCTGGCCTGCTGCTGCATCGCCAGAAAAGGCAAAACCACCGTGAGGGTTGTGCAGTCACTCGTGGGGAGGATTTTTCTACATCTTTTTAATCATTGTAGCTGTTAAACCCATTCATAAATCTAAAAACACAAAAATAAAATGAACTTAAATTGGAGTTCTCTGGAGGAAAATTGTTTCGATGAATCATCTAATGGGTGAAATAAGTGATGGATTAATCAAAAGAAAAGCTACATTTGGTGGCAGCCATACAGCCCATCTAGTTCTACATCTGAGTGCAAGACTTCAGGGGAAAAAAATGCATCGTTCTTCACCCCTTCTGAGAAAAGTGAACCATAGATCAAAAAACCGTTGTCTTTAATGCATCTGGAAATTATCATTTCGAGTTCTTATTAACCAGAACTGAAATTAATGTTTGTTTTCCTTGTTGATTGTTCTGCCCATTACTTTCTCTATTTATCGCTTCTTTGTTTAGTCCATGAAATATCAGAACAGTCACAGACATTTTGTAAACTATCAAATATGACAAAGAAAACAAGCAAGTGCTCACAGTGCAATGCCTCAGCATTTTTGCTTGTGACGAAAACAATTAGCTAAATGTTAGACAACCTTCTGATGAATTATTGCCTTATTACTACCATCGTACCGAAAAATTATCCTCTCCTGTGTTGCTCTGTTGCAAATATACCCAACACAGTAGTTTAGAGATAAGATAAACTTTACTGATCCTTTACTGCAGAAATTAGTTTAATAAGGAGGCTGATTTTGCTGTTGACACATCCACTAATCTTAGCTGAAACCAGTATATCATCTTTTGACTTGAAGCGATCATTGGAGGTAAAGTGTAAAAGAAAAATAAAGACATCAAGCTTAAAGCAGAAACCAGAAAAGTATGTGCAGAAGATGCTGTATTTGTGTAGTATAACTCAGATGTGCTCTTATGTTCCACACAGATCTTCTGTATCCCATACGTTCTTGTCAGTTCACGCGTATCATTCAATGCCTTTATAATATGCTCTTTCGGAGACAAAATGGGATAAAACTGCAGCTTTTCTGAAGACCTCACACACCACTTGTGTGTATTTTCTTTACCAAGTTTATCCACACAGCATTCAGTTTGAAATCTTGTGCTGAAGTTTGCGACAAACACAGCGACTGTATCTCAAGGAATGCCTCTGTTGTTTGTTACGGTTGATCAGTCCAGTCTTTCCCTCCGTCTGTGCATCCGGTGTGTCCTATGGCTATCAAATGAGGTGTGTCGAATGTGTTATCTGTGCTGCACACTGCTGCACATTACTTACACAAACCCACAATCAGAGTGTAGCTACTATGCTATTGGGACAAGTGAACATGTGAGTAGTAGAAAATATTCATTCAGTCTCTAGAGATTAAATCCAACCAGCTTTGTTGATGCCGTCAAAAAGGTTTTTCCTTAACTTGTCAAATGATTTTTGTCATGAGTGCAGTGATGAAGGTTATATTTTGATCCCCCAGTGACCTCATCTTGTACATCCAACTTCAGCACAAATGGAGTGAAAGTTGGCCTGGGCGATAAAATGACAGTGATAGAAAAATTAGTTCAACAGAGTGTTCAGTAGTTTCACCTAGATGCACTAGATGCAAACTGCCATTAAAAAAACATAACAAAGATGCAAAGGTCAGGTCCATGAATAAACCCAAAGTGTTCTCTCTCCCTGGCTCAGCCTAACATGTGCCTCATAATGGAGCCCTTTTGCCCTCCATCTCTCTCCCACGGCTGCTGTGCGGGTCTCCCAAGGCATGCTAATCCACTGGCTGGTTCTTGCCGCTTCGTGATCAGGCTTTGCAATCTAAACCCTCTCGTAACTCTGTGTCCCTCGCCACCTTCACTTAAGCAATGCACTCCAGACGGCTGCTCCTAAGACTGACGGACTTTATGTCAAGGCGAATGTAGATTCCGGTCAGGGTCTTCATCTAGCGATATTTAATGTGTGCGATGGCTTCCCCCCCCAAGAAGGATGAAGCTATGATCATTCCTTTCCAATATGTGTAATTTTTAAAAAAGGTTGCATGCCAGAGCCCGAGAGCCAGTCTATGATGCCCTAGTTGCCCCACCTATTTGCGTTGCAGCCAGCCCCTACATCTATCCTGATGGGTGACAGGTCTACTGCAAGGCCCACCAAGGTGGTGTGGCGTCAGCAGTAATTTGGACGTTATAATGTGTACTACTCATTGACAATCGATATACCAGCTGATCTTCATTTCAACCTTCAGCCATGGTTATGAGCTCTGGGTAGTGACCTAAAAAAATGACATTCCACAAAGTGGCCAAAGTTTCCTCTATAGGCTGGCTGGGCTCAGCCGTTAAGATACGGTGATGAGCTTCCTGTTAAAGGAGCCCATGTTGAGCTGGTTTGCACAAATGATTAGGATGTCCAATTGGGTTCTTCCTTTGCAGGTTTTCTGGGCGCATCCAACTGGAAGGAGACTATGGTTTACAACTAGAACTCCCTTGAGGTATTGCATATTCCATTTGCCCTGACAACGCCACAGGAATCCAAAGGAAATGGTGGAACACACCGCTGAGGAGAGGGACATTGGTATTACCTGCTCAGCCTGCTGCCACTGTGACCCAACCCCAGATAGGTGTAGGAAAATGAATAGATGGATGGATTTTTAAAAAATGTGAGGGCTTTTTATTGTTGCGTGAACATTATGGTGGTTAAATTCAAATTAAACTTTTGTAAAGCTGGCACTTAATAAAAAATGGGCAGTTAAAAATAATCAGCAAGTCTTGATGTTGACTGGAACAGAACATTTTATAAAGATAGACTTCCCAGACCTGACAAAGAAAGCAACATTTGTAAAGCGAAGTGTTCCTCGCAGAGACACTGACCACTGATTAATGCACAATATTGAAATTTATTTGGTTCAGAATCATCTTTGTCAGTATCCCATCATTATTCACAGCAACATATTACAGCCATGGCCATAAGTTTGGACACAGCATGACTTACTATGTCTGTTTTGATGTCTATTACAGAACATAACTAATATTTTTTGACAGCACCAGTTTAATTAGTCAACAAATCAACAAGGGATATAATATTATCAATAAATTCCAACAATTGGAACAACTTTGTTCCCAAAACATAATATTAGAAGAAAATAACAAAAAAAATGCAGTACTTTCACAACCGAATTTGGTAAGAATAGCAAAATGACACCAAACTCTTTTGATGTTTTTTTTTAAAATATGAAACTTAATATAGTTCTCAGGAGTTGTGTACTGTATTGTAAGTGACAATTTTGTGGTATTTTCTAAGAATCACAAGCGTCATGGTACTTGTGTCCAAACTTATGGCCATGGCTGTAGTATTGTAACCGGAGTCCCAGCCTGAGGATATCCCAAAATCTAACAAAGGCGAGGGCTGCAATAACCTTTCCTACAGCACCACCCTCACGTCAATAAATAAATAAATAAGAATGAAAAAGCAGAAAAGCACTTTCATGTCACCCAGAGGATAGATCCCTTTGGTTTAGGTAACAGTGTGGCCTTTTCTCCATCGCAACCCTCAGGCCAAAGTTTTTTTTTGGTTGTCTTTGCCTTGTGGATGGCTCAGAATAACAAAGATGCATCTCTGTCGTATTTCTGTCCAACTTTTGTGTAAATAAAACACCCCAGCCTGGGCTTGTTATGGTTACTACAAACTTTTACACTGTTTCAGTAGGAAATCTTCAGTGTTGCAGATAAAGCCATGAGACACTCTGTGAGCTTTACAGAGATCATCCCTCATTTGTGCATTGTTTTCAACCGACCTCATGATCCTTCTCCTATATATCATGCGTCTCGACAATATGTGTCTGGATGGCTTTCTGTTATTATTCAGCAGAATTTAAAATACTTTAGACTGTAGCATCTAAGGGAGTCAGATCTGTTGAAAATCCTGTTGTTGTCAGTATGAAAGTTACCTGGAATTCTCACTTTGAGGTGAGACAATCTCTTCTGTCTGCATACAGCGGGTGAAGTGTCTTAGCAGTGACAAAAGAACAAAGCATGACTTGGATCGTGATGAAGTGAGATTATCATAAAGCAAGATTTGAAAGAACAAAACCTTCCACCCCTCTCGGGTCTGTTATGATATAAGACTTCCAATCTGTTTTCTCATTTCTCATAATCATTGAGCGGTCTTACAAGACAACCAAACTGCAACATGCTCCCTAGTTTCTTAGCGCAATTAAGTTATCAGTTATATTAAAAAACAGTTCAGACAACATATACAGACATAAACCACAATCACAATCTTTCTAATATTGGTTTTAGGTAATTACTAATGCTGTAAAATCATGCTTTATGTCAGTTTTGATATTGGATGACAATATTTCTTTACTTTAGAGTAATAGTTCAGAATTTCTGGAAATGGACAGTTTTTTTTCCTGTCAGCTGAGTTAGCCCAATGCTGGCTTCATATGTTGAGCACAAAATCGAAATAACAAAATGTACACCTGTCCACACACCGTCCGGACTGCATATTCTATACATGAGCAAATGTATTAATATAATAATGAAGGACGGCTGGAACCAAACACAAACCCCTGGGGAGTGTTGCAGCACAGTATATATGCACTTGTGGGACTCATGAGGCCACAAAATATGTCAGATTCAATTCAGAGTTACCGCAGAGGCAGTGGGTTGGAATGAATGTTTTCTGGGGTACGTTCAAATGCCGGCCAGTCACTGGATATGAAGGGAAATCTCAAAAATGTAATGGTATAATCCGTTAATGTCGTAGCTCTATGACAAGCATGCAGAACAGGCGCTTTCCTTTTCAAGCACATGTCCATGAATAAAAATGTAGTTCAGTGGGTTCTCATGGGGCCATTACAAATTGAGCATGGACGCTGGTTAGTTTCCAGGGCAACTTTAATGTTTCTTTTTCGTTTCATAGTGATTTTTTTGTTTCACAACAATGTGCAATTAACTCTGAAGACCCTTAACTAATTTTGTCAAGTGAGATTAATATTGCCTGTGATGCTGAAGTGTTGCATACTGAGGCAATTTATGACACATTCATGATGTTCAAGTGTGACTTGATTAATGCCACAGCTTGTACTTATTAATTATAATGTAATGGTTTTAACTTTTAGAAATAATGACACATGTTCAGGAAACTTTATCCTAAGTTTCTTTTTTTTTTTTTAATTCTCTTTCAATGTGAGCAGTGTTCACTTCACAACAATTATCCTTATTCGACTTGGTGCTGTTGTGGCTGACTTTAAGTTGCTTCATCAATCCACAGTGAGATGTGCAGTTGGGCTAAAATGCTTATGAGCTTGAATATTAGGTGGCAGTTTGACCTATTCCAAGGCCAAGGCCAAGGCTGCATTCAACTACTCAGACAGGTGTCACCATTTGTTAACCCTGATCTAAAACGTTGAATCTCTGGTTTGCTTTGCTTTGCTTTGCTTTGCTTTAAGAGTGCAGTACAGAAGAGGAAACAGCAAAGCATAACATTATTTTTCCAAAAATGAAAGCTTTCAAAAGTATCTAATTGGCCATTTCAGTTGGGGAGCCCAAATGCTGCACACTGAGCTGTTTACATTTAAGTATATATGCTCTTGAGGACAAGTGCAGCATATTTGAAATGATCTGAAACGAACCATTAAAGCCGACAATTTCAGCTTTAAAAATTGCACAAACAGGGCCTGTCTCTCTCTGTCAACATCTTTGGTTATGTTGTTGGCCCTGTCTGCTTTTCCATTTAAGAGCTGTTTAAAAGTAATGGGATAAGGAGTTAGACTCCAGGATTTTTGCCTTGCTCAGGTGATTTGCACATCTAGATGATAATATTAGCATGTTTAACCAGCAACTATTGAACATCACTGTCACCCTGCCCTGGTCCTGAATCTCAAATGTCCCCACATAGCTGATTTAAAAGAAGCAGGTGCCTCTTCTAGCTGTGCGTCATTTACAGTTCCTGGACTATAGCCAACTCGGGCAGACCACCAGTCTTGACTTAAGCTGAGGTTGGCTTGTTGTTAACTTGTCGGTGTCTTTGGCCAGTCTGATGTTTTCCATTTTCGAGTATGGGAGGGTCCACTAGGATCCTCGTGACCTATATGTTTCATCATCTTCCAAACAGACCCCTCCGTGGACATCCAAAACTTGTGTTCACACAGCAACAATGCAACAAAATTAGTAGTGCACATGCTTGGTAATGGTGTGCATATGCAGAAAGCATAGATACAACATAGATGAACACATATGGAATTATCCCAGAAGACCAGAAAATAGTATAATACCAATAACTACACGCCATGATGTCCACAGCTGTCCATGTACACATATGCAATGGAGTATAATGAAGGCTTTACAGCTAAAGGTTTCCAGGTAGAACTCATGCTTGTGAAATTTGGTGCCATAGTCCATTAATTATGTTTTTTACTGCACTTTCTCTGTTCAACTGCATACATCTTACCATAGTGTTTTTACTGTGACAGTACAGAACAAATACACACACTTCCACACCCCTACTTTAAATGACTCTCTCTCAAGAAATGAACAGATAGATGGCAGCTTGATCAGACCTTCTATCTGAACGCATCTGTTTATGTTTGGCATTGTTTGACTGGTCAATCTAGCTTGATAGGAGGTTTTTTTCTCAGTGTCATGGCCTAGTGTAGGTCAGCATCCCTGTGTATCTAGTTTCACAAATAAACAGTTTATAGTTTTACGAGAGGACTCTCGGTCAATAGAGGCTTTTCAAGAATGGTGTTCCTTGACCTGTCTTTCAATGGAAAATGAAAAAGGTTCCAGTATGATGTTGGGTGTAGGAGTTAAGGCAAACCCACACAGTCAGTAGGCAGGTAAACATACTCTTCTGAATCACCGTTGTCCTTCACCTGATTTGTAGGTTTAGTGACCTGCACTCTCTGCACTTTTTTCAATTTAATTCAGTTCAATTCAATTTGATTTATATAGCGCCAATTACAGGTCAAATTGTCTCAAGACGCTTTACAGAACCCATATGCCTGAGGAACAGAAGAGGTAGAGGTAGAGAGGTAGAAGGGTAGTGGTGGAGAGGGGGAGAGATGGAAGAAGAAGGGGGTGGAGAACAAGGAACATATAACAAACAGTTGGATACATGTATGATAAGATAGATGATACGTACCAAGTACAAGATAACACTGAAATTGATTCATAGTTTACGGCTCCCGCATTAACTATAAATTAAATATACTAGATATATAGCTGGTAGTAAAATTCAAACAGTATGTAGATGAGCATATCAAGTATAGTGAGGGTGATGCAGACTTTTCGGCATCACAATAACAACAAGCAAAGCAGTCAGAGAGCGCAGTACTCCATCAAGGCTGCTCAGTCTTAATGCCAGTTATTTGTTGACTTTTTGGCCTTGTCAAGGGTCAAATATTTGATTTGTGGACTCTGATGGCTGAAGACCAAGTGTTTTGAGAATGAAGGAGTCTTGAGTTTCCTCAGAAAAGATGTCTGACAGCTTTCAGCTTCTCTGTTTTTCATCTATCCAGTGTGGGGCAGCTTGTGGCCCCTGGGCTGAATCTGGCCCTCCAGCAAAAACATAAGCCCTGTAAGTTGTTTTGTTGTTTACATTCAAACTTTGTAAACACACATCTCCTGTAAATCTCATTTTTTGACAGGTAAGTCCTGATAAGTCCGCAGCAGTCGATTTGTAGTAAAATTGCAGTCATATGATTGGCACCAAACTGCTGACGTAGTGCTAACTTGTTGTTGTAGTTACAGTAATGCTGTGCCGCAATGATACAGAAATGTTTCACAAATCTGTGGATCCAGACTATAAGCCACATCACTGCCAAAATCTAATCACTTGGTCCTTGTGTCATTTCTGACCTTTACTGAAAATTTCATCCAAATCCGTTATTCCGTTTTTGAGTAATATTACTATAACAGACAGACAGACAAATGGACACTGATTGTTTCATAACTCCGCCGCACTCCTTGGTGGAGTGAAAACAAGTTAGACTGATGTGACATCAAAATCATCCTAACAACTTAAAATTATAAACATGTGAGGTGTTTGTTACAGTGAGTAGTGTATTAAGTTGCATTAACTTTTACGTCAGTCTGATGGCATTCAGATCTTTGGTCTTGAGTTGAGTGTTTCTTGGCCGTCGCAAAATTGCAATCCTGATTTTAAAGTCATTCAGAAATGAGACCAATTCATGAAAATGCCATCATTTACTATGAGCGTGTCTGAAGGAGTTCATGGTTTTCAATCAAACATCCTTCTATATGTAAATACAAGAAAGAATATATGCTCACCAAATGTAATTACAGTGTTGCGAGAGGCTTCACTTGCAGGCTTCAGCATTCAGAATTCACAAGGTGGTTGTGAAAAGGTCTGAGAAACTTCCAGAGTAGCTTGACCTTCCAGCACTCACAGATTCATGAGGCAGTGCTATTGATTTAAACAGGTGTAAAGGCCTTTCTCCTGCTGAGGAAATTTAATCATGTCAGAGGGCCACTGGGTTATTGCACAAGACACTGTCACCAAAGCCATAGGACACTTTTATGTCATGGGGCTAGACGATATTAATTTTACTTTCACCTTATACTGTGGGAAAGAAATGGTGTGGAGATCCACAGCGGATTCCTGAGAGAACACCACCAAAACTGAAGCACCCAAAAAGAGCTTTTAAAAGAACTTCTCTTTTTTTGTTGGAAATCTCTACAAGTGCTTGAGTGAGCCCTGAATTCACATTCTGCTCAGTTTTCTGACTTAATATATTCAGGATCTGGGCCCATCCTGCCTGAGAAATCCAACGATAGAGGTCTTTACTCTGTTGACTAAGTTAATTAAGTAAAAAAAACAAAACAAAACCCCCCACAAATGTGCATTTAAAATCAAAACAATACTGTGATTAATTTCAATTAAATCTGAAGCGTGTTTCACAAATCACTATTATCTCAATCTAACTGCAGAGTCTTATATAAACCTCAATATTTAGTAAAATCGGAAGTAGTTATACCTCAAACTCATTTAAATTCTACTCTGTGTGTGTATAATTATACAATCTGAATTTTAACAAATTCTTGAAGCTTATAGATATTATACAATGATAGAAACACGTTCATTCAACATCTCAACACCCCAGTAATTATACAAGATATCTCTCATTTAACAAACTTTCCCTTACATGTTGTATCACAACTGTCATTCAGCTACTGTGTACAACTATTGTCAAGTGCTATAATATATATTATATATATATAAACTTTTACAGAAAGTCTTTCCCTTTTCAAAGGCTAATTATATTTGTAACTGATTATTAGCTTTTGGTAATTCTGTTGCTTGTTTGTATATATGTGTGTGCGTGTGACTCATGGCTCTTTTTCTGAAAAATAGTGCCACCCTGAAGATACAGATCAGTGTCATTTTAATGTCACTGTTCTTCTTGCCTTTAATCTGAAAGACATACACTATTATTTTGATGAGACTTGATTCTTGTCTCTTCTTCTTCTCTTCTTCTTTCTTGATTCATTTTCTGCCTGAAATCAATGTTTTGTGTCCTTACCTTGGAGCTGATGTTAAAGCTCCTCCAACTCCTGCTGGCAGGACTTGTCTGTCTGAGCTGCAGCTATTTGCGTACGTCGGATGTTTTGGTTCATCTGTTGCTGCTCAGCTGACAGACTTTTGATCAGTTCTTTATGATCAGAGATACCCGGTTTTAGGAGCATCCAACCTCGAGCCTTATGGAGGGTAACTAGACCCACCCTGGCAGAGAATTAAATTTGTTGCCGTGGGTTGTCTAGCGCGGCTAGGCTACATCGTTGATGTGGATTAGAGGAATGAAGGAGTCAGCAGTTGTTGATCAGACATGGGGAGGTCCCTAAACTGTTCTATTGTTTGTTATGACCTTTTTTCACCATTTTATCAGACGATCAGGACTCATTTTTTCAACTGTCTTTCTTCACCGAGATAAACTATAATATGCTTGACATTTAAGGCTAATTTATTGGAAGTTTGTGAAGTTTTTCGACTCTGATTAGGCTTTGGAATGGCAGTACTCATTTTTTTTTCATTTTGAGCTTTGGAGCATTGGTTCAACCAAATGAACAGTACTTGTGATTGGATTAAGTATAGAAAGACTGTACAGTGCTTCAGATAGCGTTAGCTACAGACTAACAGGCCCAGCGAACCTCTGAGTACTAGCATTAGCCTAGCACAGTTAACAGCTGCACTGACACGAAAATGGGAAATATTCTGATGTTTTCAGTGCAACAGAAACTGAGCAGCTGTGTGAGATTGTGGTGTTTATTACAAACTTTAGCAACATCTGCTACCACACCTTCAAACAGCTGTGCTAATTTACAGCCCGATAATGGGCTCACCTGTTCCTGCCTGTAAACAGCAGTTTTGATTGGGTGTTACTGGTGATGTTTAACCAATCAGATACACTGTAGCTGTGGGCAGGGCATTGCTACAGAACCAAAGTAAAATATGTAGTCTGTTGATAATTGGTTAATAAAAAAAATGATACCAATAATCAAAATACCAATTATCAGATTGAATAATTGGACAGCGGCAAGTTGAGAAAGAGCAAGGTGTGTGTGTGTGTGTGTGTGTGTGTGTGTGTGTGTGTGTGTGTGTGTGTGTGTGTGTGTGTGTGTGTGTGTGTGTGTGTGTGTGTGTGTGTGTGTGTGTGTGTGTGTGTGTGTGTGTTCTTGTACTTGCTACATGGTGAGTACCATTTTCTGCATTTAACTATCAAAGCGAGGACATTTTTACAAAGTGAGGACATTTTGGCCGGTCCTCACTTTGAAACAGCCATGTTTGAGGGTGAAGACTTGTTTTTAGAGAACAGGTATGAATTGAGGTTTGGTTAGGGTTAGGGTAAGGATTAAGTTTAGGCAATCAGTTGTGATGGTTAAGGTTAGGGTAAGGCTCTAGGAAATGCATTACACTTATGGATGTCCTCACTAAGATAGAAGTACAAACGTGTGTGTGTGTGTGTGTGTGTGTGTGTGTGTGTGTGTGTGTGTGTGTGTGTGTGTGTGTTCTTGTACTTGCTACATTGTGAGAACCATTTTCTGCATTTAACTATCAAAGTGAGGACATTTTTACAAAGTGAGGACATTTTGGCCGGTCCTCACTTTGAAACAGCCATGTTTGAGGGTGAAGACTTGTTTTTAGAGAACAGGTATGAATTGAGGTTTGGTTAGGGTTAGGGTAAGGATTAGGGTTAGGCGATCACTTGTGATGGTTAAGGTTAGGGTAAGGCTCTAGGAAATGCATTACGCCTATGGATGTCCTCACTAAGATAGAAGTACAAACGTGTGTGTGTGTGTGTGTGTGTGTGTGTGTGTGTGTGTGTGTGTACTCGTACTCATAGGTGAGCATGCTCAGGCTGATTTCAATCCCTTTTGTGAATGGCTGATTATCACAATCTGTAGCTTAAGTCCAACAAGAGCAGCAGCATTAAGCCCTTCAGTGTGAGCGAAAGACGAGGGAGAAAGAGTCGGCATGGCCCAGAAAAACAACAGTAAGTTGACATTTTGATTATCTTCAGCTTTTATACCTTTTTTCTGAAAGTAGTTGTGCTGATTACGAGCAAGAGTGCTAATAAGACAGCACGGGTGCAAATGAATGGCACTACTAACATGCCTAGATGACACATAACAGATTTCAATGAAACTAAAGACCTTTTTGTTTGTTGCCTCAGGATCTCACCTTGCTTTGATATTTATCATTAGCACATTTGAGACCTGATTGTATTGCATCCCAGAAACCCCAAAATGACTTTCACTCTTGAAATCCTAAAGGGAAGCAATGGCATAATAATTTTAATTGTGATGTTCACCTCTGGTTGTCATATGCAAATGTCAGGTTTTGTATTAATGCAGAATGGAGTTCAATTAAAAAATGAAAAGGATGCAATTCAGTAAAAGATGCATTTATTATTACTTTCTCTCAACAAGTTACGTGAGCATGTTGAGCCCATTGTGAAATCCAGCAGGAATTTCTGATTGCAACAACAAGCAGATTAGTCTCACTGAGCTCTCATTCACCACCTCCCTCTCTTTTTCCTTTCTCTCCTCTCTAACATGCAGTTCAGTTCTCCATCAGGGAATACAGGCCCACAGATCAACATGTGGTCGTGTCACTGTTTCGTGATGGGATCCTCGAACATGTATACCCAGCCTTTTTCAAGGCCATGGGCAATCCTGACCATGTTGGCATTGCTCTGAGCATTTGCATGGCTGGCTACGTGCTGGGAGGAAGCTCCTACTTCCAGGCTTTACTCTTTGGCAGTGCATGGGCTGGCCTCATTTATTACTGCTGCCTTGATATCTACGAGGGCTACATGATGAGGAGGCTAAGCACAGACATGGCAAATGTTCAAGCCAGCTACCTGGAAAACCCAGATAACGGATTCTGGGTGGCAGAGGCAGACATCAATGGCCAATCGAAGGTGGTGGGAATGGTGGCAGTGATGGGGAAAAGGGGAGAGGAAGAAGGCGAGAGGTTCGAGGACTGGAACGGAGGAGTGACAGGGGGAGGCTCGGAGTTGGCTCAAGATGCCGGAGAAGGAGGCTACGGTGAGATGTCTCACTTGATCGTGGCGTTTCCATGTCGCCGGAAAAATCTGGGCTCCCAGCTGACACGCAAGGCCTTGGATTTCTGCAAGGAGAGAGGCTTTGCCCGGCTCCTTCTGGACGTCAGCGCGCCTCAGACGGCGGCAATTTCCTTGTTCCAAAAATTCGGCTTTGTTCAGGCCGCATTCCACTGTGACACGCATGCTAACCGCTGGTTCGCCAAACTAGCCAAAATAAATGTGATGCGAATGGAGAAGCTAATTTAAAACCCAAAATAAACTTTAGACCTCAGCACCTGATACAACTATATACAACACACCGAGAATATTACAGTTAATTTATGCCTTTTGCCTCGTTTATTGCAAAAACCTCTCCGTTGTGTCACACCTGGTCACTTGTGTCTCCAGCTCGCTATCACGGTAGTTTGAGAAAATACATTAAATTTCATGTTTTTTTTTCCACAAAGCAGCATTAATGCTCTCAGTTTCCTTGTGTTTCTTCTTGCCTTGATGTTTTATGTATACACCTGCACCCCTGACAGTCCATTGCCCACAAACATGGAGAACAATGAGACAATTAGTCAACTTCTCTGCTTAGTCAAATCAACTTATTATTTGTATGCAGACGTAAAATAAATATCACAAGGTATCTTATGAATAACACTATATTAAACATAGTCACATTCAATTATCTGTTTTTCTTCTGTCCACTCAGGAATATAAAAATATATGTGAGAAAGGAGAAATCTAGTCATTTGGAAGCAGGAGAACTTTCTTTTAAGCCTCTTTCCAGGGAGAAGTTGAATCCCTCTGCCTCAGAGGAATTAATGCCAGCTGACTTCTAAGACCTCACAACTCTTTGCTTAAAATACCAATGAAAAATGCAATAGTATCAGGACATTGGGAGGTTTAAAATTCTTGAGAGCTAAAAGAGCCCTGTGTGTGTGTGTGTGTGTGTGTGTGTGTGTGTGTGTGTGTGTGTGTGTGTGTGTGTGTGTGTGTGTGTGTGTGTGTGTGTGTGTGTGTGTGTGTGTGTGTGTGTGTGTGTGTGTGTGTGTGTGTGTGTGTGTGTGTGTGTGTGTGTGTGTGTGTGTGTGGCATAAAAAGAGGATAAAGATTTCAGTGTACCGCAGTGCATTCAGGTCATCATATACAAAGCAAATACTATGATTATTGACACCAAACAATGGAGAGAAAGCTTAAGTGTTTCCTTACTGGTGGTCTTATGATATGTGTGAGCAGGGCCTGGATAAATGGGGTGAAACGGCCACGGGAATTACTCTTTTACAACACAAACTGTGGTAGTTGCCCAGCATTTCTGAAACAATGTATGTCAACTTTATAGCCTGATGCCAGGAGTCTGTTTTCTCACAAAGCCTATTGTGAGCCACAGGCACAGTGCGGCATCAGCTAAACAATGTAGATTTACAGATTTCTTAACCTACATTGCATCAGAAATCCCTCAAAAGTGATTACATTTTCCAAAAATATTATCAGCACCAAACAGTGCCTGCTTATCTTGAAAGAGTGTGTGTGTGTTAAAGGACGGAAAGCCTATAAGGGGAAACATCAAGCAACCAATGTGTGAAATGACAGGTGTGGCCTAAATGAGTTTCAAGAGGGAGAACTGGATGGATGGAGCAGCTTGTCACTGAGATACACACATGCCATTCAGAGGCCTTCAGGCATCAATCATTCCTGCTGAGGCTGTCAGGGAAAAAAATTTGGCCGGTGTCCAGCAGGCAGGTGCTGAACCAGCCAAAGGAAGATGAGCCTTAATGCAGGCCAACCTGTTGTCATCCTCACAATTACCAGTACAACTGGCCTCAAGGTAATGACAGCTTGATTGTAATTCCTCTCATACACATGCTGCACACATGAGTCAGTTGCACTGATGGAGGTATGTTAGATGAAAACCCTTTACAAATACTCTGAGTGAAGCCAGAATTACTGTAGCCACAGCGCCTTTAAACATACGGAGGTTTGTGGATTTTTTGACTCACACAAATTTGATCTGCTTCAATCATCAGAAAATAATTCTTTAAAACAGAAGACAAAAATGGAAAAAGTTAACTACAAATATCTATCCAACCGATATTTACATACTGCTTTATCCTCATTAGGGTTACTGGAGGGGTGGAGTCTATCCAGCTGACTTATTGTGAAGGCAGGGAACACTTTGGACAAGTCACCAGTCTATTACAGGGCTACACACAGAGACATACGAGCACACTCATTGTCATTTTTGTCTTTCTGGGTTCTTGAAGAAATTTCAACTCCCACCCAAGACATTTCCTCAGTACTAAATGACTGATGGGAACTCCCATTTTACCTGCAAGAATATATATATATATATATATATATACACATCAGGCCAGCAAGCAAGCGGTTAATCAAATGTGGGACAAATTAGGAGAGTGTTCCTAAATATCACTTAAAACATCAAGTGGCTGGTTTTGCAGCATTTGTTCTTGTTTTGTGAGACAGCTGCTGTATACAAGAATCAGTCTTTAGTTAAGGCACCAATTAGTTTAGTTACACCAATCAGCTAAAAAGTCCTGTGATTGATCTCAGTCCTAATCTTAGGATTGTGGTTGGGACATCTCCAGTCTTCAAGAACCAAAGAGAAGTCCAACTGTGTTTATCTGAAGCTGCAAGAATGTTCTAGATAGACACAAATTGTTGTAAAGGTGTTCTTTGTAGATCTTTACAACTATAACCTAAAGGAACAAGCAGGGCTGCCTTAGTGCACAGTCAAAATCTTTGTTCACCTTGTCATCTTCAGTGTGTGGATTGCTGAATGGAGGTTGTTGTTGTTTTCTGTAGCCAACAGGATTTGGATAATAGTAACTTGCAGACACTAGATAAGGAGAAAGCTACCTGAAATATATGGCCATTGGAGGATTTACTTACCCACAGTCCACATTTAGTGAGTTATCCATCTATCCACTAGCTATATCTGCTTTATTCAGTTGAGGGTCACGAGTGGCTCAGCTGGCATTGTGTGAGAGGAGAGGTAAACCCTGAACAGGTCACCACTCCATCACAGGGCTTACACAGAAATATAGTGAAACTGTATACAATCCAAAGTAGCACAGTGCTGAGATGCTGCAGTGTCTTTATGTGGCAGTGCTAACTCAACAGTCGGGTTCAAGATAGTTTTGAACCCGACAGAAAGCGACAGATTGTGTCCTCACAGCTGTATATTTCATTTTACTGCAGCATCTGAACTTCTGTTTTGGTTATTTCAGACCACTGGTCAGCAGGTGTTACTGACTGTCACCGCACTATACCGATTTCTGAGCTAGTCCAGGGATAAGGTGTTTTAGATTTTAAATAAGTCTGTTTTATTTTTTTCAGGCTACTCAAACACCATGAACACACACCTATTGCTACAGAGCAAAGTAAAATCTCTAAGAACCTGGGAATTTTCCTCATTCTTCTCTATAAAACTGATATAAATTGACTGAGGTCTGGGCTCTGACTTGGCCACTTTACGACATTACCACTAGTTTTTAAGACATTCCTGTGCGGCTTTAGCTTTAAAGGCTGCTCCTCCAGAAACACTACGGTCAACTCCAACCCCTTGACTGCACTTGGGTGACCTCTAAAACCAAAAGGTCACACCACTAATAATTAAGGTGTTTCTCATTAAAAGGGCTTGAATAGTTTCTGGTAAATCTGTGTAAACGTGTATTTTATATATTTAGATTGCCTTATACAAATGTGTTTTTACTCCGAATAAAGGGTCTTTTTCAGTCTTCTTTGACTCAGTGTTGTATAACAATGAAACATGGAATATTTCAAATGGTGTGAATTATAGTGTGAAATTTAATTTTTCATGGACGCATGCATGCACCAGCTGAGAGAGTAATGGATGTATTAGCATACTTAATGAGACTTCACAGAGAGAAATTCACAGGTAGGGCAGCTTTACTTAGGATTTTCTTTCACTTTAATTTGTGCTTCTTCTTTTTTCCAGGTAGGTGTATCCATAACAAAACTTAGGATGACTTTTCATCTGTCTGTCATTCTTGGACTAGAAGTTCCCAATTTGAGATAACATAAGATCAATGAAGTGGGCGGGGTCCCATCAAAGGATGAGCTCAAAAATGCAATTGGAAAAGATTTCTTTGTCCGCTATGGAGAGGGACGGTGTGTGTGTGTTCACCTTCTTGTGTGTGGGCAGGGATTATCTCCAGCATGCATGCATTCCAACAATAAGGCATTTCTTTCTGTATCTTATTAATCTGACTCGTACGGCGATCAAAGCCATCTAGCTTATCGTAGGAGAAGAGTTGATACATCTTAAGGCAAACTTTGATGACAATACCAAAGCAAGTAATCAACATTACAAACAGTGCCTCTGCGTAAACAGTCTGTTTTTCTGTATTCGAAAGCTTGTTGAATAGGCAAAGATTATGGAGATTAATTGCAGAAGGATACCAGCCACCTATGTGTTGTCTGAGAGCCAGAGGTAGATTTGTTTGGATCATACATCATCATATGCTGTTCACCACTGCCTTGAATAATCGCTTTTCATCTTCTTTGTTGCACCATGGGAAGTTACTTTTTGGCCGTTTCGCTGAACTTCACTGCAGAAGACAACACCTGGCCAATTACGCTAGCTGTTAAATCACAAATAGCAAAGGAGTGCCAGGCACTTACACAAACAGATAGCCTATCCTGCACTGTCTATTCTCTGCATTTTAGGAACCTGACATTATGCAGAATCTGCACTTCCTTTTACTGAATAATTGGTCAATTATTCGCAGCACGGTTCAAGAATGATAAATGCACTTTTCTATAGGAGCAGAATATTAGACCAGAGTGCACACACTGAGACACTAACAAGTAAAGTATGAGAATCAGGAGGAATGCGCTAACTGGATGCTTTAAATTATAGCTCCCAACACTGGAGCATGTATGAAAGCATAATTAGTGTCTCATTACCATTCAAGATTGGAAGTCAAATTATGGGGATAAATGTGGGATTAGATGTGGCTAATGAGTTGGTATTAAACGGCAAACCTCGACATCGTGGATAAATGTTCCAGACAACGTTAGACAGTGGCTCGTTTGCTGAGCTCCACTTTCGGTGCAAGAGGACTGTGGGGATTTGGTCAAGGGAGTAATTGGACACAACAACAACCCGAAAAATTGATCACAGCTGTTGTAATTAGGAGAAATATGGGACAATCAATTTTTTTCACGTTTCGGGCTCGATGCAAAGTTGCAAACAATAATTGCATTCCGATATACAAAAGTGTAATAGAGTGTGATCCTCTTGTGTTTTAAATGATTCCGCAATATTTAAAGATAATGAATCAAGAGACCCGGATCTCAATCACAGTGAAAGTTTTGCATCTTATAGAATAACAATGACTGTCTAAATGCAGATTTAAATAGAATTCTTTCAAGCATGAAAGTTATTGGAGTTGGGGGGGGGGTGAATCAAATTTTACTTTAGCAAAAAGCAAGAACCCTCCCCGGTGTTATTAAAGTTTTCATTGGGCCCAATCCCCACCTGTCTTGAAGCAATTGCTGTATTTCCCACATTGTCATTTCTGAATAAAATGCTGCAAAATAAATGGTCATGACAGTCTTATGCTGAATGTAATCAAAGCCGGGATACTAATGTGGATGGAAATAAAGATAAAATTGAGAGCTGTGAAGAGCCCTTATCCGGTGATGCTGGGGTCACAGACAATACTACAGTAGAAATGGGGGCTATTTCTGTAGTTTCTCTGAAAGCGAGATGGATTGTCCATTTTTGGAAATACATGTTGCATGAAGCTTCTAATTGTCTGTTTTATCAACTGAAAAATTGAATTATTTTTGCCTTCACAGTTATGGTTAAATTTTAAAGCCAATTGTCTCAAAATAAATCTGATTATCTGCACAGCCAGATTCAAAGATTTTCATTATTTATTTTTCTGTACCTTCTAGTCATGTGGATGAAGTTATCTATATTTTATTTACTTTTGTAAAAAACTACCTATAAATCCCCAAATGATGACAGCACAATACCCAAATGTACAGGCCTGTATACAACTACAACGCGGTATCGACGGTAACTTAATGATGTTACCAGTGCTACCATCACAAATGGCACACAGCCCCTCTCAGTATGCAGACAGTAAGGTCCCTGCTGCTGTGTCATGCTACAGTTGTTTAATAAGTAAATGAAGGAAAAAGAGAAGGTGACATTCTCCACTGTAAGAAAAGAGGCACCCAATTTACTCAAGCAAAATTCAGGCACAAGCTTACAAGCCATACTACTGATTAATGGTGTCCCACTCAAGTCCCCTTTGCCCCCAGTCCAATCTGAGTCAATTATTATTTAGCATCCAATACCATTTTCCATTTAATGCTCGGTTTTAGTATTGTAGATTAGCTGTAGTACCTAAATGCGCCACTAGAGATGTCTATTACTGTTTAGTACTGTAGTGACCTGAGGAGACATGCAGTTCCATGTTGACAAGCAGAGAGCATTGTGGGTGTTTTTTCCAGTAAAGGGGCATTGTGACAAAGTCTCCTGTGAGGCTTAATGTTGTTCGGCTAGTGCATTGTACAAAGGAAAGTCTGGATCCATTAACAATGTTCATAAATGTCGACATATAACAGCTCCTGTCATGTCTGTGCCTTTCTTGTCAATATCTGAGCGGAAGTAATTCAATATTTGCTGAGTTTCTCTTATTAATTACTCAGTTAATGTTTGATTCCACTGCACACATGAAGTAAGCTCTTCAAATACACAACACATGTGACAGCAGATGTAAACAAAAGATAAAGCAATGGTTCTTTCTGTTTCCAGTCAGTTAAAAAAAATTGTGATCAGTCGTGCCCACCATTGACTAAATATAACATTTTGTTTTTGAGTAAATGCTAATTACTTTAGGTGGTTTAATATCATCAATGTTAGACATGTAGATTTAAATGAAGAACAAACAGGAATTATTTAACACTGAAGCAAAAACACCGAGTCGTTTTGAAAAAATTTACATTTTTTAAGGGTGCTATGCTGGATCATGTCCCAGCTGACTGGGGTAAAGGGAAGGGCCCTGCTGTGGTTAGTACTGTACCTCTGTGAAAGTGTTCTTTACTTTATTTACAATGTTACCAATTATCTTGAAATTCATGTACACATCTTCAGGTTGTATGTTAAATCAAATCATAAAAATTAGAAGTCCAGCTTTAAAAAAAACACAAAAGCTAAATCTTAATAGTATTCATGAGTGATCTTAATTATGGATCAAAATGATTGAAGAGAGGCTCTCTCCTTTTGCCCTCCCTTCACATGTGTTGTGACTACATGATTGGTTACTGCATTGAAAAAATGCACTCAGACAGGAGGTGCTTTTCAATTTCAAACTGCCTGATCACGTTAGGATGAATTCAATCACTAATGTCTATTTCAAATTACTAAAACAGAATAATCCTGTTTTATTTACCTAGAATAAGTGCATTATAGTTCAAACATTTTTATTTAATAGTTATTTAATTGATCCACACAAAGTCAAGGACATGATTATATTGAATATATTTTGCTTCATGGATGATATGAAATCTGTATATCCACAGAATCATTTATTACAGTGTGTTCAATGTGAGACGCCTGAAAGCAAATTTCAAGATATGTGTAATTCTGCAAATGTGAAAGAGCTGCGGTCCAATTTAGCACCTGGATATATGCAAGTAAATGCATGTCATTACAGATTGATGGAAACAGCAATGGGAGAAAGGACATTTTATCAGTTTTTATCATCCACTTTTGTGGAGTATGTGCATGGAGCATTACTGTGACAAAAACAGGAAAAATGATACATGGAGAGGAAAAAAGTGAGACGGTCGTCCTGCCACTTTTTGTGAAATGTAGACGTGTGAACCGTTACAGTTTGTGTAGCTGTATGTTAAAAAACTAGTATGTGTTAAACTAGGTGAATGAGTTTAATTTTAATCATACATTTACACAATCTTACTGTCAACAAGCAAAGAATGGACTGTTTGCAATGTTTTCTTCAAAGTCAGCTCGGTCTCTGTCATTCACTACAAGAGTTCAACATTTGTAACATACTGGATACACAGTTCAGATGGTTACCAAACTTAAGGAAGAGTTTTATGCCACAGCTTTGTTTAGTGTCTACAATTTTCATATATTATCTGGACTACACCCCTTAGTGTTCAGTGCAGGGAAATGCATATTATATCGGATAGGTGGAAAGGAACAAATGAGAGAGAGGCTTGTGTTATCAGTTTTTACAATCTGCTTCCGTTGAAGATGTGAATGGACTTTGCTGCCACCAAAACAGGACCAGTGATGCAAGAGGAGAAATAAGGGCGGAGGTTGTCTTCTCAGGGATGGAGCCGGTTTGTGAAATGTTTTCTTCCTGGATGTGTAGTTTCATGGTACACAGCTAGAACATGTCAAACTAGCTAGACGAGTCCCTTTTGATGTAAACATTTAAACAATCTGAAGGTTAACATACTTGAGGTAAATTTCAGATCATGAGAAAAAATAGGAAGGAGGAGTTTCACAAACGTGTCAGAAATCACATAGTTCCCATAGAAATGAATGGACTTCCTGTTGATTAGCATGCGTACACAGAAATACTTCAACAAGTTCTCGGCCTCATCAAGAAACAAGGGGCTTAACTCCCATTTTGGGACATAACTGGATTCTATAAAACCTTATATCTCTGTCCATAAAAACTGAAATGTTTGCCGTCATTTCTTTGCAGATGATGGCCTTTGAAAATTGGTAGATTTGAGGGAAACCAACAAACACAGTACAGGTGGCAAAAGCACGTAATTCTGGTTTTAAATTGTTGCACTAGACTGTGAAGGTCCAAGATGTGACCTTCTTTTGCGAAGGCGTAGCGGAGCTGGAAAATTGGTGGATTAAGTGCATTGAAGTTAAAGGAGGATATGCTGGAAAAACAACACAAGAACCAGTCTTTCTCCTGTGGCATTTTCTGGTGAAGCCGAGAGGCTTTGATGTTTGTTGCATTTTTAAATGCGTGCTTTTGTTTTCTTTCATTCTTCTGCTTGATTAAGTTTGGGCACAGATCATGGTTTGACTTCAGATGTTTTCTACTAAACAAGCATATCACAACCTTTCAGCCTTTTTGTAAAAATGGTATATTTTTCTCTGATCCAGCGTAGTTATTACACATTTTTGTCAGAGCCTGGAGACTGCAGTGTTTTGTTTTTTTTTGCCATTGTTGATTCAGCTAATCAAAACCAATAAGCATGAGATGTTTCAGAATGACATTTTGAATGAGAGATGAGAAACTGTATTCATAACACATCGTCATAACTGTTCGAATTGGGAGAATAAATCAAGGTTTTGGTCTGAACTTGATGTTATGTTTTTGGCCTTTTAGTGCTCAGGAGCTCCCAATACTATGAAAAGTTAAAGACAGCACAGAAGACTCACAGACAGTGACGTGGCTCCAATATTTTTGGAGATCTATTAATGATTCAGTCGACTGACCAACAAATCCAGTTACACTTGAGACGGTGGTTTGCACAATTCTATACAAGTTCAACAACTAAAATCGAGAGTTTACAGCACCGATGATCTCAACCTCAGCCATCTGACAGAATTATTCATCAAACAAAGACTGCTTTCTTCAGGCCCTACTTTGTTTGACAGGTCATTTAATTCACATCAAATAATCACCGGCTGAAAGAAATGCACAAATATAAGTGATTTCATCTGGGTCATCCAGGAGAGTTGGCGCTTTATGTAGAATTACCACATCAAAGTGGGATGATTTGTTTTGTCAGTTCAACAAAAGGGGGGGGGGGGCAGCTTTGTGAGCATCTCTTAAGTGGAAAGTCTTTTATTTAGAACTTTTATTGCCATTTAACTCCTCCAGTTGCATAAGGTCCTTTGTGAGTGCTGCCACGTATTAAAGCATAGCATTAAATATCAAAAAAGACATCACTTATAGACTGAAGAAGAGCTACTGCATTGGTTATCAGCTCACATGCAGAAATGGTCACAATCAGTTCCTTTGATTTAAGTTCATCAAAACAGTTCAAACAGCTGGACACATGTGATACAAAACAAGCACCAAGGTTTTCTTTCATTTCATTGTAGTTCTGCTCACTCACTTTCAATTTTGCAGACTAAAATTGAAAGCGAGCTGAAAGATAATTTGCTCTGAGAGATAGTGACCGATCATTAATAAAGACTCATATCCATTCCGTCTCTCAAAACGGACGTATTGGTTCTGCCGGTTGATCTTAATGAGACAAATAAATCTGTAATATAAAGACTTTTTTTTTTTTTTAATCACAAGAGCGGGCTGAGGTGGGAAATAAATCCCCATCCCAGCCTTCACACACTCCTTAAGTAACAACATCTGACAAGCATAAGTCATGATCCAATATATTTTGGAAATCATTAATTTCTAATGATATACACCACAATTTCATCACATCTCTGAGTTTCCAGGGTTATTGAGGGAAGTGGAGAAAATAATCCTCATCGCAGATGGCCGGCAGAAACCATTAAAATCCAGCTTTGATTGATCTCTATATTAACTAAAGACTTCTGAAGTTATTTGACAAGGAAGTTGGAAAGACCGTATACTTTATCATGCACATTCAGTGAGTCACGGATTAAGTTGTGCTGCAGTGAGGATATCTGGCACGTGTCACAGTATTAAAGTGAGGGAAGGATAACGTCTCAGTCTCGGCTGATGAGATTTGTGCTTTGAGTGAGAGAAATAGACCTGTTATGGACTTCGATTTCTCCTCGAGGAAGCGACCGGGAGGATACACGGCCGCCTCCCGGTTATAGAGCGCTCGCTGCCATCTGTTATGTAACCCCATACATGCCAGCTGTCACATCAAGACAGATTATGTATTTGTTAGCTCTGCTGCTGTTTGTATTTGCCGCTATAACACCAGATATCTCGCTCTAACCTTTCTGCGTCTCTAATGCTGCAGCCAAACCTCTTGTTCTCATTTTAGTCAATGTATGAACGATTCTTGCACCTGGCGCATATTTCAAAAAGACTATTAAAGTGTCAAATTAAAGCCATCATTGTCGGGGATGGTGACATTTTGTAAATTAGTGGCTATAAGAGAGCACAGTGGGATGTTTATAAATCTTAAAAGCTGTCTGTAGGAAAGCTTTGTGTTTTCCTCAGCCGGGTGTCACTGTCAACGCTGAGCAACAAGACAAAACACACAGTGTGACTGGAGAGATGTGTGCAAGGTGAGATGCGATCGCTAAAGTGAATCAAACGGTTCAGACGCTGGGTATTGACTGTCGTTGGAAGCTTAATATGGGATTTAATAGGCCCAGACAGAGAAACAACTTACATTTTTCATGATGCCATTCCTCTGGGGTATTAATGTTTGGACAGGCTGACAAACCTACAAGATATTTATAAAGAGTGTGTTGTGGTTGCAACAATTCAGGCGTCTCTGAGGATCATTTTGGGACAGAATCTGAGCTCTCGAGCGGAGGGCTGAAATGGATTTCTCTCCAAATGAAACACAGACATACCTGCTTGGAAAAAGATGGGCTCTGCAGTACAGTTCCTGCTAAATGCATCTGTGGATAAATACCTTTTGAACAGTTCATCTTAAAAAAACACACACAAAGGCAGATGACAGGTTCAGTGTAAGTTACACAGACAGACAGACAGATAGATAGAACAAACTGGCTCAGAAGCTGCAGGTGTTTCCTGCAAATTTGCTTTATTATACTTGTTATTTGCAACAGCAGATATGTTTTTGAAAGGTGCATAATGCTGCCTGCATTACATTTTCTATCAACAGCATGAAGATATGTTTTTGATCAAAGATGTTACCATGTGTATCACAACTGAATATTTATTAGATTTTGCTTTCTTTCAGTATGTGGTTGGAGAAACTAAACCTGTATTAGCCTTTCTATGGTTTTTATTTAGGCGCTTCCATCTCTCGGTAACACTGGAAAAAGATTAAGGTCTTGGTTAAGGAATTAAAGGGACCTTTTCCTACGACGACTGAAATAAATGCACAATTGCAAGATAAAAATTCGAATTCCCAGATTTCGAGGAACCTTCTAAGCTGCAAACATTATTCGTTTCGGGTTGAATTAACACAATGTAGCTCATTTCATCAGCTTAATATCAAGTGTAATGTAAACTCAAATTGCTGCATTAGTAGACAACAAACAAAATTCATGTTGAGGTAACTTAATGAAATTGGCTTGATAACTATTTTTTTTCCGCCTTGTGGTCAGGATTTCAAATCCCGTCCTGAGACTGTGTGTTGTGTGTAGACTGAACAAATATAATATAACGGGCGTTTCAAGGTGAATATCATGTCTTTTGGAAATAAATTTCACAATTAAATCAGTGAATTTGGGAATATTTTCAACTATGACATGACCAACAGTGGAGTTTTGGTTTAGCAGTGAAGCTGATCCATCATGCTCTTAAATTTGGCAAACTAATGCATTAAAATGAAGAGAGAAATTTTAAATTTACAATTCTGCTCCGCTAGAGAGGGCTTTTCAAGTTTATAATTTGTGCGATTAAAAAATTAAATATCAAGTGTTCAAAAACACAGAACCAGCTTAAAATGAATAAAAAGTCAACAACCAACAATTTTGTTGTTGAATTGTTTAATTCATTGAACAAAAATATGAAAATGTCAAAACCACTAAAGAAAATCTACCTGGAATAAGTTCATTTTCTCAAATGTCTGTCAAATTAAAAGCTTAATTGAGCACCTCACACATTCAAAATTCCTTTTAAATAATGGAAAACTATGTTGAAAAAACCCCACATTTTTATGAATTTTCAACATGAAGATTTCTGTTTATGCAATTAATATCAAAAATATGTTTGATTTAAGAGGAAAGCCTAAATCCTCTCAGTCAGTGCAGTTGGTTGGGTGAACATAATTTCATTAGTAGTTGTCTTAACTTATAAAGACTGATGCAAACTTGCTGTATTTAATTTTTTTCTTGAGCCAGAACATTACATTTTCGATCTGTATGTCGCCCTCCTCTCCCTACCACAGCTTTCTCTGGTGGATTACTCCTCCAGATGCGTGTTCATGTTTTTGGGTAAGTGAGTTTGGGGGGACACCACCTGACTATTTTCTTTTTCACTTTCATGCTCTCAAAATCCAAATCCTGCATGTTCTCGCTTGTAGCTTTTACAAGTGACGACTTTAAAAGTTCATCTCCTGATGTCTTTACGGCAGAAATAAAGAAATGTGTCAGCAGCCAAGAATTACAGCTGTCACAGATGATGAGCTCAGAGAAGATGGTCTGACAAATTCTGTCAGAAGAATGGTTTAGACTGCTTCAAGAGGCTGACAGGAGAGAGTGCGAGTATGAAAGTGATCGGAAAGCTAAATACAAAGGAGTTTCACAGGTTAAACATGTTTGTGTTTCACTTAAATGAGAACCAGACCTCAGTAACGTGGACTCTAATCTCCTTTTTTTTCTTTGAGAAACACAACAGGACAAGTGTAAAGATGTTTCTGATCCTTTAAATGTCTTTATCAAAACAGATATTAGTTCAGGTGGGATGGGGATCATTATTTGATCATCATGCCATGTCTGATTTAGCAGCCTGCTAACATTGGATTTAGTAATTATCTGGGTTTTGATCAAACTGCAGTTCCCTACCAGCATCCTCTAACCAATGTACAACAACTAGGGATGCACAGTATTGGATTTTTGTCAATATCTGATATGCTAATATATTTGCGTCACTGATTTTGACAGATTGCACACGCTGACTTTCTCCATCTCGTCTACTATCAAGCCTCTCCTGTAGTGAATTTAACATATTGTGATTGTCGTGAAGGCCCACTGGCAGATGTAGACATAAAATACAATAATTTAGTATATCTTCAATAGGTAAAATCAGAAAGCAACTTATATGTAAAACATATTTATTTTAAAGTAACGAATCTCCTTTTGTGGAGTGCTTGTAGACATAAGTGGACTTCTGACAGCAGTTGTTTGGATCACAGCGTGGACCATTTGCCCCACTCTGAACCAAACATCCAAACAGTTTAGGACAAATTACAACCCTGTCTTCAGCGTAGACTGCGAGTTATTAACACCAGAGCATTAGCTGCTGCTTGTGTGACGTCCCTCCTACTGGTTTTCATGCAGTCTTAGCCTACCTGAGAGGGCAGCGGACTGACATGTGAGGGTGACCAGAGGCTTTCAGGCTTAAAAAGCTGGCTTGTGTTCACACAGTTCTTCTTTTCCATCCACCTGGTATCAAACATTTTTTTGTGTTTGCACCTCCACAGCTGCTGATAATCCCTACCTCCACGCTTCAGTGTTGTTTTGTGTTAGTATTAATAAATTACTCCCTGCTTAAGTAAATCTCTAGTGTGGCCTCTCTACACTGGAAAAAAAATGCCTCTCTCAAAACATGAAAAAATAAAACTTATTTCAAGGAACTTTTACTTTGAAATAAGTGGAAAAAAAATCTGCCAATAGAACAAGTGAAAAATGGCTTGGTAAGATTTCTTGAAATACGATATGATATTTAGAATATTGAGATCTTAAAGAAACTTATTTAAAGCTATATTTTACCAGGATGGTCAAGCTTAGGGGTCTTAAAAATAAACCAGACATGCTAAAAAAACAGTCTTTCACTCAAAAATAGATTTTTGCTTTCATGTAGCCTCCTAATTTGAGATATTTTTACCCTTCTGCTGTCTTCATTTATGGGCACCAAAAATAGTGTTTCCTGTCTGAAAAAAAATCCAAAAATTCAGCAAAATAATTCCCCAAATTTCTGAAAATTTGCAAAACCTTCAGGAAGAAAATTCCAATAATTCCTTAAAAGTTTCCCTTAAAAAATTTATTTTAAAATAGTCCCTAAAATTTGGCAAGAAAATTCTTGTAAAGATTTTCAAAAAATGAGAAAAATCTTTAAAAAAAATCCTAAAAATATCTAAAATGATTACATATATATCAGTAAAACTTCTAATATTTTCTTTAAGAACATTCACAAAAAAATCAACTAAAATCCAGCAAATTTTGCTGGACATTTTTAACATTTCTTTTTTCCCTCCAAAAAATGTTCGAAGATTTCCCAAAAATGTTGAAAATGTGGACATCAGAAGTTTCGCAGTGAAAATATATTTTTTTGTCCACATTTTCAAACTTTAAAACAGGTCAATTTGACTCACAGAACGACATGAGGGTTAAACTTATTTTGAGTTTTCTTGTAAAATTGAACTCAAAACAAGATAACTTCAGGATTGTTTGACTTAAGATATTTAAGATACATTGTCTTCAGACAAGTCCCTCCATCTTGCTGAAATGTCACTTAAAAGAATTTATCTTAAATCAAGTGGGATGAGACATATTGACTAAAAATGAGACAAATACACTTGGTAATATTTTGAATTTTTGCGGTGTACTTGTATTTTTGAGCCAACGTGTGGCAAATGAAGTATCATCTGGGATATTCAAACCTGTTTGGTCATGTATACAGTTGTCTCAGTGGTCCATATAGTGTAATGTGGCTTTTGTATTTTGTATTTTTGCCATGATTTTTGGGAGTACCATGCAAGATTTGAAGCTCTGTTGCGTAAACTATCTTGGTGGATGTGGAATGAGAGCAGCACCATTCCCTGTGTTTTTGGGTTGCAAATCCATTTGTTTGAGACCTTCCAGCATGTCATCTGTGGTCATTTGATGGTATCTGATTTGTTATCTGTTTAAACTGAATATGTTTAACTCAGTGCTAAGACATAGCATAGCTGTGGAGATCGAGAAGTGCAGCGAGTTTAAAACTGCAAATTCAGTGCTCTGGCTTGTCCTGTAACTTGTGAAGTTTCCCATGTTCTGGGGTTTGTGTAAGCTTTGTCACGACTTGGTTTCCTCTTTGATTTGCATCTTGGGCCTTTTATGTTGGTTAGTGGGTCTTTGTTTAGAGGAAACTTTGGTTCTGCTGCTGAGTTTTAATGCTCATATGTTAATTCCAGTTTTGTGTTAGGTTGGTTGATTTTTTTCAAAGTGGGGAATGATCCCAATTTTGTACTTGTACATGTGGTAAATACAAATATGTTTGTTACTTTGATTGCCCTGAAAAAGTAACCAAATACTGACTGACCAGGAGTGAGCTGGACCTTCCAGACACAGATACATTCAGCAAGGTTCTTAAAGAATATTGCAAGGTTTTTTGGTTTTATACATAGTAGTTATGCATTTAGATCTATATTTATTTGACAATTAAAGGCAGAGTATGTGATTTTGGAAATGTATTGTATATATTTAGCTAGTTAGTGTATGTAGTGTAGTGCATGGACTCTGTGCAATCTCAGCTGTTTTTTTTTCAGTGCACACACAGAATGGACCGCTAGTAAACCATGAGGAAATGGACAAAAAGTGTATTGGATTAGAATCACAGGCTCCACCTTTTAATGGTCTTTTATGTTGATCACTGACAAAAGAATCCCACTAAATCTGCTCTTATTCAATGCTGTAAGACGGTAAAATCAGTCAAAAGAAGAGATTTCCGTTGAATGATCCGAGACTTTCTCACTGACATACAAAGATCAGCCAGTGCATTACAAGGCAGCAGTCTCAGCCATCCAGTGCATTCCCTCCTATGGGAATGGATTTAGTTGGATTTTTAATTATCCAACACTGATTTTTAAATTAGTTTTATTATGCCAAAACTAATAATAACAATAAGCAGTGATGGATCTTAGGAGATTTGAATATGCTTATGAAGAGACAGATTGTTCTCATTCCAGGCCATCAGAGATTTCCACCCCCATTCAGAGGGCTATTGGCTAATAAAAACACTTGTAAGACAATTAAATGACACAGTCACACCAAGGTGTCACTTCTTATTGTTGATAGCATGAGCATCGGAATCACATTTATTCACATCACATTGATGGCCTCTTTGCCTGACAGTTAAAATATTTCAGCTTTTTCATCCCAATGTTCCCACTGCACTCAGCGTCAAATGAAAATTAATCAAAAAATGCTTTTACACAACAAGCAAATATACTGACATGATACAGCAGAATAACCATGGTGGTTTTCTGAAATATAACACTGCCGTTTGCAAGTGAAACAGCACTGGATGGTGGAGACGGCGTCTTCACATCACAGCAATAAGTCTTCCTCTCCAACTGGGTGAAAACCCACCCATCCGTCCTCCCACACACAGACTCGCTGTCACTACTGTCTCACACACACACAGATTCCTAGACAAACCTTCATCCTTCATTTGCTGGCACCGTTTCTGTCTGTGTCCCACTGTACAGCTGATACGCCACACCAATATCACTAAATCTGACCAAGCTACGCCTCGAGGCTGCCTCTGCTGGCGCTCTGAGGTGAAGACTCATGATTATTACCCAAAGACAACATACTGCAACCCAGCAGCTTGGGCATCAGCTACAAAGTACAACAGACAGATGGATGTTTACCAATTCTGTGTGCCGCAAAGAGACTGAAATGTCTGCTTTGTATCTCTTGGTGTGTGCCATCTCTGGGTTTGAGTCCTATCCAAGACACCCTGAATAAGCACATCCTCATGCTCCCTTCTCAGGAGACTTAATTGTTGCTGGACATTGTTTGCTTTTTCCTGCCAAGTTGCCAGAAAGTTTCCCTCTCTAGCAGCTTTCGCAGCCCCCGCGCAGCAGGGATGTTCGTCCCATTATCTGATTCATGACCACGGAAAAAGCTGATGAGACTAAAATAAGCACCGTCTGAGGGGCATCATCAGTCACATTACCTCCTCAGGGTCAAATACTCAAACCACAATGCCCCGATCATACTTGCATTTTAAATTTGCTCTGATTTTCTGCCTCTCTGACTGATGTTTCATTCAGTTCAAAAACTTGCAAAACTTTCCTCAACTGTGTAATGAAACCAATTATTATTCATATCTTACTGTTCTTTAAGACTTTTTTTGTGGATTAATAAATAGTCAGGCTGTTTTGCCAAGATGAAAAATGTTTCCTCAGCATTAAGTGAAGATAAAAATTAAAGCCTATAATGATTTAGTGAGAACAGCATAGTACAAATTTAATCTCAAAGGTTTACCACGCCACTAAATGTGACTGTGAAAAAGCTTCAAATAGCTATATCCATGTTGGGCTAAATAGAAATGTAATAGGCGCAGCATTAACAGAATTATGAGTCTGCACACCCACTGGTAGCTCTGTGAGTCTATACTTGGATTCAGTGGTGCTTTGAGCTACATGCTAATGCCAGCATGCTAATATGCAATGACAGTAGCTGCCTCTCAAAGGATGCAAAGGCTGAACAGATTTTTGCTAAATGAAATAGTCTGATCTAGGTAAGGATGTCCCGATCTGAGACATTTAATATTTAGTGTCTGTACTCAACACCATTTTCTGACAAAATACAATTAGTACCGTAAGTAATGCAGATTAGCTGTCGTACCTAATTTTGGCCACCATATTGAGACTTTGCTGTGTAATATTTTAGCAACTGCAAGAGGTGGACAGCATTGTTTTCAAAAATAGAATGTATTTAGCTAGTAAAGGTGCACCATGACAAAGTCTTCTGTGATGTTTAAAGACTTCCAGCCAGCGCATAGCTGTTAAATCAAGTAAGGAGAAAATAGGACAAAGCCCGAACATCCATTTGGCATTTGAACCAGCTGGGTCATTCCGTGTGGTTTCACGAGATGGTGGTTGCCACACGATTTTCAAATTAGTCCTAAATTTGTATGTCACCACATAGTTACAAAAGTACTTTCTATGCAAAATTGTAGGCCTATAGCGCAAATAGTTTCTGAGTTGTGGGGGTCTGAAATTTTGAGAATTTGGGCTATAAATAGCCAACAAAAAAGCCTCGCCAGGGTTTTTTGCATCTTTAAGTGGTTAATTCTCAGCCTCTAGACATACCAGAGAGCTGTGAGTTGGTAAACAAGGCCTCTGCATGTAGCTAGTGCCCCACAAACATCCCCAGGTGTTTCCCTACACTCTGCAGGCCATGGGGGCTTGCTAAAATGCTAAAAATTAAGTTAAAAACCTACTTATGAGTGGGGTTTGGGACCTTAGAAGTACTAGAAATACTGCACAGAAGTGTTCTAACAACCCTGGGTTCCATTCTACTCAAACATGTGGGATAACTTAGCAAACTGGAGCTTTCTAGGTACCTCAGTTTGGAAAATATGAGCTCCCAAAGTTGGACGAGATTTTTAATTGGCTATTTTTGGTGGCAAAAATCTCAGTGTGGGACAGGTACCAGAGACCCCAAATTTTTCTACAAGACAGTTCCATCTGTTTTCTATCACTGTACAGAAAAGCAGCAGGGTTATATTTGTAGTTACTGAGATATTCTTACTCAATTTTTAGCATTTTTAGCAAGCCCCCATGGCCTGCAGAGTGTAGGGAAACACCTGGGGATGTTTGTGGGGCACTAGCTACATGCAGAGGCCTTGTTTACCAACTCACAGCTCTCTGGTATGTCTAGAGGCTGAGAATTTACCACTTAAAGATGCAAAAAAAAAAACCTGGCGAGGCTTTTTTGTTGGCTATTTATAGCCCAAAATCTGAAAATTTCAGACCCCCACAACTCAGAAACTATTTGCGCTACAGGCCTACAATTTTGCATAGAAAGTACTTTTGTAACTATGTAGTGACATACAAATTTAGGACTAATTTGAAAATGGTGTGGCAACCACCATCTGGTGAAACCACACGGAATGACCCTATTAGTTGATTTAACACTAAACTCAAGTTGGGGTAATTTAATGAAATAGCAGCTTTTTTCACCATCAGTTCTGGATTTCAAGTCTCAGTGTAGCAGTTAACATTGGAAATTAAAAATACTTTTGAAGAGGGAAAGCTAATTCTGCTAACTCGATGCAGTTTGGTATTTAAACATAATTTCATTAGGTGTTTTTACAACTCAAAAAGATTGATAAAAACTGTTGCTCAAGCGCTATTTTTCAGAGTGTGTTTGAAACAGGACTGGATGCACCAAATTCTTCCATAATCTAATATTAGTATTTTTGACAAACCATAAATGTCAGCATTACTGTGTCAATACAGACAATATGAGATAATCATCACAGTCGTTAGGCTTTATCCTCTGGGGACAATGAATGTCTGTACAGATGTTCACTCAAATAGCCTCTGAGATATTTAAACTGATACTAAAAGGGTGGGCTATATATAAAGCAGAAGCAGAGATATTTCTAAGTGAACTGTCTAAGTGAAATTCTTTGATCTTCTGCTAGAGCTAGATCAGAGAAGTCATTGAGATTCATGGTGGTACTGCTAGCCACTAGCATGGCTAATAAAGATAAAGCCTTTAATGATTCAGTCAGAACAACTTAACTCAAATACATCTCAAGGTTCATCATGTCCGTTAAACACTGTTGTGAAAAGCCCCAAATACCTGTGTTGTTGTGAGCCAACATTTTAGAGGCTCAGTATTAGAAACTCATTGAGCGGGATTAAAAAACTGATACAAAACTCCTCAATGAAATACACAAAGAATCATTGTGGCACAGAGCAAACCGACACTCAGTTATGCAGCCTCATAAATATCTGTGGAAAGACGCAGGGAAATAAGCTCTCAACAGTACAGTAAATAACTGCGTTCACTGTCATGCCAGACCTGTGTGCACACTGCTCTGCTCTCAACAGCGAGCCAGACCTCGAGGAGTGTCTTCTTTCAATTTCCACCCTGTTTACTTTGGTATATCACATTATATCACATTCTTGTATTCGCTGATACTTTTCTTTTATTGTGCAATTTGAGATATCTCGCCAAGAGCGTGATAACTGGATATTAGCTGCACTGTCTGTGTTGACTTGAGAATAAAGTTGTCACAGTCCCGCACATACAGTAAGAGACCTAAAAGCTTCTCTTGTTATCTATTCAGCGCTTGTGTCGTGACGTAATACTGCAGCTCTGTCAGTGAAAGCCGAGCAAGCAGCCTTCACGATGAAGGTGTCCGAGTGTTACTGACATCATGCTTTATACTGTGCAAGTCAAAGCACACTTGAGTTGCCACTTATAATAATAACAATCCGATGATGGGTTATTGGCCCCCGCAGGGACGTTCTCTTTCTTTTTGCCAACTCTACAGACAAGTGCGAGTTTAGGATGCAGTGTGTTGCTGAAGGACACTTCAGCAGGGCGGGTGATTGCTAATAATGGAGTCTGAATTCAGATCCTCAGATTGATAGAGCTCTCTACTTGCAAAACTATCCTGCTCTTCATGTGGTATGTAGAGAGAAGATAGTGGATGAATGTAACAGAGAGAGAGATGGAGCTGTGGACCATTAAATGTATCCAATTAGAGACAGAATTTGTTTACTCAGACTTTTAATTCACTACACGAGCAAGGTTGCACTAACCCTGTGCAGGTGAAGGAAAGACTCAGGAAATGTATTTAGCAAATGACAAATAGATATTAACCTGCTTTAGGAGCCAATGACTTTGATAGTCATCCCAAGGGCATTTTAGATTGAGATGGCATCATAAATGGAGGGAAAAATTTCTACGGGATGCATGAACCTTCCTTGTTTTGGGATTTAATTGTTGTGACATGCCAGTGTAGATGCAGTTTTGCAGAAACAGCAAAGAAAAGGAGATGCGAGTTCAGATAATTGCACGTATTTCCATTTGCATTTCTGTTTAGCGAGAGCTTCCACAATATGGTGAAGTAGGAGAAACTTCAGGATGGTGGTGATAAGTTTCAGGTACAGTATAATTGGGCTGAATGTTCTCCTAATAAAGCTTCATTTTTAACCCCCATCTGAGGTGAACGGCGCAAGAAGAAATAAAAACCCAGTGAAGTGTGCTGTAAATGACTGCCTGTGGTGAAGCGCTTCTTTCCTTTGAATCAAGATTAATGTCCCCCCGCTTAAAGGTAATCACACAGAGGTCAGTTTAGTGCATTTTCAAGAGACCATTTTACAGCAGTTAGTTATGATTTCAACACTGTCAGTTACACTGTAAACCATGAACGTCTTATCTGTTTTTTTTATTTACCGATGTACTGTTTTAATAGATCTTCCTTCTTTTGTTTAATTACAGATAAATACTAAAATCACTGAAAAACAGTACTAATTTACATCTTAACCCCATGACACATTGCCAGAACCGTAAATAATGTCCACATCAGAAATCTGACGTTTTACAGATTGTGAATTTCAGCTGTCACTCAGCATCCTTATATGTGAAAGGTTACTATCATAAAAAAGGTTAACACTTTATTTGGACTATCCTGTGTTGATACTTCATTTCATCTGAACTGGCCCCCAAAGGTTCAAAAATAAATTCTATTGATTATAAGTTCAGTTTTGCTATCCAGAAAATGTTTTTTAAAAAAAAAAAAAGTAAGAAAATTACGATTTCTTCCACAAAAACCGCAAAATAGTACTTTTTTTCCATTAGATTTTTCTATTTGTGACACAGGTGTAAAAACTGGCTATACATGTTCAGAATATCTGAGTGCATCAACACTGAATTTAAGAACAGTGGAATTTGAAAATGTGCTTTTCATAGGACTTGAGAATGATGAATTAGTCAAAATTAGTTACAAACCTGAAAACATGCTGTCTGTTCCATTCCATTTAAGGCTAATATACGAGTCCAGTCAGAGGGTTTCAAAAATGAAAGCAGTGTTTTTATGTTAAACTATGAAAGAAATCAAATGATTAACACTCTACAGCTTCTGCCCTTCCTCTTGGTCAAATTCTTCTTGAGGAAACACAATTAATAGTTGGATTTGAAAAATGTTAGAACAATCCACGTATGACTGATTTTGAACCTTTTATGATTGATTTTCAGAGTGGTTAAGAGACACTTTGAGCTCTCAAACACAAGCGTGGGTAATAGCTGAGCACATTAGAATGAATGAATCTGTTATTCAAATCCAAAGAATACTTTCCATTGGATGTCGCCATCTTTTGCACATTGAAGCAAAAGTCGGAGGTGTTTGCTTGCACAGTCTCAGTCCTGTCAGACTGTCACGTAGGTGCTGTGCTCAGTGTGATGTCGCAGTTCCATGTCAGTAGATTGAATGTAGACTTGAAGAGCTCTCAGTGTGGGGAGATGTGTTGACACATGTTTACTCGGGCTGTAAGGGAATCCGTGAATGTGCACCCATTGTGACTGTTCAAATCGATGTGATCAGCTCCAATTACATGGGCTAGTGGGACTCTAAACCTGCAGTAGGTTCAGGAGGCGAATTTTAAAACCCCTCATCAACAACCTGGTAACAGTTCAATTAAATTTTAGGATGTTATAGGTACAAACATGCTTTAAATTGTCTGGAATTGCAGGCAGAGATGTGTTAAATTAGATCAGAAACACGATAAATGAGCACTTTAATTTTTGCTTTTAGTTAAATTTTACTGGTACTTTATATCGAACAATAATGACTATTTATGCAGCATCCAGCTCCCTTTTTGCACATCAAATGAGGTGGCTTTAGAACACCTTTTATGATTTCAACCTAGACGAAGAATGTGTTTATCCAGCCTGTGATTTAAGGGCTGTGACGTAAAAATGCAGAGACACGACACTGCAATCAAGAAGAGATTACGACAAATTTTGTTGCTGGCTGAAAACTTCCAGCGATTGGTATAAGGCTCAGCATAGCACAAAACATTCAGACTTAGATGAATGGATTCTAAAGCACTGGATCCCTGCATGAAATCTGAAAAGCACAAGCCCCATGCTAGAACTCAGCAAAGTATTATGCCCATGGAGCTGTGCTTTCTTCTGCTAGTTTGGCTGTTTACATACTAGAAATGATTTGTCTGCTGCAAATATGTCCTCTTGGCAAAGCCTTCAGGCCCCGTTACCAGTCATCAGACAGCATTCAGAACATTGAAGTGCCGAGAGTCTCCAAAAGGATGCAGGCAACTTTGTAGAACAAGCACAGAGTACTGCAGGGACCAGAATCACAACACCGATAACAAAATCAAATGCACGGAAGAGACGAGCAAAGGAAAAGAGAGACAAGTTGCTGGTCCTAAATTGTGAAATTTATAAAAAGGCTGTCGGGCTGTGGCACATGCCATTAGAGAGATGGTACTAATGGACAAACGGGGTTAAGGGACTGTATAGATTGTTTCTGCCATAAGTTGTGAAAAGAAAATACACTAAGATTGTGTTTTCATTGACACACATTTGAAAAACTAAAGTAAATTCTCCCAGAAATTTATTTCATAGACTTTAAAGGTTTTTCACTCTTTTGTAGATAAAAATAATATCATCTTAAGTGCACATTTTTGTCATTTTAAGTCAGGAAGTTGTATTAACTGGGTTGTGAAGTTGTTTCTACTGCGCTGTTATGGCCCATGTTTAGCTGATGGTAAATGTAAAGAGGCATTGTTTTCCTTTTAGTTTTGCTTAATCATTCTGCATTACAGAATGGTTAGTAGAAAGCTCTAAAATCCCATTTTACACCACATGATCAGCACCAGATGGCAGACAATCCATTTTGTGACAAACACAGCTGAGCATTTTGCACCTCAACAGACCGATCTTTCTACAAGGAGGTGGTGGAGACCAAAAACAGAGCTACTAGCTGGACAGAGACGTGACACTGCATGTTATTATGACAGATGTAATCTCACTTTGGTAACCCAGACAGCCCGTTCCGTAGCTCAGAATGGTCTGACAGCATCTCATTATTATTCTGCTATAGAGTACATAAACACTCTGACTTGTTTGTATTTCTTTAAACAATCACAATTGTATTGGACAGAAGGATGCAGCTTCAGTGGTTCCCCAAAATAGCGATGAAGGAATTGGTTTGGTTCAACATTTGCACATAGCACGGCAAGAACTGTGATTGAAATAACTTATTTGCAAATAAAAAGAAAGATGCTGGGCTGCCTTACTGACTTATGGAAATGCTCAACAAAACTTGGAAATACTCAGTGTTGTAGGTTGCTGCACGGAAGTTGTTTCCTGTAGTATAATGGATTTTGTAAGCAGCAACACAGAGATAGTGAAAGGGGAGCAAAAAGATGCATGAACTGTGCGGCTGATTGCAAGCTTATATCCACAGGCAGTACTAGAGTTACACTATCTCCATTATTCAAATATCGTAAATAGTATAATTTTCCCCATCAAGCAAACGAAACCTTATGCTTGTCTGCTAGTGACAGTATTCTGTTTTTGCCAATTACCTTGCACAGAAAAAGAAATATTCTTGGCTGGAATCATGTGCTTTTAATGGGGAACTCAAAGTAAATGAAGTTCCTCCAGAGACTGAGGTTTGCATTCTTAGTGCCAAATGCACCTTCATTAAATTTAGAAAACTGTAATTTTTTCAGTTAAAACCACTTTGACTTTTTTTTTTTTTTTAAAGCTGCGGTCTTGAATTTTTGTCTCCCCCTTCTGGCAGTGAGTGAGAACCCAATCACTGACGTATTCTTATAACCCATGCTTCACCATGGATGCCTCTCTCTTTCCTTTCCTTAAACTCCAGCATACCATAAAAACACCATATACACTCTTTGCTCACATCTTCAGCTCTGGCAAACCAATCATGTCAAATGCTGCTGGTGCAACAGTGTGGGAATGTCACCACAGAAACCCGAATTAAACTCAGGTACACCGTGAAATACTGAGAGATGCACCTGGTAGGCTTAAGCACTGAGCTGGCTTGATTGTAACAGATGTTCATTTACATGTGAAAGTCTCACACTCCAGCTTCAACAAAGACCACAATCTTCCCCTGTCTGAGTGCTTTTAGATGCTGAACAACAAGAAGAAACAATGCCATGCTTCAGTTGCTATGAGCAGGTATTGTATTGCAAGAGCCGATATTAAAATGAAACACTGTGCACATGTGTTCTGTATGAATATTTATCAACTTCACAGATTTGTGTACCATAATGGATACATACACCAATCAGCCGCAGTATTATGACCACTGACAGGTGAAGTTTGTTCGTACTGTGTGGTGTTCTGCTGGAAAACTTTTGGCATCCCTGTTGATGAGACTCATAAACACTGTCCCAGAACAAGCACACTCCCTCATGGAAATGGCAATCCCAAATGCCGCTGGCCTGCCCCCACAGGAAGATGCACCCCACCACATCCCATAAACATCAAACGACCAGGAACATCTTTGGGCCCATGACAGTCACTCAAGATGTTGATTTAAACTCCAAATTTCCAAGACCCCATTTGTTGCGAATCGGTTCGGAGACCCAGGTGAAGAGCAACGAGACACGGCAGATTAGAAGAATGTGATAGTATATTTTATTTACAATAATAGAAAAATTATAACAGGAAATACTGTTCTTCTACGCATGAATCAAAAAGATCAACAAGGCTCAGGCTTATGTTGAACTTTGTGTTGAAAAGAAAAGTAATTCAGATCCACTCCGTTTCTCACTGGACATATTTGTCATTGTAAATCACTCCAAGTGTAATTTCTAAAAGACAAGACATAAAAGTCATTCATGAAACTGTTTCTTGTATCTTATTTTCTACTAATTGTGATATCAAAAGAAATAAAATGTTTGAAAAAGGCAGTCATTTCAGCAAATGTGCCAAAATAACATAAGACTTTGGAAGAGGGCAGTATGATGCAAAATGAGGAGTTTCGGGTTGATGAATGGATCAACAAAACATTGTTACTGTAACCATCATAACAAATCTCTTATGACCTTAACAAAATACTTATTTAACACCGACCAAGCCTTAACCATAAACAAATGTTGCTGACTTGTTAATAGTGATGTCAAATCAATCGTGTTGTTCTGCAGGGCTCAGATAAGCGGTGCATTTTGTTGTTTAAGATGGAGGACTTGTTCTCATGTCCTATTTTCTTGTGATCTTGAAATGAGTTTGTGTGACTGTGACATAACAAGAAACAATACAATCATAGCAAAATGGTTTTGACAGCTTGTCATGTCGAGTTTACAATGTAATGATGAAATATTTGTTATGAGATCTCAAGAAAATGAGGTGACATTTTGTGCACATGAAACACAAACGGAGATCTCACGGAGACGAAAAGGCAGCTTCAGTCTGGCCCATTCTGCTGCTCTGTCCCTCCTTTCTGCCACATTCCCATTTCCCCAAGCTCCTGCGTTTCTTTGACACTTAGCAGTCATTGCCATTCTCCATTCGTCGACCGCATTCCCTCAGATTTTCCCACCAACCCTAGTCACTTGACTTCCACATCCACCTGCTCCCTTATTACTCAGTCTTCCCTGTCAGTATTTACACCAGCCCAATTCAGCCCAGCCTCACAAAGAAATGTGTAATAGCTACGTTGGTTCACAGCACAAAACATATTATTTTCACAAAAAAAAGGCGGTAAAATTGTGAGATGCTTATGTTTTGTCAGGAGCTGTTTTTGTGTCCGAATTCTCACACAAGAAACCCAGAAAATAATCAGTTAGCATTTGCATGGGTGTTTTTTTCACCCAAACCATTATCTTTTCCTAACCAAGTAGTTTTGTGATGTAAACCAAAGCAAACAGCCGCAGACGGTGACTAAAGACAGCAATTTGCACAGGTGTATTTTAAAGTAAACTATACATTTTCCTAAGTCTAACCAGCTACTTTGGTGCCTAAATCCCACCAAGTTTTTACTATAGGCAGCAACAGCAAACGATAGCTGCAAACAGAAGTAAGTAATGACGAAAAACACACAAAAAACGTGTAAAAATGATAAAGAATTGTCTTACACAGGACTAGAACTCCAGCCCTCCAGGTGAAGCTCCGGTTTTTTTGTTACTGCAAACCTCAACTCTCCATCATCCCAGTACTTTCTTGTTCTTTTCATGTAAAGAAAAAAAAAACAATACTTGCAAGTCCCATGACGTGAAACTTAACTGTTTACCTGCAGCCTGCCAGTGTTGCCCTACTGGATCTGTCTGCTATCGTTCACGTTGCCCATTCAAAGTCTGCCTGTCATCATTTTCAATAAAAAGTGACAAACGTACCTGCTTGTGAATCTGCATTTGGGTCCTCATTCCTGCCAATCCTGAACAACAACATGGATCCTGGATGAATCTGCTTTTGAATCTTTAACTGCGAATGCAAGTGTTTTATTCAGCAATCCCATTTTATATAGCATTTGCATGTGACAACTGCCATGTAGCTGATTTTTAAAAATTATTATTTGAAAAATAAAATATGATCAAAGCATGGCTAGACTGAGGTCACAAAAAAAAACCTAGCTAAGACCCAGGGACCAATTCTGCTAACTTGCAGGGTGAGGATTTTGCTGTCATTCTTCACAATCTCTTTCTAGTTAAACATGCATGACTGAATTACTTCAATATTACAACCTGCCATTGGGTGTCGAGTCACATCCAAGCCAGTTTAAGGAAAGAAAAGGTTCATTTAATGGGGAAAAAAAACGTAGCTTAGATACATCGAGGTGAGTTTTTAGGGGGAGTTTAAGATGAAAAAAATGTTTTAACAGAAACTATAGTTAACATAAGTTAAGGCTTTGGTAACAAACCAGTGTATGGGTTTAGGAAAGATTGTGTTTGTGCAAATAAAATATTGTAGAAAAGAAAACGTACATTGCAGACCAATGATCAGAAACAAACTCCCCTGTATGAAAGTCCCACATGGCACATCACCACCTCACCCTCTTAACCACTCTACATAATGGACTCAGAATTTCCTGCATCTGCACTGAGCATTAGCGCTGGACATAAAATGTGAAATGTAAAAATGTACGTTATTAATGGAATTCATTAAACGGTCCAGAGTGCGAAATGTAAAAACAAAACTCCATACTGGCACACTACAATGCTAAGAAAAGAAACCACATACAACTATCAGGAGTTCAGATGTGTGTGGGTTGTTTTTTTTTGTTTTGTTTATTGTATTATTGTCGAGGCCACTGCAGTAAGGCAATAATTACTTGCTACACAATGTCGCATAGCTCTTTGTCATTTTATCTCAGTATGTTGCTGAAATCCACAAAAGTAGAAAATGAATCATGTTATATTTATGAAATTACACAGTTGCGTGATCACTGCAATCAGCTCAAGTTGAAGAAGTGTTGTCAATGTGCTGAATGTGTCGGTACACTCTGCGCTCATCATGTCAAGGACCTGCTGCAGACTTTCACAACACACTGCAATTAGGTCTGTGACACCGAGTCACAACACACTGAGAGGGCAAGAATTTAATTTCACATTGTTCTGATTACAGTTTTGGATAAAAGCTCTTTCAAATGCAGATTTAATTTTATTTTTTACATTTAAATGAGTGCCAGTTGAGCAAGCCAGCAATGGTCTTTATTAATAATGTGTAGCAGCATATGTGATTTTGTTTTAACTGTTACTTTTTGAATAGTTTATTGTTGTTGTTTTTTTACAGATTTTCCTGTTTTGTTAATCAATTAGTTTTGCTATTAACTAGTAAAATCACATGAAAATAGTATTTATCTACATGTTAAATCAAAAATAAACAGACCAAAACAGTACGGTAAGTAATGTATGTACACAGAAAAAACACAATTTACCTGCATTTAAATCGGCAAAAGCTTAGTATTTCACAGATATTTTAAATGAAATTTATGTATATTAAGGATTGAATATTGTAAATCATTTTTAGCTGTTATTTTACTGTTTTTTCTTGTTTTGTTCAATTATATATAATATCCAATAAAATCATCTAAAAAAACATTAATTAAAAACTGTAAATACTAGTAAAAATGATGCATAATATATAGTAGTATGTAGTAATTTGTTCTTTTATAATGCGTGACTTTAAAATTACACAGCTTTACTGTTTGAATCAGCTGAAAATATTATTTTACAAATATTTGATGTCATTTGTACTTTTTTTAAAGTGTTTTTTGAAAGCATTTTTGACACCTTTGTTGCCAGATTTTCACAGTTTGTTTTTACAAATTTCATTTTTTTATCGACAGTGTAGTTGTTAAACCTGCACATGGTTATATGAGAATAGAAAGTTATAATAGGCTGTTTAAGAACAGACACAAAACTCCACTTCTGCTCAGATGCATCTTGTTCAGCTGCAGGAAAGTCTAAAAGGTCATTGGCTGATTGGTCGATGCTATTGCTGTTTGCTCATGCATCCGTCTTCAGACTGTCGGAGTATTGTGCTTCTCTGGATGACAGACATGTTCATCCCTCTTTCACAACTTACATGCTTATTGTCCATCAAAGTCGCTAATGCACTTTTGATTTGAGTCATTCTTGAGCTGCCATGCCAGTAAGTAGTTCCTCATCCACCCCCCCGTCCCGGCTTCTGGGTTTCACAGGAGACAGATAGATGACGAGACAACGGCAATTCATCTTCATCATGGCATCCTCATTACCATTAATGCGCGGCTCTTTTTCTTACATAATGCAGCACGTCTCACTCGTGAAGGCATTCAAAGGAAAAGTACAATATCCTGAGAGCCGACCATGTGTCACATGTGGTTATTATCAAGGAATCGAGGAAAAGTGCAGTGAAAGGTGACTGAGGTGGTTTCCCCAATCCTCCATATATGTGTTCGATATGAAATCGCTCACTGAATCAGCCAAATCATATTACAAAAAGATTTAGAAACATAATTTCAAAATACCCCGTATGGAGCTGTGAAGTGTAGAATGTAATAATACAACATAGAATATTGATTTATTCTGTGGGGACAGCCTTCTGCGACTGCTCTACTCCCACTCTATTTCTGATGTCTTGTGTGCCCACACAGTACATAACCTGGAACTGAGATTTATGAAAAAGATAGAATTTTTTGATAAACAGAAGCTGAACATTTATGTATTTTTTTAATCGAGCGATTTTTATGCTTGTTGCAGGGTTGTTTTTTTCCATTTCAGTGGGATTTTTTTATTAAATACAGCAGTGTGTGTCAGGTATGGATTGGAGACGTTTTGTAAAGCCTGACGCTGAAGCAACAAACAGCGGTGGATAATACAGTCTATGCCACAAATCTCTGCATGTGCGGTGCTCTCTGACCAGGTAAATAAGACTGCTATCATGCAGACTTTACTAGACACAAATACCAGCAGTTTTGTAAACTCCACCTGGAATTGATGGACATATTGTGATTTAGCTCTTCTATTCTTGCTTTCCTCTTCCTACGCCAAAAATATCTCACGTCCTCTCTCCAGCACTCAGTCCCCCCGGATACTGACAGCTGCCTGAATTACAAAGGTAGCAATGTGAGTAATGAACCAACCGAAATCTCATCATATAGAGCGACTTTGAGTTACCCTGAGCCGCCCCCCTGACCCTAAACCCAGCCTCTGAGCCCCTCCAAATGAGCTTTTCATTTACTATTCCGAAAACAGAATGAGGCATGTTGCAGGCACAGAGGTGTTCTGAACAATTGCACTGCATGCAGACGTGGTTTTGCAATCCTTAAGCCCAGCAAATCAGCTATTCTGTTCCAAGCTTATTTACATACACTGCTCACACACACACACTGCCTATGTGCATGGTGTGAAAGTACAAATTTCACAGCAGCCTTGTTTGATGCTCGTGAAAATGTTTGGAACTCAATTTAAACTGAAGTTGGACACTTTGATGCATATCTTGTCTGGATTTCTGCGCAGCAAAACATGTTATTATTTAATGGCCAGTGCTTTGATCTGGCTAATGTATAATGCACCGGCATTAAAGATCAAGTTTAGCACAGTTAATTAGTGTGGTCTGGAAAATGAGACGCCATTCAGTTCATGGCTTGATTGAAAGTACCGCATTTTAAGGTAACAGGTACCAAAACAGATGCTAAAGAATGTATGCACTGCTGTGATATATGATGTTGTTTGCAACTTGTGTATGTTGAAACCATTCCATTCGAAATCCTTTTTGAAGTATCCTGTTTTTATTTTAGTGCATGTAAACATCATATCCTGATTTCAGAAACCTTGCTAATCCCGTATCCAGGTTTTGAGTAACCTAAATATTCTACCTGGAGACTTTCAAAAGACACCAAATACCGTTGCTACTAGTTGTACTTCTATGAATCCTAAACTAGTTTGCAATAAATCAATATTTTCCACAACTTCCAGGTTTTACAACACTATCCCACCAGTCTGTGCTGTTTATCTCCATACATTCTACACTGGATCTACAGGGGTACAGTGACATTCTGGTATGGTCAAAGTTGAAGACATGTTTAATATTTGCTGCTGCTCTCGTTTCCCATTATTGGCAATAAGATGGAGAAGCCAAATTCACAATGCGATGTTGACGTTTATTGGTCCTCAGTCCACTTCAAGCCAAGGTGGCCTCCTTTTCCGTCACCACAATTCAATGAATCCACAGTTAGGCTACTGCATGCGCAGTTGTTATGCATACAAATATCGAATAAAATAATTTCTCTGCACTCCATGCAAACAGCACATCTGGAATATGATCAAAATCAGGATAAGTCTCATAACTGGAGCAGTGGTGGCCATGTGAACACAATCAGCGCCAGTGAAATGTTACTTGAAACTTAATTAAAACCACAAGATTATGCACAGCACTGGGCAGCGTTTTAGGTACTAGTGATCCCAAATTCACTCTGCACTCTTGAATGATTTTGCCCTTTAAAGAAGAATCTTCCGGTTTGCTTTACACTGGCATATCACATCTTAATATATAATATGGCAACAAGCAAATGCTTTTGCATTTACAATACATACATACTGATTCCTAGTAACAATGAAATTCCTTCCCTAACATTGTGTAGGTTTCCTTTTTGTGGTCAAAATGACTTGTACTGACATGGACACAGAACCCCTGGGGTGTCCTGAGGTGTCTGGCACCAGGAAGTCAGCATTGAGCCCTTTGCATCCTGGGAGTTGTGAGCCAACAATGGATGCTCAGTGAGAATGGGATAATAGAAGTTGGAGGGCATGTCAGTACAGGGATTTCATTGTCGTGTACCTTCTGAAAAGTGAACTGTCTCTGAGCAATTTTTGCTGTGTGGTGTGGCGCACTGTCTGGCTGGGGGAGGCCATTGCTGGTGGGAAATGTCCTTATAATGGGGGCTATGTTTTGTCGGCCACAGTGTTTAGGTCGATGGTACACGGCGAAGTGGCATTCATATGAATGCCATGTCAGTCATTTTAATGTGGCTGACCAGTGTACATTCACTTAATGTGAGGTAGTCTGACTCGCTGCGGGTATAAGCCTGCTCATTTTAGGGTGCTTTGTCCTTCTGACTGCATGTTACTGTTTTCTTCACAAGAATAAACAACATCCACCTCCAAGTAGCAACCTACCACACTGAAAGTTAGAATTTGAATCATTTTGTAAGACAGCCCTGATAGTTTTTTTCACTGAGTTAATGACTTAAAACATAATATTCATCTTCCTACATGCAGATGTTCCCCCAAAACAATTCTACCTGTCACCATTTTGACTAGAGCGTTTTTCCCCGATAGCAGAATGATAGTGTTGTGCAGCCAGATAGTTATGTTCTACAGAATGGGCTGGTACAGCAAGACTTCATCTGGGGTAACATTTGGAATCACATATGTGTCCACTTACTTGCTCTGTTTTTGGTCTCCACACCCTCATTAAAGAAAGATATGGTGATGGAGCTGCAAAAATGCTCCACTATGTTTGCTAGCTCGTCACAAAGTGGACCTGTCTGCCGTCTGGTGCTGGTCAGGGAGATTTTAGAACTTTCTGATGTCTGCTGTGGGAGAAAATGAAACCGATTAGAATGAACCAAATCTGTAAAAGTATGGGCAAAATAGGCACTAAGCTAAAGGGTGTCATAAAGCTCAGCAAAGCCAAATGGAACTGCAGAGTCAATGCAATTCTGTTTTTATCATCACATACATACATATTTTTATAGCTATTTTCAATCTGGATGACCCAGCTTCAATACTAGCAATCAAGAGGGCAAACTATTCATCTAAAGATGTAGTTATATTAGTCATTTAAGTGCATTATTATCGCTGCAGCAGCACTGCTGCAAAAGAATCTAAGAAAATCTTCTGAGTACTTTGGTGTGGGCTAATATTGAAGGTCAGAAGGTAAGGTGGTAATTTTATCTTCACTGTAGTCAGATATTTTTCAGGTTGATGCCACAATAACAGCTGTGTGGTGGCACATCTTTACTCTACTTAGAAAGGAAATCAAAGACTTCAGATCTCACAAGTGGCCTGGCACCTTCTCTAACAATGAACAGGAAGGCTGGCTGCCACCAGCCGAATATTCATCACAGAGAAAAACTACTGTGCTTATTTATTCATTTTAACAGGTCATTTCGTGTCTGATGCTCAAAATGTGTGAAACAAGCGATGAGACAGACAAACTGCAGGGTTGTACAGAAGGTGGGCCCAATCACAGCAACTCCTCTACAAAATAACGCAGATAGTACCATACAACTGAATCAGCCTCTTTCTCACACAATGTCAACAAAGACTAACCATTTTACTGTCGCAAAAAGAATTGTTTATTTCAGAGCAATTGTACTGGATTGCATTTATCTGTGACAGTATTGTTTCTTTTGTCTCATAATATGAGCAATATTGCTATTGTGTACACCTCCGTCTGTGTGGCAACTAAAACGAACTACAGAGAATGCAAAGATTTACATCATCCTCATGAGTCATGTACCTCTCATCTTTATCTTTTGCTACCTGAAGCACGTAACCTTCTTATCTCCAAAGTTGTTTACTTATTCAAGAACTGGCTGATGCCTCCAGTCATACAGAGGAGAAGATTATGAGGAATTAACACTTTAAGAAAAAAATAAACACTGTTAGGATTGTCCTTTTTGGATTCAGCAGCTGTGCCTGACGAAGTAACCTAAAGAGAAAGTAAATGCCATTTTGCTAACAAATAAATATAGTTCAAGGCTCGTGTCTCAGTCACCATACAGCCATGCAGTTCCTTGCTGTACCGGTAAAATGTGGGTGAAGAACAGAAATATCACTTTAAAAAAACGGGACCTATGCTGCATCTGTGCTCCTTACTTCTGCTGTACCCTGTGCAAAAAAAACACAATGGAGGCAGATTTAACACTCAAATTCACTGTAGCTTTTACAGTGGAGCTTAAATTTCACACAGAAATAAACAAACAGTGTGTCATTTCCAACTGACAACCACACATTTTCTTGGCTATGATGACACTGTCGTAGTAGATTTTAATCATAAAGCTCAGTGTGCGGGTTCAAATCTCCGTTTCTGTCTAACGTTAGAGGAAGGTACAAGTCCTAATAAATATGCATAAATACATTAAATAATATTAAAAACTAATATATAAGCAGCTGATGAAGCATCTAAAATATATGTGAGTAAAGGAGCACCGCTGTTTTTGGATTTACTGTTTGGAGACTTTGCCTTGGCATTAGTACAATTACGACTAAAGAGTACTGAGGATCACAGAAACAGTGGGGAGCAGAGAGCGACGCATTCAAAGTACATCATATCACATTTATCTGTAGTAATAAATGAAAAAGTCAAATAATTACCTGTTCTAAGAGCAACCATGGTGTCACTTTTCAGGCCCTTTAACTCCTCCAGCTGGCACCAGCATGGAACATCCATACCAGTGTTGCCTTGGTTTGACCTCTTGCTTTATCCATGTTTTTCTTTTTTTGTTGTTTTTTTTTTTGGTGGAGTTGTGGCTTATTCTTCTACTGCTGCCTTTCTTTTCTTGCTGTAAGTCGCAGTGCAAGACCTTAGCGGTTCTGGTGGAACTGTGGCTGCTCTTCATCTGCCATGCTTGCTTCTAGCAGTCAGGCAGGTGCGTAGTTGGACAGGCAGCTAGGCCCATCCAGTCATTTCATGTGGAGCAAATACAGAGATTGGACCAGCTCTTTACAGGTTTGATTGTCACAGAGAGATTTTTTTTTCTTGTAACAATCTGAGCACTTGATGTATTGATTGCAGTCAGGATGTAATAAGACTGTGAACAAATATAATAAAAAATATGTTCCTAGAATACCTTGTACACTCACGCTTTAAATATATATATATATTTTTAAACACAGTTGCTTCTTAAGGTTTGAAAGCTTTCGGAAAACATACTTGGATTCTCAGTGCAGTGGTTGGCTTCATGATTTAATATTGTTCTTTTCAAATTGTATGTTTAACTTCAATTATGTGAGGAATAAGTGTAATATACCACCATCCCAAACCAAATAAAGAGCGAGACAGACTTGCTTTCATAACTCTCCACTCTGATATATTTGCAGGCTGCATGTCAGTCCAAAACATATGTTTTTGCTAATATAGCCTGTAACCCCACAGAATAATGTAGTTAGCTTATGACATGGCCCTTACCTTTGGAAATAACACTTTGTGACAAGTAGCAGGTTAGGTGGGCATGTTAAATTTGCAGCTTACATCAGAGTAGATAAGCAATTTAAATAGGACACAAGCCCCCAGATTCACTGGATACATACTAATTGTTGCAGCCACATTAACATTAATTTAGCATGCATGGCGTTTTAGTAGAAGAAACCTGGAATTTTCATTTCAAGTCTCATCCAAGAGGCCTCTGCAGTTCTGACTTAAAAGGGAGTTCTACATGTACATACTCATGTCTCAAGATGTGAATGATGGTGAAACCCTCTGTGCACGGATCTAAATACTGCATGAAAAGTACCTGATAAGTGGTGTCATGAATTCCCTTATGTAGCACTCTGGAATAGTTCATTGTTGGCCATAAGGAATCCCAACATGAACAGACACCTGCCAGTCACAATCAGTCACTTCCATATTATTGGACCTCCTCACTGTCCGTCACAACTCCTGAACCAATCACCAGCAGTCTCTCTCCCACCTGGAATCCTCATTCCTTTGTTTGAAGAACATCCAGATTCACTCAGCAGTCACTTAAACAACAGGATTACCCCAGGTCACTCCATTCACTTTCCACAGCCTGGATTCCTGGAAGTCCCACCATCAAGGAAAGTGAGTTAAAACTCATGTGAAACGAGTTGAAAGCTGTGGTATCATGCTAATATTCATGCTAATGCTAACAGGCCTTCAACTCCACAACCATGCTCTTGGACCTCTGGATGCCACCAACATAAACATTTTGCTGAACATTGATGAGCAACTAATGAAAAATGTGATGATTGTTATGACTGATGATGATAATGATGAAGCCTGTCTGCTGAACAGGTTAGGCTTTGATGGATGAATTGAACTGATGGCGAGCTACCCTGGAACGAACTGGAACAGTCTGAAAAGATTCACCCCTTCACCACCCCACTCATTCACAGGCCTCAAGCCTCTTCCCTTCCACAATGGTGAGGTAGGACTTGTTTAGATTTGTGTAGGACTTGTTTGGACTGGTTTCACATTGTTTGGACTTGTTTGGACTGGTTTCACATTGTTTGGACTGGTTTTGACTTGTTTGATGGACTTTGTTCCGTGGATGAAGTAGCTTAACACCCCCATTAGCAAAAATGGAAACGCACTCACCTGAATTAAAACCCTTTAAGCTTCAGTGTACCGCCGGCGGTACACCTACTAATTTGCATAGGAATTTCAAGAATGTCCGACGGGTGCAAACGCGATTATACAAACACTATACACCGATGGAAAGCTTAGATTCTCATGAATCCGCCGGTATAAACCACTTTCAGATGCGATTACCACAGCGGGTGAGAAAAACACATTTGTCCGACAAAAACAAATATTCATCCATCCGTTCTCTATACACGGCTTCAACGCACACAGCGCGACTCACATTTCCGGGTTTATTATTACACACACAAAAAAAGATTCTACAAAAAACGGCCATAATCCAACCTTTTACATCCAGATGACACAAGCCAGTAAACTATTTTGTCCAAAACATGTCCTGAAGTCGGTATAAAATCCCCGAATCGGTCGTTTTCAAGGAAATGCACCTCCCGATGCACGTCCAATATTCCCCGTATTTTTCGTAATTTTTTTTATTTAAAAATAGAATATTAGCGATTTTTTGTACTGAAAACGGCTGGAAATGACTGAAGCTTAAAGGGTTAAGAACTGTTGTTGCACTAGTGAGTGGAACATAGCACACAGTCACTTTAAATCGTTTAAAGTGAAGCTGCTGTGTTATGGTTGAATTGCTTGAATTACAGGTGAATGTTTAATTTTTTCTGACTTTCTGTTTTTGTTTTATTTTGATCATTGTTCTACCTTGATATATTCAAGTATTTTCTGTTTATTATTTTAACCTGATTTCTGTGTTGTGTTTATTAATTTTCACACTGCTCCCAGAGCCGACCCTTTTCCCTAACCTAGCCCTTAGCCCACTTAATGGTAGCATATTTTCATTACAAGTGGTACACTTATCTGTTCACACATGGCTGTTGCAGTTTATAACATAGATGCTTCCTCTACTCCTTTCTCAGCCAGTCTATCTCCTGCGTCCAAAATGTGAACTTTTCAGTCCTCAAAGGAGTGTCTCTTATCTTTTTATATGCAGATGAACTGTTGTCTTGGATCTCCATGTGTTTGAGGGGCGCTTGTTTAGCATCGCCTGTGTATAAGTCTGTGCACTCCTCACTGCATTGGACTGCATTCACAAATTATTTTTACATGTTTAGAAATCCAGAGAGTGACAGATTTGCTGGGTCTGATCACAGCTGTTGTCCATGTGAACAGTTTAATAAACCATCAGTGTTGCAATTTTACATATAAAGATGGCAATCTATTATCGTAAAAGGTGCCTTGGAATGCCTGTACTTTATACCTCAGCTCTCTTAAAACAATTTAATTGATTTCTTTTTTTAATATTGCAGCATATATACGTGTTTTAGATATACACCAGTCTTTGTGGTGGTGTGTGAAGCTGTGAGAGCAGAGCTGCACAGTACTAATGCCATTTGCAGCATCTGCGTCACAAGATTTATAAAAAGCTATGCAAAGCTGTAATACGGCACATGTTCATGCAAATTAAGTGTTGTTTTTTGTTTGTTTTTTTTAAAACACTTAAAAAAACCAAACACTGGTATTATAGACACCTTTACCCACACCTGGAATGATTTTTTTTTTTATGTGCTAGCTTTATAAGAGGCTCATGTTTTGTTTTACTTGGATTAATGCAGAGTTATAATTCAGTTCAGGGGTTATATGTCCCGCTGGATGCAATCAAAGTGAATAGTGCTCTGCATATCTCAAACCAAGTGCTGGAAACAATCTACTTAAAGTGCTACACTGCTTAGAGACAATATATTCAATCACACCTCAATATTGTCCTCTGAATCGCCGGAAGAAAGGTCAGAATTAAGCTTGAAATTCAACACAGCACACCTGCCGCCATAGCTTTGAGGACAGTAAGAACTAGTGTTGTTTAAATCCTCTTTTCTCCACCAGAGTTTTGTCCCACAGCCACACAGTCGTAAAACCACAGAGTGTAAGGTTCCCTGGATGACCTTCTGTTTGCTGCTTAATGAAATTCATGTAAAATCAGGAGATGTGCAGTTTACTTAAAATGACTTTCTGCCAGGATCTTTCTTATCTCGTAAAGTCAATCTGACAGCCTGAACACATCTGGAAACAAACCAAGCTGCAGCGGCAGATAATCTCCCCGCAAATGATTGTGGGATCAGATTCGCTAATGGGAGGTGTTATTGCTTTTTCAACATGCAACACAAACGCCAGAGAACAGGAGTCAACACGTTTACCACCGCTTTAATTTCAAATGAATACATGTTAGATTAAAGGCCATCAGAAACCTCTGTTCATCCATTAGTCGCACTATGTATCAAATACAAATGACACGGTTAGCATGTCTCTTTTTAATTTAGAAATGCTTGGTATTCATGGAAGTGTAGCACCCCAGTACATCCTGCACCAAACAAGACGAAAGTTGACAATCTGATGCATGCCAAATTATGACTCAGAGCTACAATATGTTATGATATAATTGGATAGATTTTTTTTGTGGGTGTTATTGTATCTCAAAAGTGGTGAAACAACTTCATAAGCAACCCACAATCTGCTCTGTTACAGCTACACGGTCAGGTCGGCCTGTTTACTCCGAACTTGCGCTTATGACTTTGGGAAGGTTTTGAGCTTTATTGTGTGTCAGCGGTTCCCAAAATATGCTTTGATGGAACTCGAATCTGCTCATCCTGTCGTACTTTTAATAAGCACACGTCCTGATCATTGGGGAATCACAGCATACAACTGCGAACATTTAATATTCACTTTATATTTACACCATTCTGTGCATTTGAAATACCACCCTCCTTTTCTCTCCCAACACCGCGAGGACAACCTGCACAAAAGAAAGAAATCTGCTCTTTTGTGTCCTATATGGATATAATAGAAATTCATAGCATCAGTTTCCACAGAGGCTGAGCTTGAATACTTATTAATTCTTCTGTGATTTAGGGCAGTTCCCTGAGCCCGTCCTTTACTTATCACTGGTTGATTTGTAAGGAGAAAGGAATCAAAGAGCCAACATCGGCTGTTTCTATTAGTAAAATAGAATACAATAATGGGTTTCAATATTGAAAGCAGACTGACGTCCAAATTGAAAACAAGCAAAAAGAAAGGAAAAAAGCCCGCAAAATATAATTTTTGGATACGGAAAGGTATAATGAGAAAAGTAACATTACAAAGTCTGAAAAAGTGAGATAACTACATGCAAATGCAAACCGACTCGTTTTACGCCTTCTTTCATCAGGTGTCATTCTTCACCTTTAGAGACCTCCTGTCAAGATATATTTTTGAATAATGCAGCTGCAAAGGGAAGTGTAGCAGGAGGAATCAGCTGCACAGGCTGAATAACCCTGGACTAGCTCGCATTGTCTTCACAATGTCTTAGTATGATTTCATTCTCTTGAGGGGAAAAAAAAAAATTATAAACTTTAAAAAATTATAGCACTGAAAATGTGGACTTGTGTTTTGGTGATTTTTTCTTTTTTTTTTTTCTTTTCCAGTGGTTTCTGCTGATGGAAAAAAACATTCCATCACCACCTGGCACTGACTGCATATTTCAACTGAGCTGAAAAATATTGTGGTGCTCAGTTTGCTGTAACCTATTTATAATACATTGACTGGGTGGTTGAGAACACATGGCAAAATGTGTGGATTGAAATTGGTGAAATGATAAAAGGTTGTGCAGATGTAGCATTTAGAAAAAAAAATAGAACTTAAGCAAGAAGAAAAGGACATTTGCCTTAAAAGCAGCAAAGGACAGACGGTAGTCTTTGCTTGAGCTGTAATATTACAAACTGAAGTGACTTGATTCTGCTGGGAAATAAGTTCTACAATCGCAGACATTTATTCCAACTGCAACACATTTCACTATGTAAATGAAAACATTTTGCAATCATAATTTAGGTAAATATTATGTTTACATGTGATATACTGATCTATGGAGGCTGGAGTATGCTACAAGGAAATACAACATATGTTTACATTTGCATTTAAATTAGACAATTAATAAATTGTGAGACAAGCTTATTCAGATCAGTAATTATATTAATGAATGATAAATATATTTATGCATCTTGAACATGATCGACATGTTTGATTTGAGGTTTTTCATCTATGATTGTCGGTTCTCATCACATACAGGCAGTTTGTGCCACCATAACAATAAAAGGAGTTCTGTCCCAGTGAAGCAACAGGAGCCCTGATTTGTTCATTTAAAAAAAATAAAATAAATAAATAAAATTTAAAAAAGTGGAGCTTTTTAATGATGACTGGCCGGTGACAAATGATGATAAATCTTTTTATCCTTCCATTTTTAAAAACCACAAACTTTTATTCATCATTTAATGCCAGAATTCCTCAATACATTAATTAACACATTAATGTATACAAATAATACATGAATTTAAAAACATTTAATGAGCAAGTTAGACCTTTCGAACCCATAGATTTACATTTACATTATATAAATACAAAATTAAGTAAAAAATAATTAACTACTGAAGCTATAAGCATTTCGGGGGCACAGTCCAGCTTCCACAGTGATAATGAGTTCACCAATGTGTGCAAACACAAATGTAATATAGACACAAAAAAATCGATTATTTCAGTTTAGCAAAATAAATAAACACAGCGTGAAAAAAGTAATTGCAGGGGGATTTGATAAAGGCTGCCAGTCTTTGAAAAGAAAAAAAACTTTTAAGCAGACTTCTATCAGTGGATATATTTGCAGTATTAATTTCAGCCTTATTTTCTTCAGCTGTCGGTATGAAATGTGACACAACTGTAACTGTAAATCTTCATGAGGCTTGTTAAGATGAACACTTTCATTTCTGTTTTTAACTGAAAGCTGGAAAAAAAATCACTTCCCTTCAACGCTTCTTTTCTGGTTACGAGATGTGACAGTGATGCCAAAGGCAACTTATCAATCACTGACATAAATATGTAAACATCTAACGCACAGAAACATGAATTTGATGAGTGAAAGTGAGCACCCAAAACACTTCAGAGAGGTTCAAGCTAATGAGGGTGTGGATTATCGTCTCAGGGTGAAATAATGATGTAAATAAGCTCTCCTAAGGTTGATTTTAACAATGCAGCTGCACACTGCACCAGCACTGCAGTGAGGACACTAACTCTGCTGTAGACATGAAGGGGAGAGCCATTATATTCTGTAGGCGCAGATTGAGCTCAAGAGCAACAATTAAGGAGTTTATTAATTCATCAGTTATCCCAGGCTGCCCAGTGGACGCCGTTTATGTTCGCCGACTGTGACAGGAATCTGTTTATTATCAGCATGTTAACCAATTAAGGTTCTCAGATGCCTATTAAACTTTATTGACGTCCATAAACCATGAATTGACTTCCATATAATCTATTATACAGACACAGCTATAAATTTTCTTTAGACTACAAATTTTCAACAGTAAATATATTTTGCCGCCTTAATTATGTGTCTATTCAATAGCATCAGATTTGTTTACCTGTAATAATAACTCTTAGAATACAGTTTCCAGCGTTTGTACGATTATGTTGAGGTACTCAGAATTTTAAGGTCAGGGAAAGACTGTGGTCTTAAATACTGAAAAAGGCAACAGTGACTTGAAGCATAATTTATTTTATTCACATCCAACCAAAACGGTTATCTTTCCCTAATCTTACATCGGCAATATATGGGGGGGTTTTTGTCTTTTTTTTTTTTTTTTTGGCCACTTGGGTCAACACAACCATATCGTAAACAAAACCTTGACGGGCAGAATCATCTTTTATGCTGATGAAGTTGTCCGCTCAGAGCTGCCTTTTAATACACTACTGAAAACGCATGAAGAGCAATTTTAGCATTCATTTGGAGTGAATGTGAGTCCAATGTTTGCTCTTCTTTTAGCTCTGTTTTTGGTCTCCATCTCTGGTAAAGGCGCTACATGTTAACCAGCTAGTTGCTAACAGTGTGCTGTTTGTTGCTGGGCAGCGTACAATACGATACTGCCAGCTGTGGCCGAGAACAGCATGTAAAGCAAACTTCTTGAGGGTAACTGCGTAGCTGTGGGTTCATAAACAAAACCTTTCCAATGGAAGCAGGACTGTTTGCTTCAAATATAGCTGAGTGAAATGTGCCTTTGTTGCCTAAACCTAATCATATTTAGGTATGAACCACAGACTCTCAAACGAAGTAGTCACTGAAGATAATATTGTGACTGAACATAAACCAGGCAGGAATAGTTACCCTGTAATGTAGGTGGCAAGCAAATTTGATGAAGTATATGCCTTCAAGGAAGAAAGTAAACTGACCATTATTGCTCAACAAAAAGACAATCTAAGTGTCAGCGGTGAGCCTAATTGATCAAACATGATGAAGCCTGATCATGGATGGATAGTCACACAACAGGCTTGTAGGCACTCAAACCGTCCCAACCCGGTACTGCCTTCAGTTGTGGTCATTGTACATCTTTTTGTGGTCAGGTCTACTCATAGTATTTTTTGTGCTGCTGTGTCCCTTCGTGGTTGCTTTCGGTCAGTTGTAGTCATTATTAGTATCTCTTTGTGGTCACTTTATCTTTTTGTAGCTGTTTCGTGTCTCTTTCTTGTCATTTTGTCTCTTTTTGTATAATCTCTGAGTAGTCTCTTCTATGCTGTTGTGGTCGTTTCGCATCTCTTTGTGGTTGTTCTGTCTTTGGGTAGTCAGTTTGTGTCTCGGTGGTTAAGTTGGATCTCTTTGTGGCCCATTTCCATTTATCTGTAGTTGTTTCGTGCCTCTTTGTGGCCTTTTTGAGCCAATTTGTCATAATTTTGTTTTGCTAATTAGCGACCTACGCCACTACCATTTGGCTCCAGCAAAGACATTCTCCGTTGTGAATATTTATGCAAGTAACAGAGGCATATACAGCTCACACCCAAAAGGCAGATGTACTTGAATGCAACAGCTGTCATGAAAAAAAATTAGTATGCTAAACATATTCCAACAAGTCAAAGTTTGAAAAGTAGTTTTGGGATGTTTTAGTGTTCCTCTCTGAGGCTGCTTGAGTGACAGGAACATACAGTAGCGATAGGGAACATTTCAAGCCTCTTTCATCTGGACGGGGACTCAGCTCTTCCAGAGAATGTGAACAATTTCCAAAGTCTTCTTTCCTTTCTCTGTTTTGATCCATTTCCATCCATCATTTTTCACCCATTTGGCAAGATCCAACAGATGCAGCAGCAATGTTTTGATTATACTGTGACAACACATTATGAAGAAGTCAGTAAGCTTACAATCTTCTTTTTTTTTTTTCTTTTTTTACAGAGGGAACACAAGAAAGCCAGAAAATGTTGAGTACTGCCATCCACCAACTAGGTTTCCTTTCTCCAGCTTAAGGTAGACTTTGTCCTCTTTTTCAAGATAGAGCAGAACTCCATTGGTGGCAGCCTCGCGAGTTACATCTTTGTCACCCGCAAAGGCAGAGATGACTGGTTTCCCGTTCAACATCAAGTTCACCTGGATAATCCAACAGAAGCAACAATTAGCAATAATGAAGGAAATGTGAAAGAGATGTTTTAGCAGAGTTTACTTCTAGTGTATCAGATAAAAAGGGAAAGAATTTCAGCTTTATTTACATCATGTAATGACCCGTTTATTTGTATTCACATAGAGAAAGTTCCCACATGAAAGTTCCCAGTCTGTACGCAAGCACAATAAACATCCTCTCACTTTTGTGACCACTTCCAGGTACAATCTTTACCATGAACCTGCAGAAGCAGCACCCTGCAAAAATATCTATCAAATGACCCAGTGTTAATGTCCAGAATTATCACTGGTGATGACAGCTTTGATCTACAGCCACGACCCAAACACCAAGCAGCAGATTTTGCAACGCAAAAGCAACACTGATGGGAGCGATCATTCCCGATAGGTAGACTGTCAAAGTTGCGTTCTACTGCAAAGTCTTGAACTGTCTGACGAATAACATTTGAACTGTGGCAAAATGGGTGCTCTATTGTGACATTGCACCTAATCACAACACAACATTCAAGTTTTTTGGCTGCACTAAGACAATCGTCATTCTCCACTAGTTCTACTCTCCAGATTTCTCTCCCTACGATTTCCTCCTTTTCCACAAAATGCAATTCTAGGTAAATGGTCACCATTTTTACAGTGTGGAAGAGACTGAGACCCTACCATGCTTGGAGTATGGAGCACGCTAAATAGCATGGGTAACATATGAAATATATACCATTATTGTTGGTGGAGGAAACACTCCAGTGGTTTTCCCTGTTGTTTTTTTTTTTTTATTTTTCCAAGAGCTCCTCTGGGGGCGACAGAAACATCTACTCGGCAGACAATTCCTGACTGACACTTAAATAGCCAATCATCGTCCTCCGATCTGGTGCAGCTCACTTCAAAGACTCAAGCTTAATCAGTCAGCACCAGTGTGCTGATGCTTGTCGTAAACTGAAAATGACGAATGCAAGAACCCAAGACTTCTAATTTAACATAATCTTTCCAAAAATCCCTTCAAGAGACCCATTTTTTATAAAGCCTCTAACTAAAAGATCGTGACTTGGATCAACTGGACATCCGGACATTGCTCAATCAGACAGCAAACTAACTTAAACCTTACATCCAAACTTATAATTGGTACAAGACAAAGGCTCACCGGATGCAGCCATGCAAACAATGGGAACAAATACTGCAGAGACTGTTAGGGGACAGGAAACATGTGTCTGAGAAAACTAAGAGTAGCAGTGCAGCAACTACTGGATATTAATCTGACCTCAGCCATGTGATTTTCTTTTTATAGTATGTGAAGTTTCCTAGAAACATTTTATTGGCACACCTTATTAAATCATATTTGTGCAGATACTTGTATAATAATAATGGCAACTCATTAATTTTCAACAAGAGATTCAACACGATTTTAAATGCAAATGAAATTCTTATTAATTCCATCATCATGGAGATTAAAAACCTGATGATCAAGCAGGTTCTTTCAAACCTGTCTACTTTTTTTCATGTCATAACATTATGGGATTTTTGAGCTGTGTGTTCAATGTGTTTGGGTATGTCTTGGATTTTTTTTTCCACTGCCAACTTCTGTTTTAATTCTCTCTTGTGGATTACTTCCAAAAAAATGAAATGAACAAAATAAACATTCAGTCAAAAAATGTCAGGTTAAATATTAAAATTAGGTTACACTGTTTTTATATTGGTGAATCAAGTGGTACCACTGCTTTTAGAATATTTTGAGATATTACAGGCTAAAGGTCCAAATTATACATTCCAGTAATAATGCTGTTGAGTATTTTGCATTTAAATTAAAATGTAAGCCTGAGCCTCACATCCCTGCAGTCATAATTTCTAGTTTGTCTCTAAAGCAGAGATGTTGTCCCAGTCCAAAACTGTTCTACAGCTGTACTAGTGTGTGAAGCAAACGGAAACGATACCTGTATGGTCTGGCTCTGGTACACTTTAATCACATGGAAGTTGAAACTGTAGACTCCTTTTCTCGGGGATAAAAATACTGATTCAAACGTGAAGTAGTTTCCTATATTCACAAGAACCTGTGAGAGGAAGGAAAAAGAAAAACCCACATTGTGACAAAGGTGTTTATATAGCCAGCTCTTCAACAAAGGCTTTAATTTCACTGGGGCTTTAGGATTAAATATTTAGATAGGAAATCAGCCATGCACACTTCACTGTTTCTGGCTATGAGGCTTCCCTCCTGGTCAGACACAGAGTGAGTGTGACACACTTCAAAAAACATCTAATTCAACCTTTCTTCTCAATGGACTCCAACCCTGGATCTAAATTTCCGACTCCCGGGAAAAAACTACCGGTAAGTGCTTAAAGTGGAGGCAAAATAAAATCAAATCAAATCAGCAGATTGAATAAACAAATTCCACTTTTGGAGCAGCGATAAGGACTTTTTTGCACACAGTCAGCCGCCTGAGAAGAATCTGATGAATCCAAATGTACAGAATCACCAGATGACTATTAGAGGCTGTGATAAATAAATAAATAATCTGACTTTTGCATGCTCAAAATGATCCAACCTGAAAATGTCAGTCGGCATATACGGCATGGCACTTAACAGTGTCTCAGGAGTGTCACTGAAAGGCTTTAAGCGAGCTACAGTCTAATTAAGCAGACAGTATTTTAAGTAATGAGGAAAATGAACTTATTTGCATGATAATTGATGGCGGCAGAAAAGGCTTCCCTCAGTATCTGCAGAGTCCCTCACACTTGAATCCCACCTGTTCCAGACCACTGCAGACTCAGCCAGGACCTTTGACTGCAAAATGTTGCTTTCACAGCAACAGCGTGCACATGATCTACACCAATCAGATAACTTGCAGAGTTTTCTGACAGCAAAAAGATCCCGTTATGTAATTCAGATGAGAGGCCAGAGGATCAGTTGAGCGATGCAAACACCTTACGCTGCCCACCGGTACATGACTAATCAAATTCTTGTTGTTTGTGCCGTTGCTTGATTTGTTTGGGTGTATTTATGTAGGCTAGGTGCGCGCGCGCGCGTACGAGCACGCGCGTGCGTGCGTGTGTGGTGGTGGTGGCGGAGGGGGGTAGCTTGAGGCAAAAAAGATGATGTGCAGGCTCTGCAGGATGCCCGCCCTCAGACACAATCCACTCACTTTCCAACCTGCTCGCGTGTGATATGAGAACAATATCCACACGCCAAAATCAAGCAGCTTCAAACTAAAGTCTGGGGTGCAGCTACACTCAAACCTGCACTAATGCTCTGTATCACAAGTCAGAACTGAGCTACAGGATGAACGTTTCTTGCAAAAAACATTAAAAAAAGAAGAAAAGACCAAAGGACTAAATTTGATTTGGAAAATACTCGGTTAAACACAGGAAAGATGAATTGCAAAGTGCAACCAAAGGCGCATTCAACCACTTTTTCTTTTCTGACATTAGTGTTGTTCAGAAGGGTCTTAACCTGGTCGAAGTAGATTATTCTTGTTTTGTTGCTCATCTCCGACGGCTCGTGGTTGTTGCTCCGGACTGCAGAGAAAGCCACCTTGGAGTTGGCGGCGCGCACGGAGATGCCGAGCGGAGAGGATGAAGCCTTCCAGTCCGTGGCCGGGTTCGAGTCGCACACCACGAGGCACTTGCCCTCCAGGACGATCGGTTCCGTGTCATTCTGAGCCCTGGCAACCTCAGAGATCACAGTCCAGCTGAGAATCAGGATGAGGGAGTTCACCATGGCTCGCGCTCTCTGTGACAGCTGTGGCAGCGCCGATTCGGGGAAAAAGAGAGACCGTCTCCTGCACCGCACCAAGTTTCCGAGTCCCTCCGCTGGTCTCCCCCGCCGCAGACGCGTCTGACGCTGTGATTTTCTCTTATTGGATCCAGAGATGTGCCATATCCGAGCCTAGCATCAACAAATAAGAATCCTTATTAGGTCTAAATCTTCTTTTGCAAACAAGCGGGAAACACAGAAATCACCGTTTGTTGTCTGCTCGTCTCATTTTCAGGTAGACTTTTATTGAAGACAAAAGTAGAGCATGCGGTATTTTTAATGGATGAATGTTCCAGTTGGAGAAGGGAATCAGTCGATAAATCGTCCATAGCCTTCACTCCCACTCCAAATAACGCGTCTGACAGCAGCTGTTCCCGCAGTGATGTGCTGCCTGTGTGCGCGCTCAGCCATCCACTTTACGCACGCACATGTGGCAGAAGTTATAATTAACTGCCCCGGCGTAATTTTCCCAAAGCTTACATCGGCTAATTCTCTATAAAATAAGCACAATCCAAAGTAAATAACTGCCTTTGTTAATTATGAAAAGTGCAAAGATACACTGCGGGTATATATTGGCAGTTTTGATGGTCTTTTACGAAGATTAATCCATGAAATATTTATCCCCAAACACATTTGACGATTTCCCAGTTTTAAGTGTCTCTGTAGCAGAAGCACATTACTGAATCTGCCCTCAAGCAAGAGTTTCACTTCCTTAGTATCTCCAGAGCTCCCTGTCCACTCTGACTCTAGGTTTCATTGTAATGTGGTGACTCATCATAATCTCATGGCTCAGGTGGGCTGCAAGTCTTTCAGGTTTGACTTAAGGCGCTGATGTTTCACACAAGTCAGTGATGATACCTTTACTCTTTATATGCTCCTCTCAGTGACATCATCCTTGAATCCCAGGGCTGCCTTCACTGTTCGTGCAGCCCCAACAAAACTGAAGTGTCTGCAGCAAATCTGTGAAACTGGAAGGCAAAAAGCTTTAGTTGAAAGACTTTCACTTCATATTCTGTAGTAGAATATCTTTAATAACCTGGAGGGATTTCATTTGGCGTATTAGGATGTAGGATGGAAACGCTGATCTCTCAGGAATATCTGATGTAAAACACTTGTCTGTCTTTGTATGCTGCGGTAAATCAACAAGCTGCCCAAAGTGTCCTGTGAGGATTTCGACGAGCGATTAGTGGCATGAGCACGTCACCTCTGTCCTTGTGTCACTCAGCTCCCCATAAAAAAACAGATCAATTTTAACGTCCTTCCTCTGACTTACCAACTGCTACATAGTTTGGCTCCCTCAGCCTGCTGCAGCATCAAATGAATCAAAGATAGTTTTGTATTTTTCTGAGGTGAGGGTTCAGTTGCAAGTCAAGCTTTTTATTGATTAATTTAGCTACAGAGATAAAGTGGAATTTTGTATTAATGCAGAAGATAGATTTTTTTTTTTCCAGTATAATTGTTATTCACCATTTAATCATGGTCAATTGAACTTTTTTGACATCAATTTCCAAAAATAATCTCATGTCAAAATGAAAACAGATTTCTTCAAAGTAGTGTCAATTAACAGTATAAAATGTAAAATAAGTGACTACATTAATGTTCACCCCCTTCAAGTCAGTATTTAATAGATGCACCTTTGGCCAAGCACAAAATCTCAGTTGGATTGAGGTCTGGGCTCTGACTCAGCCACTCCAGAATGTTGTCCTTGCTGTCTTTAAACCATTTCTGTCTTGTTTTGGCTCTATGCTTCGTGTCATTGTTTGCTGGAGAACAAAATCTTCCCCAAAGTTGCAGTTCTCTTGCAGACTGCATCAAGTTGTCCAAGATTTCTCTACACTGTGCTACATTCATTTTACCCTCTACCTATACAAGCCTTTCAGGGCCTGCTGAAAAGAAGCACGCCCACATCATTATGCTGCCACCTCCATGCCTCTTTGCGGGGGGACCAGAGAATATTCCTCCGCTTGACTTGAGTCTCCTACATGCCTTCTGGCAAACTCTAGTCAAGATATAATGTGAGCTTTTTTCCAACATTGGCTTTATCTTTTTGCCACTCTCGCAACAGACAACAGTTGCAGTCTCTTCCACCTCAGTCATTGAGGCCAGTGACTCCTTCAGAAGAGTCATAGGTGTCTTGGTGGCCTCCCTCGCGAGTCTCTTTCTTGCATGGTTACTTTTTAAGGATGGTCTGCTGTATTCTTTCTATTTCTCTTATGATGGATTTATCTGTACTCTTGGGGACATTCAGTGAAATTTTCTTGTGTGCATCTCCTGACTTATGCTTTTCAATAACCTTTTCAGTAAGCTGCATAGAGTGTGTTTGGATTTGAGATGCAGTCAGGATGGATGGATAGATGGATAGATAGATGGGAAGCAGATGTTGTAAAACTAAAAAGGGCCTGAATTTTGAAATGCATATTTGATGTTGGGCATTCATTTGCTTTCTCATTAGTCCATAATTATGAATGCAGCTTTTTGATCTCTGTGGCTGAACAACAACAGATCATAAGGTTACTCCGTTGGAAGTGGAAAAATATGGCATAATCAAGCAAACAGCCAACAACCAAATGGATCTGAGCACAAATCAGCCTGTGCCAGCACACACTGTGGTGAAAAGTGTTTCGCAGATAAATGTTTGCAGTTGAGTACAGCTTGTCATTAACTGATTTCAGGTGTTCTGTGCATGAAAAAATGACATCAGTACATCACTGCAGTTTTTATGTATTCACTGTTATTTCCAACGTACTGGGGAAAAATGTGAGCTGATTAAATGCTGCACTGTTCGTCATTACTTCAGAAGAAAGAAGGCAAGAAAAGAAGCATCCTCACGCTGTCCCATTTGCATCGAGTACAGTAATTTAGTATCTAACTACAGAGATAACTGGATGAATGATTTGATATTTTAGATCCTTGATTGCAGCTAAATCCAACTTCACTTGTCGGCCTTGTCTTGTTCTGGGCATCAAACTATCTGAAAGGCAACCTGAGGATATCAACACCTCAACCTGAAAAGCATCCATTGCGCAAGACTTGTCATCACTCAGCTCTGACAATCTGTGTCTCACATTGTGTGCCTAATGTCGTGAATGTCAATATGTTGCCATGGTAATGGAGTTTGCAGAGCGGAGAGGCAATGCTTGTGATGTGCCAAGTAACACCATCCTTGGCAGTTTTCCAGAGGGCAGAAAAGTTTTCTGATTTCTGTTTAAATCTGAAGTAGCATGATGGCTGTTAGCTGACCAGAGCCCCTTTTTGTGAGAAAAACTTCCATTTAATTTAATACTTAAATACCAAATAATCCTTGGAGCTTTGGGTCACAATGACTTCACAGAATAATGATGCAAAAAAAACAAATCCTTAAAATACAAATCCAGTGTGAAGATAACAATTGTTGGCTTTTCCTGAATGCTCTAACTGTAAGAACTTTTTTCTTAAAATTTTTGTTGAAAATCTTTTCTAGCCGTGGCAGATACAAAAGATCAACACAGACAGCGAATGTTCTGTTTATGGTTGTACACACTGATTTACAGTGATTAAGTAAATTTTTACATGCCGACTTTTCGTGCTACTTTCTGCTTAAAACAATTGTTAGTGATTTGTTGTTTGCTGATGAAATAATGAGTTCACACAATCCATGTACTGTTGTCTCGTAACTGTCAGCAAACTGTGCCTCTTTTGGAAAAGCTGTTTACTCTCAGACACAGAATGAGTAAAATCTATGGTGACAGTGGCCATCAAGCTACGATAGCGTCCTTCACCATAGACTCTCTGGATTTCTGTTTCTCTGAGGCCAGTGCTGTCAAGACCAGTTGAGATGCAAAGTGGAAGGAGTGACGGTGGAAATCGCTGATTCTATTGACTCTTCCAATATTACATGAGAAACAGTTGGAGTTCTTTAGTGGCTTGGATTGGTATGGAAAGTCTCTCAGTTAAATGATCATTACATAGTATCAGCAACTGCATAAAAATAACATGGCTCTGATTTAAAAAAAAAAAAAAAAAAAAAAAAAAAAAAGAGTTGAAGATACAAGGTTGTGTGCATTAAAAACATTAAGCTAGGTATTGGGAATATACGATTCCCAAAGCAATAAACCTCCATCACTGAGCTGAAAATTCTGTGACCTGATGATACTGGTGAGAAACCAGTTCACTTTTAAGTCGCGGTCATTTCTGTTTTCTATGGCTGTCATTACCTTCAAGCAGATACTTGTATATATATTTGTGTAATTCTACACTGAGTAGTGAACCATACAGCTATCTGTACAGAGTGCAGCCCATGATTGCTGTCATGATCTTCATTCACATTCTGACTACGCTAGTTCCTGAATTGTTTGTGAGAATATAAATGTACGGCTGTACCTGAACCAGAAATGGGTTCAACTGTTCGATATGACAATTCAAAATGTTTGGTCCTCTTTTTGTTGCTGACTTATCAAGCTATGTGCTGCCATAAGGATTTGTCAGATTACTGAGCCAGGTAGCACACAGGTGTTTCTGTTTGAAGCAAACTTTGAGTTTAAACTCAAGACTGATGAAAATTGATAAATGAAATACTTGAAAAATAAATTGACAGTTGGGCCTTGGGCCTATCTAGACACTTTCTGGCTAACTTGCGTACATCTGTTGGCATGCACAATTACATTTTAGTAATAATACTTTCTACATGTTTGAGTTGCTCACCTACATCACAGAGGATACGCACAAGCTCATGTTTCTTTCAGGGAAAGACTGTTCACTCCACCTCAGGTTTTGGCTTTTCTCAGCATTTTACCCAAACTGTTCTCATATTTTATACAAAACTGCCATTTCCCATGATGTCTCAGATTTTCATCGTATTCAGTGCTGATAGATGTGTAGGAGTTTTATTTTATTCATTTTTAAAGGCAAGCATGTCAGAAGCAGGTAGAAAACATGGCTACAATCCCTTGGCTACTATTTCTGACCACCCTGAGAGTTGACAAACAATGACGATGGGTACTTATTCCGTTCAAATGTAACATCACGGGGTCCTGGCAAAGTGTCAGCATGTAGTGAATTGAGTGAGACCAGGTTTGTTAACTTGGCTAATTGCAAGTTTCGCGGATTGATTCCACAGTGCTAGAGTGCCATTGGGCAAGACATTGAACAGCTAGTCTTGTTTTGCCAGTTCATTCTGTAGAGCATAATGATCTGTCTATACCACATTATCATTCTGCTAAAAGAAGGGGGAAAAATAGCACCGAGCTTGTTTGTATTTCTTCAAACCAATCACAGTCATCGTAGGTGTGGCTAAGTAAAGGATGTGGCTTTGGTGTTTCTGTGAAATAGTGACGGATGAAGTTGTGTTGGTGGAACATTTGTATACAGGGAGATAAGCATTGTGATTGTAATGTTTAATTCACTGCATAAAACTAGCAGGGCTGAATTACTGCACGATCCAAATTCTTGGCGAAACTTGAGAATTTCAGCATAGTAGGTTTCTGCTTGGAGGTTGTTGGGGTTGTTTGCCATAATGTAGAAAACTGTAACATACAGACAGCAACAGGGAAAGAAATGGACTCCCAAAATGTTTGGCTAATTGCAAACGTATACCTGCATCCTCCATCTGGTGAGTATAGTCGCTCCCAATGCAAGGCAATCATCTTGTATGGAAGCTCTGCCACCATTGGTGTGTGAGTCTGTGAACAAGAAACACTGTAAGACCCTTTAAATATCAGTGAGGTAAAGTGCTTTACAAGTTCGGGCCATTTACTATTCTACCAGAAGCATGCACACCTTGTCAAGTGGATAAATATTTGTCTCTATGCCTCAAATTTGAATTGATTGATGCTTCAATCATCAACTTTCAGAGTGGAACCCTATATAAATGTGAACTTATTTTGCCGTAAGCTCAACAAAACATAGTTTCAAGGACCTCTGACAGCAGCGTAGCTAGAACCTTGATGGTGAAGAGAATCGGGGCATTCACCGCAATTTCATTGTAATTTTGATTGAAAGAAGCATTTTACTGTTGAAAAAACACAATTTCCGAAAATATCGCATACAGTCTCTTCTTTTAGTCAATATCTTTGGTGTGGAAAAATGAACCAGTAGCAATAAAAAAAAATACCTTGAACGTAACCTTGTCTTCGGCAGCAGTGACAGCCGGGCTCCTCAGGGTTCCTGCTTTGAAAGCTACTTCACCAAGGTACAGACAGAACGTTATCTCAAGCATACGTAAATGTGTCAAGCCGAGATGAACTTAAGTAATTCAGTGTTAGAAAGCCAGCCAAGTCTAAAATCTTTCTCATCAGTTTGTATGAATGTGCAACAAAGTATGAATGTCCATGGGGCTACCAAACCCAGCCTCCACATGAGAAGATGTCTCTAAAAAGACTTCAGTTACTTACCTGATAGGGAACACATCACATTAATATTTTACCTGCTCCCTCCAGCAATTATTTCCTTTAAACAAATGGAGTCTATACGGGAGTTGGATTGTTTTATCATTTGAAAGGGACAAATAAAAAGAAAGGAAAGGAATTAAGACCCACCACTGGGTCTTGATAAAAAGAAAAACAAAAAAAAAAACGCATCTCTAAGAAATTTTAATTAGTAGTCATAAGCAGACTATGTACCCTGCATATACCACGCTGACCATGTCGGACATAATGAGCGCCTTTGGTAATCTTCAGAAAAGCGCTGGCTCATTTTTGCGTTGTCACTGTATATACTTTTACACTAATTAAACATAAATACAAAGCAGTGCAAGTGGCACTTTTCAAAGCGATAAAACAGACGGTAGGCCAGAGGCAATCAGAGATACGAGCTGTCAGTCTCAGGTAGAGGCTGCTATCCTTCACAGTGATATTTTAACATTTGTCGGAGGAGATTTTCTCAGGTTGAATCATCAATTTAGAAGTATGTCTCCAAATCAATACCAGCCAGACTGACTATTCAATTTATTTTTGAGTCTTAAACCGTGTAAGCCCAAAACGTAGCAGCAAAATGTTTGCAGATTGCTCCTTCCTGGAGATTGGAAGCTGTGATCAACTTGGATTTAGGGCAATTTTGTGTAAACAAAAGTTTTTTACAGCAGAAGAAAAAAACAGGTATCAAAGTGTTTCTCAAACTCCCCCTGCAGCACAGTCGCTTTCTCTGTCTGTATGCATAGTATTTTCTCCAAGATATGATTAAATGTACTGCGTCTCTCTCGGTCCAGCACAAACATCTTTGTTCAGCTCATTAGCAGGCATTTCTTTAGGTTGTCTCTTCGATTGGTCAGAACTGCTCATGGATTCATTAAGCAAAACAAACAATAATTAGTGGTTTCAATTTAAATGTGCGTTTTTTGGCCACTTGGAGCAGTACAACAAGCTGTACATCCTTATTATTGCATAAATTTTAATCTGTTGCTTATTTAAACCAACGGCTGGCACATTAGCATTCGTTTTGAGTCATGTTTCTGGTGATTCGTTTTTCGTGCAATTTCTCCTTAGGTGCTAATGCTCCCCTATGTTCACAGGGTAGTTGAACAAAATAGTTGGTCATATGTGTTACGTGGCCTCAAGTTTGGAATTTGGTCATTCTTATCTTCATTTTTCTAAATTTATTTTTTGGACTCATAAATGATGAGTGGTGAGGCATCAAAGTGGCTCAGACATATTTGCATTTTTATTGCATTTATTATATATAATGCTAATAGGTGTGTAGGAGTTCTTCAAGTTTAAACAAAATGTTAAATAGGTGATGTAACTCACAGGACAAGACTGAGGTCATTTTTTCCACTTAGTTTTGTTTTATTTAGTTTTATTTTTGCTCAGTTTTGGCATCTAAACTACTTGGTTCGGTTCAGGAAAACATCACGGCTTGAGTTAATATGCAACCTTTACAATATTTAGCACACGTTGGGTCGGTGGATCCAGTGGTGTAGTCTAGTTTTTTCTAGTGGGTATACTCCGGCCTCATAAACCAAAGCCCAGTCAGGTTCTCATATATGTGCACTCACACACACAAACAGCAGCGGCAGCTCCTTTATTTCAAACTACCAATTAGACACTTATAGACATTATAGCGTCAGCAGCTCCTCCTCCTGCCATCAGGTAGACCTGATGTTTCCTCTTCATCAGGTAGAGCTGATGTTTCCTCTTCATCAGGCTCCCTTTCCTAAATGTTAACCTTAGCTCCAGCTTTAGTGTTTCCTAAAGCAACAGTATTCACAGGACAAGCAGCAGGCTTATTAAAACACTGAAATAGTTTCATTTGGCTTTGCTTTCTTTTTGTTGTTTTTTTTTCTCCACTGACTGGCGTTGGATCATTAGAGGTTGTTGACTCATGTCCCTCTTCTTCTAAGCCAGGGGTATTCAGCTAAAATTCAGAGAGTCCAGTCAGAGAAAATGGATTAAAGCAAAGGTCCAGAACATCATAATGTCTAACTTGAATTAGTGTGATATATGTTGATGTAACCTGGTAGTTATATTAGAGTCTGCCTGTAATCAAAAACTGACCATCAAATAAATTCATTACGGTTTAAAAAGTTATTTATTAATAAATGTCAAAATGTTTTTATATGGAAATTCGGGACCTTTTCTAATGGATGCACGGTGTATACCGGCATGTTGACACCCCTGGGTATACGTATCTTCGCGCATTTTTGAGTGGGTATACGGAAGTTTGGAAAATTTTCTAGTGGGTATACGGCGTATACCTGCATATCACGTAGACTACACCAATGGGTGGATCTGACTTGAGGAGGCAATGCTCGCCCATCGTGCTGTCATCACACCGTGAAACATATCCGGCTTTACTATCTATCTTCCTCTAAATGGAACCTTAATTTACAAAATTAACATCATGCTGTATTGAAGGAGATTTACAACTAGTGATTTGGACCAGGTACTCATTAGGAAAATGTTTGAGATATTAAAGTAAGTGAGAAGTAGGACCATTTTCTCAAACACTTCTTTACAATCTAACTACTTTTAGAAATCAGAGGAGTCGCCCCCTGCTGGTTATTAAAGAGAATGCAGCTTAAAATCACTTCTTTATTTGCTTTATTTTTTCACAACCACAGCCTTCATCCATACTGTCTAGGGATAGTTGCTGACTTCATCTGCTCTTTGGTTGTGGACACGTGGTGCTCTGTCCATTTATCAGAGCTTTGTTTACTATTACAAAATTGATTAAAATAATGAGAGTAAAGCTATATGAACTAAAATCAAAACCATGACCTTAAAAAGACTGAAAACCTCAAGAAGTCCAGGTCTGCAGAGTCTGGGGAATATTCTCTGAGGGTTTTCACTAAAAGGGACACTTTTCACATTACATATAGTCATTTGATCCATTATTTATATAAAAATATTGATTCGAGCCGCTTCAAAGTATTCGGCAGGTACACTGAAGCTGCTGAAATGTGACCCTGAACAAGTTTACTTTTGGTCCACTGTGAATTTGCTTTAGTCCCTCTGCTGCCAATTAAGCAGGCAGTGCGCTCAGAACCAGCTTGCCCGAAATAGAAATGCAGTCCAACATGGCACTACATACTAATTTCCATAAGGTATGTGCCCGAACTGACTTTTAAAATTCCTTTACATCATGCCACCACAGTAGCAGACATTAAGGAGATCACTGTAATCCTTTGACCAGAGCTTGACAGTAATGTCTATTGTAACTACAGTCAGCAGTTCCAGGAGTGCCAAACAAAAAGAGAAACTTTGTTTTCAGCTACAGAAAATGTTGCCATATAGTTTGTTCTCACAGCAGCAACAATAAGGTTGTCATAATGACGACGAACACCTTCACGCTGGCACTGCTAATGAACTGATACTGTTAACGATCCCTGCTTTAAATTAAGTCTTCCAGAGGTGATGGAAATAAAAACTCCCAAGGCATCAAAAGGGCTACATGAATATACATACAAACTTACTAAATGAGGAAACAATAAAATCAAATGTCTAAACTTTCTCCTATGAACCTGTGTTGACCTGCAGAACTGCAGCTGAAAGGCAGTGTGGAGCAATATAGTCCAGCATGGGAATGAAAGAATAAGTAAACAATTAAACAAATATTGTATTTCATGTCGCTTTTAAACTAAAATGCATTCCAAAGTGGAGGAGAAAGTGGAAACCTGTGTAATTTGAAGTAGCTTTCATTGTTGATTTTGTGGACACTCAATGCTAGATCACTTATCTCTTTTTAATTTCAAAATCAGCACATAGATAATGTCATGGTCCATCCAGTTACAATTTTGACTGAATTTGAAATAATAGGACAAATCTCTGTGAAGGAAGCAGTAATGAAATCGTTGTATATGTTCCTGCTAATTAGTCACCAGTTTCTGCAGATACAAAATTTTAATTAAAATCATCGGTTTCTCCTTTAAGAGGCAACTTCTCCTGCTCAGTCAGGGGTCTCATTCATTATTCCATTATGGTTCACAGCTATAACTATAAACAGAGTTTTTTTTCCCTGTTAGCTGATTAAAATGTCAGACACACAGAAACACATAAATCAGTTCTAACCAGCACTAAAAAGACCTTTCTACCTCTTGAAGGGGATTTTTTTTTGTGTGTTGTCGATCATGTCATTGCCACAGTGCAGATGTGGACCTGAATCACAGGCGGCCTTGGAGCGTCTCCCGGAGCGGCGGGAGAGGAAATGTCCCCGAACAAAGCACGATTGAATGTTCAAAATCATCACACACCCAAAGAACGCCCGCCTCAGCTGGCCTCTGAAGTGTTGTCTAGTTTGTTCCTCTGCCAGCAGAGAGCTGTGGGTATTAGCCGCACACTTCAGCATCTGAGTGTTTCATACAGCCGAGGGGTTTCGAATGCTTCATTACTGATTTGTCTCAAAACAAATGTCAGTAAACAAAAAGCCAGACCAAATCAAACCAGACGCTGACAAGAAATCACGGGACGTAGATCAGTTTTATTTTCACAAAATTGATTCCCACTGACATCGTCAACCTGTCATTCAGGAACATGATCACAATACAGTTTGCCCATTATAAAATAAAATGTCTGTACAACAACGCAGGCAATGAAAACCAAAAAAAGATCATATAGTCTTATTTCTTCTTTATCATCTTTATTTACTGAAATCTAAATTATACTGCATCCCACCGTACATTTTTGTATCTAAATCATTTGAGTTGTGAATGAAAATATGGGATCCGTTTATTTTTTTTATTTAACAAACATCATAAAACAGCAGTGTCAGTGGCTGCTAATATGTATTCTGTCCACTATCATACAGTTTCAGCATGAGCCCTCTTGAAGTCATGGATGAACTGACAGATCAGCCCAAAGAGGTCCTGAGAGTCTTGGTCTGCTGGTTCTCCAAATTTAACCTGGACAAAAGAACAAAAAAAAAAAACAGGATCAGCTACATGAAAATTAATAACTTTAGCATGATATCAATTATACCTCTGGAGACCTTTGTGCTTGTAAAAATTGTTTGACAATTAACTTCTGCATTTACTTTCATCAGTGAACTGGTGCCTGGGTCGCGCATATTCTTCTGAACAATGGACTTTTGAAGTAATTACCTCATATACTGCCTCAGCATGCAGTCTGATCCTTAAGTGCACTTATACTATGAGGTAGACATGTACTGCCAAATTAACACTCACACCTAGGTGGTTAAGGGTCACTGGCAGAAAAATGTTTGTGATTCTCAAGTCAAACTTTATCACAAAAGGTCACTGCGGCTAAGTGTACTAATTGGCTTATTTCATGCTGTTGACTGTGCAGACTGACGTTCAGAGTCAAGATCTGCTGCTGACTCTCTTTCCTAGCTCTGTATTATGCTTTATATAATTTTTTTTTAAAGCCAGTACATGCTATGTTTTCTCATTGCCTCTTTCTCTCTTTCTTACATGATTTTGCTCAAACAAACCTATGAAGCACAGATATCAAGCTGTTCCTCGTACATGCAAACACATACACAATGCGCTAATGACACTAATGGCATTAACCAGCCTTCAACACACATTGGATGAGTTTCACATATTACCCCCATAAAATGCTAAACTTTTGAAATTCCATCTTCATGTTTCACTTTTTGCATGGATTAACCAAGCAAGATAGAAGTCTTAAGGCATTGTATGTTTTTAGGCAGTTTTCTTACTTTTTTCTCCCTATTTCCAGTCCTTATGTTAAGTTAAGACAACACGCTAAGCTGAATGTTGGCTGTAGCTTCATATTTGCCACAGAGATGTAACAGTGGTATATATCTTCTCATCTTATTCCCAGCAAGAAAGTAAACAAGCATGGTTCCCAGGATTTCGAATTATTCCTTTCTGATTAAATATTCATGGCCGAAACAGCTACTTGCGGTGGGTTTGGACAGATTGAGGCTTTCTGGAGACATCTGCTCTGTAGGCAGAAATAATGCCGTTGGTTTAGTCAATGGCAGCGCCAAAGAACCACGGTTTGTTCAAGTTTCAAGCTGCTTAATCAAAGTCACATATGTCTGTGTGGAGAAATGTGTACTCAGCTTAATAAAAAGCAAGCTTTGCTGTGAAATCATTTACCCCGATCAGCCACAGCATTAAAACCACCCGCCTAATATTATGCAGCTCCTTCTCATGCTGCCAAAACAGCTCCGAGTTGCTGAAGTCTGGACTCCACAGATCTCTGAAGGTGTTCAGCAGATGCCTGAAGCGCATTAGGTTGAGGGAAGTTAATGAATCTGGTTTATTTTTCAGATTGAGATCTGGGGAATTTAGAGGCCAAATCAATACTTTTAACTTTTTTTTTAAGTTTGCCCAATCATTCCTGAACAATGTTTGTAGCATGCTAGATGGCTTTGTCCTGCTGAAAGAGGCCAATGTCAACAGGGAATACCTCCTCACTGTCATGGAGGGTGTACGAGGTCTGCAATAATGTGTAGGCAGGCTTCAAAGTAACTTTCACATTAACGCCACAGCTCAAGGTTTCCCAAAACAATATCACCCAGAACATCACAATTTCCTCCCCCAGTGCATCCTGCTGCCATCTCTTTCCCTGATTAACAACATACAATCCACATGATGAAAAAAACCCCCAAGATTCATCAGATCAGGCCCACTTCTTCTATTGCTCCATGGTCTAGGTCTGATGCTAATGTGCCCATTGTAGAGGCAGGGATCAGTATGGGCAATCTGACCGAGGTGGTCCTTTTGTCATTTCTGCTCTCCCTGAAAATTTCACCCAAATCCATTGGTCCGTTTTTGAGTAATGTTGCACACAGACAGATTAACAGAAGTGTGCGAATATATGAATGTACGCCAACAGTCACGTAACTCTGTTGCATTTCTTGGTGGAATAACAATCTGTAATGTACTGAGTTGCAGTTTGTGCTACCGTAGCGTTTCTGTGAGATCGGACTATATAGGCCAGACTTCACTCTTCCACGTACATCAGTGAGTCTTGGGTGCCCCTGATCCTTTGACCAGTTCACTGTTCAACTGTTGATCTGTATTAACCACTGCATACCAGCAACACTCCACAAGACCTGCAGCTGTGCAGATGCTCTGACCCAGTCGTCTAGCTATGAAAGTTCGTTCTTTGTCAAAGCCACTCTGATCCTCACACTGCCCATATTTTTGCTGCTTCCAACACATCAACAACAACCACTGACCGTTCACGTGTGTGAAAGTAAAGTCAGGATCTTCGGTTATCATTTATTTATACGTTAATCATCTGGTAATCATATCTGAGTGACCAGTTGTTTACTTGTTTATTTGTTTTCAGAGAACAAAGTGCTAACATGTTTCCTGGTTAGCCCGGCCAGTGTTTCAGTGATCTGTGTCTGTTACACAACTTTAGTCAGAAATAAGGACTTTGAGAGCCTCCTGAGGAATGGACTTACAGCGAAAGGACACTGCTTTCTGTATAAGAAATGTACAACTAAGAGTTTTCCTGTGTGTTAGGGAAAACTGGTCACAGAAATAAATTTAGAGCTATGTATACTGTCCAATGAAAACTTTCTCTTTGAGATAAATGCTTTTATATTTGTGCTTCTCAAAGATATTTTGTACAAACTCTTATTCTCCATATTGTACAATACTGAATATACCAACAACCCACCAAAGTCATTTTTGTTTTTATTTTGTTGATACATACTCCCTAATTTTCTAATTAATATCTCACCCCTTGACTGGTATATATTTCACTTCACCTCTCAGTGGTTTAAATGTTTTGGCATTTTCGATGCATTTATCGCAGTTTTCTACAGGTTGCTGGTTCATTCACTTTGCATTAGCTGATTGGTTATCATTCGTGCGTCACACTTGTTCACAGCTTTGCGGCTATCAGCTGACTGGTAGCAGCTCATAATGTCGACGCAGGTGTAAGACATGGCCGTTACAAGCGACACTAATCACTGTTACTGTGCCGCTGCTCTCATGCCAACTCTGGTTGTTGCTGCAGCTCTCTACACCAGCCCAACCTCATGGACAGCTGCTTCTGCTGTTTCTGATCTTGTTGACTGAATAATAATGTAGTGTGTAATGTGAATTTGTACAAATGGGGAGTCGTTTTCTCAGAAGAAACCTTGTTGCTGCAAGCTGAGAGCTGCTTGAAAGAGCAATGCCTTTTCTACCAAAATGTAACTCAGTAAGTCCTTGACTCATCTCTGACTGAATGAAGAATGATTCCATGGTAAATGCAACCAAGGATCGCTTATTTTAGAAGTGGACAAAAATTGAACAATGACAAACTAAATTTCATTTAAAAAGTCACATTTAAAAATTCATTTTTAAAGGTTTCTCGTGGCACAGTCTTTAGATATAATTTTAAATGTAAGTTAATCAATTGTTACATTATAATGATTATTTGCCACAGATAAATTGCAGAATAATACCTACACTGGCTATGAAATGTCACTTAACTCTCCCAAAAGCTCAACATGTAACAGCTGACGGTGAGTGTCTTTGCATTAATGTGTCCCCTGACATTTCTGAAATGTTTGCACAGGTGTAAGATGCTTTCTGCAAAGTCCCTGGTAGCAAAAGAGAGATGCGAGCTAATAAACACCTGTTCTCGCTACAAAATATTACGCTGTCACATCAGATGTGCAGATTAGTGTATTTGCATGCTCTTCTCCCAGCACTCTGCCAGGAATGCTCAAAATTACACATTAACTGGGGCAAACGACTTTATCTTTCACTCATTTTAAATGACGTAATCCCCTGCACAGCCTGTTACTTGATTAGCTTCATTGTGTTTTTCAGCATATTTAGCATTTCCGGGCATTTTTGCAAACACATGCTGTACCCAATAAAACCAATTTACAGGCGCACTTCAAAAAAAGCTTTAGAAGAAATAAAGGGAGTGCTACTCTTTGAATCGATGTGCTTTCATTTTAACGAGTGAGGATAAGAAGGATAATGAGATTGACTGTTGGTTGCATGTGTACCGTACCATGGTGGTAGACGCTAAGCTACAAAAAATAAGTAAAATCAAAAAGATTTGATTATTCAGAACTCCTTTATCTCGAAACTGACATCAGTAATGCATAAATTGCTATCCTGAATCCACCAATGTCAGAAACGGAAGGTATTAAAAATTGAAAATATAAACCAAGATTACTAATCCTATACTTTAATCCCCTCTATTTAGCATTTCTATAAGCACTATATGCACACATAAAATGTCCTTACATCAAAAATAGTGATAGTATAGCTGCTGTTAACTTTATAAATACAAATAAAACGATGAGACTAGACATTGACATGTTTATTCCACCTAATAGAGCCATTTGAATCATCTTTCATGTTCAGGACTGACCTTTTTGCTTGAAGAAGCAAGATTAAAAGGTGCAGTTGCTGAGGAGGAATCGATTTTTGTTATATCATGTCTTATTGACATGGTGTATCAAAGATGAGCATTGTATGAAGACTGTCTGGTATTGGGACACACAGAAGCTGTCAGCTTTTAGTGTTGAGTCATCTTGAAAATCCATCAAAAAAAGGAGAAATAAGAGAGGACATGTTACAGCATGTTACATAAAATGTCTCCTTTTATTTAGCACTTGGAACGGTTTTTAAAATCAGGCCTCTAGACTAACAAATGGAAAAAAAGAAGCCATCCGCAAAATCAACGCTTCAAATTTTTCATGAGGTCCTTCTATGTTTAATAAATTTGCATGTTGTCTATTCAAGGGCATCATTAGGAATTCTCTCTTTCCTCCCCTGTGACATGTGACTAAGTGTGATGCCTTTTCCCTAACCTGCTGCTTCCCTACACTACACCAGAGCACAGTCGGCCTTAATCATTTTCTCTAATGCTCCTGAAGGGGTTGATTGTACTTTTGAGATGTTTTAAAGGCACAATATGAGCGTGCAGGCAAATCGGATAACAGGAATAGGGATGCAGGTGGGTCAGTGAAGTACAAACTGCAGTGTGTCCATCCTGTTGTTTTGATTTCAGCAAAACATGGAAGGAATATGCTTGATTGCACTTTGTTCAGATTTTTAAAGAATATAGGGAATAGCCTGAGAAGGGAAAAATGAAGTCAAATTAAGAAGATCTGAAAGCCCCCACAAATATATCAACTAAAGTTTCCGCCTCTGACAAAACATTCAGGAATAATGCAACATTTTGGCAGCTGTGCCTGGTGATTAAAATATAATTCATGGCCTGAAGGAGACACTACAGTTAAAGGTCAACTTGTTAAACTTTAAAAGGCCACAGCCGCTACACCACCTGACCATTTTTAATATAACTTGGAGGAGTGATTTATGTTAAGAATAGGGAGATAATATTGTAATCTATTAAGATTAACCTAATAGTGGAATAAACTTGGATTTATCTATTAAGGATGTTCCTTTTTCAAAGTTTCACATTTTGAAAAATATGCTTATGTGCTCTCCTCAGATGAAAGGACTGATGCCATTCTAATATCTGTACAATAAATGAAAAGCTTGAGCTGGAGGAAGAAAATTTTCTCATCAGCATGTGAGATGCATTTCTTCATTTCCCCATGATTTTGTGTTTAAATTAGAAGCAGATAGCAGTTCGTGCATATGATGTTTAGCTTTAATACAAGTTTAGCCCACTTTTTGCACTTCTGATCCAGCCGTGTTCTCTGCTCGATCAAATGCAGATCCACCATGAGGATGCTGCTCGGAGGCCTTGTCTCCCACTGACCCGACTTTGCTGCCCATATTAGATGCTAACCTGCTAACCCTCCTGACAGGGAGCGACCTGCCTCTGAGAAAGGTGATATTTGCAGGAAAACTGGCTCATTGGTTTCTGAGCTGCACTCCATGATTACTTTAACTGGAAAAATCTATAGAAACTTTATGACATTGATTAAGTTCTCATGGCCAGAGCTCTTACGAGCTCGGAGGTGCAGGCAGTCCAAGGATGAGCACCACTCGTGGGCTCTGTTAAGGCCAGACCCCACGGGAAAACTTTCAGAAGCACTTTTCACTCATTCATCCCTCATGAATCCTACAGAACAGATACACTTATTTTTTATCAATCCAGCTGTCTACACAAGTGCTATAACAACTCATGTTTAATTCACACACAACTGCCACCGAAAGCGAATTTTCACAGTCTACAAGTCTAGTTTCTTCCATTTTACTCATGTAACTTCTGTGATTGTGTGTTAGACTGCAAGTAGTTCCTAAACACAAGTGACCTACATTCACTGGTGTGCCTGAACACATCTTTTGTACACACAGGCCCAAGACCAAGGCTGCTACTGAGCTAGTGTGCTGCTTGCACCACACAGCTCATAGAGACATTTTTACTGCTCCAAACTATAACTGCTGTCTGACAAGTGTGAGGACTTGGAACGAAAATCTTGGAGAAGCAATATTTATCTGCAACGTAATGTCCAGAGAGTTTGTGTCCAACCATTTGGCCAGATGCAATGGCTTCAGCCAGTCAAGCTGTTTGTTTTCTGTCTTTGTGCTAAGCTAACCATCTGCTGGCTGTAGCTTTCTGTTTACCATACAAATACATAAGCGGCATCTCATCCAACCTTTGGCAAGGAAGCAAATACGCATCTTTCCCATAATGTTAACTTTAACTTGTGAAGATCTGAATATTACATGTAAAAACACAAATTATCCCTTTCAGATCTTAAATCTACGCTAGTCGCAAAGAAATAGATGAAAGAGATGCTGAAGGTCCCCCTTTGTTTACTCCAATAGGAATCATTGGAGTGCACATGAATCTAATTGTGGGTCTAGTATAACACAATTCCCTTCCAGGCCTAAAGCTCACAGCTAATGCTATCATATCTCAGCGCTCAAATACAGCAGCAAGGGTAAGTGGACCCTCTATGATGATGGATTGTCCATAGAGATATGGGAAAGATGAGAAAATAGGCACTACTTTTGTATTGATTGCTTTTGGTGGTGGACTCCATAAAAACAAAAGACATAGCACCTGTTAAGATGTCCAAAGCAGGATTGAGCTCTATAAACCTAATCTAACCAGGTTAGTGAACGAAGAAAATGTTCTCCTTTATGGACAGTGTGATGAAAGAATACACAGGGACCAGCGCCTCCACTAAATCTGATGATATGTGTGACAGAGGAGTTTTCTTCATGAGAGATCCCGTGCCAAGACAAAAGTTTAACAGCAAATACAGATCTCAGATAAAACTCATTCAAGGATATCACTACATTCAGTCCACATCATCAGTCCCAAGTAGTCCAGTTTTGAAGGAATATACCTTTTTACAGACATTTTTAAATTAAGATGTCACAAAATGTACAACAAGCACAGTATGAATCACACAAGTTATAAACCACAAAAATGTTGTGGTGTGCTTCTTTGCTTTTTAAAAAAAAAGCACATCAGAAACTCGCCAGGGGTGAGCGAGCAGCTTTTAATCTTCTGTAGAGCGTTCATTTATGTGACATTGCACATTAAGGGTTGGGATGAACTTGTCTCTCGCACTTTCTGGCTGCCGTGACAATTGTTCAACAATCCTCAAGATATTGTCCAAAGGAGATAGCGTAGCATATTTCAAAGCTGCTAATCAGTTTTGGTAGGCTTTAAATGTTGTCGAGACCATCCATGGCTAGAAACTGTACAGGAGATGCAATATATACTTGTATAAGTCCTCAAGGACACCAGGTGCAAAAGAAGTAACCTTGTGGGCTTTCTCCTTTGAAATATATTTAGTCTCCCAGTGTAAGGTGGTAAGATAAGATGACAAATAATTGAAGAGGGCCATCTAGACAGTACCAGAACAGACCATCCATCTTTGAAGTCACACAAAAGAGATATTGAAATAATAACTCAAGGATTACCAGTGTGACAGAGTAGAGTTTCTTCATCTCCTCACACGTTTTCGTCAGTGCTGAGAGATCCGCGTTGTATTTTTCAATAGCAGTCTGTGGTACAGAAAAAAGTGGAAAAAAAGTTTGGACAATCATCACTCAAACACAGTTAAACTGATTTTTATGACAATGTAGTATTTTCTCAGAAAAATAGACAATTTATTATTTGGAAAACCTTTCTGTGGAAATTGGTGATATTGTTAAGATGATGATTATGTTAATTACTGACCAAAAAAGGAACACATTTACATCAATAAAGTGATGCAACAGATATGAAAAAATATGAGACAAGACCATCCCCTTGTTTATTGTCTTTTTCCGTAAAACAGAAAGCATCTCTAAAAACAAGCTGTTCACTTTTGCAGCCTATTGTGATGTCAGAACAGGATAAGCTCCGCCTACAGCTGGCTCCTCCTTCTCTTTTGAGCCCACTGCAGTCCAACAGCAACTGACAAATTACAGCACTTTTAGTGATGATTTACAAATATGTGCAGAACAGATTGATTTTTTTTTTTTTTTTCCTCATAGCAAGTCTTGAGCACCATTTCTTTATCTGGCACATGTCCAGCGAATGACCTTGCAGTGCGGAAAATCTACATGGTCACAAATTCAGGGCGGTCCACAGTCTTGGGTGAATGAGGAGCTTTATACCATGTTTATCCTTGCGAACATGCAGATATTGAAAGCATGAACTGGTCAGGCACTAAATCCTGAGTGTGTGAGTTCACAGGGGCCGAAATGTTTGGGTTTTTTTTTAAAGGAGGAATGCAACACAAAATGATCAGCTGCTCAGTGGATCGCCCCTTGTTTGTGACATTACATTGATTAGACTTTTTAGCAAACTACCAAAAGTTCGTAAAGCTGTGAATATCTATTAATCAACCGTGGACAACCAGGGTTGATCAAAAATTTCAGAGACTGACGGCAAACATCGCATTCTTTGTTAGTCAGCAGCTAAATGATCCACCCTTTGTGTGGAGGATCATCAGTGGTGATGGCAGGTGGGTCTGCAGCTACCACCAAGAGAAGAAACAATAGTTTTCGCAGTGGAAGAGCTACAGTTTCCAAAGTGGGACAAGGGGTGTAATGCTCATTGTTTCATTAAATTCATCAGGTTGTCCACTAAGAATTAGTCCTTCAGAGTCAGACTGTCAAGGCAGCAATTTAGGCATACAGTTTTTTAATTTTCATGGTTAAATTCTTCTAATTTTTTGCTAAACACTCGTATATTTGTCAACATTTTTACAATAAACTAGTGCAAAGAAAAGGGAAAATCTGCAGACATGCCAGCTCACAGAATGCATGCAAAATAGTGTTGGAAAGTCCTCTTTGGGAGTGTACACACTGAAAGGTAGTGAGTGAGTCAGTCAAAGTTTGTGTGATTGGGATTGGACCATTAAACAGAACAGATGCAGGAGATAGGTGAGCCTGCAGGCCTCTTTAAGAAACAGAAGCTACAGACACTGAAACAGGCCATTTGGAAGGGGCCTAAAACCAAAGGTATTATAAGCGTGATAGAATTAATGACCTATGCAGTATTTTCAGTGAAAAACCTGAAATATACGTTTGAGACTTGCATTAACTTGTTGAAATACAGGATCCTTCAGGGTACATTTTTCAGCTTTTGGCCACTAGTGGCTTATTTTTTCAGAGTTTGTCATGATAATTCAAGTACAGCTGGCAATATATTTACTGGCTTTTTACAGATCTTCAGTTGTTCTGATGTGTTTGTCTTGGTTAATCAAGGACCAAGGTGGGCCAGAAATAAAACGGAAACAAAGTAGCAATGCCATAAAGTGTGTGTTTGTGTTGGAGCTCATCCAATATGTATGTCAGTGTATTCTTGTTTAAAGGCAAAAAAGTAAGAGAATGCTACTTCACCTCATTTAATTTTGTCTCAAAGTTAACATGAGAGAAAAGCAGGAGTGAAGCTGTAGCACTGCTTAGCCAGCACACACACACACACACACACACACACACACACACACACACACACACACACACACACACACACACACACACACACACACACACAGACACAGACACACACACACACACTCACAAAGGGAGAGATTGGGTGGGAAGAAACAGTGACTGAAAGAGATGCAAATTTAAAGGTTCATTATAATGCTGCTTTATCAGAGTTGTCTGCTCAGCACCACAACATGAAACGAAAGACCAGGACTGTAACAATCTGCCATTGCTCCCACAACATTACAATTCTGTATTTCTGCTTGTTTATCTGACTTAAAGTGTTTGACAGCGTTGTAACATGATTGAAGCAGCCAGGAACACCAGCTGTACCTTTTGTACCTGTTTGCAGAGATGATTTAGTCAAAGGAGTTTGAAAGTTTCACCAAAAATCTCCCACACTCCTCACGGCTGATTCAATCACAGATGGCTAAGCTGATGACATTATGCCAATGAATGATTTCTTCACCTAAAGTCTCCATCTTGCAGGATAAATACGCACTTAGAGTTGTGAAGGTGTGTTCATTTTAACTAATATTCCGCCCTCAGCCACCGAAAACAGTTAGTTTGTGCTGTAATTGTTCCCTGCTGTGCAAAATCCTTAGCAGATCAGTGTTATTTACATCCTTAGCTTTGGTAAATATCGCACTAAGTTGAATAAATATGGCGCTGAAAATTTTTTTGCACCTAAAATTGATTTGCAACAAGCTTAATAAACACTGTCTCAAACGCTTACTGTCGACTGACTGGCAACACTTTTTGAATCTGGGTTACTGTGTACTGATTTGCACTAAAACGCCAAGTCAGATTCCTCGTATGTGAAAGCCTACCTGGCTATAAAATCTTTTTTGATTCTGATATCTATGAAGCTTTTTTGTGAAACTCCACCTGTCAGCAGTGGGTTGTTGTAATTGGTTGTAAAAAGCATCTATGTGCAAATGAAAGAGGAGATGAAAAGAAGACCACAGGCTGATGTAAACGACACAGGTTGCCAACAATTAATGGGGCTGAGAAGCACTGAATGTAATCGATACTGCTGTTTACAAGATGACTCCGCAGCGTACCTTTAAATGATGGCATAAATAAATACTAAACAAAGGGTTTGCTACTTCACCTTCAAGTCTTTGGAGAAGTTCGGGTGATGAGCTCCAGCGTTTCTCTTCTTGGAGGTTTTTCTGTACTGAACGACTTTCTGCAGCTCATTCTTCAGGACTGAGGAGACACACACATCTTGGTTATCATCCATGATATTTGAGCGCTGAAGCAAATAGCTGCTTTAAATCTGATGCTGCCTCCTGTGCGATCATGTCGAGTGTTTTGTGTGTGCCTGTGGCAACTGTTTGCAAGTCATCCTATATAGACCATATATTGGATTGAGACCCTACACTCCCTAGACGAGTGTTTCAGCAAAGTATACTGGAATCACAATTACAGAAAGTAAATGTTGCTATCACACCTCCTCACAAATAACTTCGTTGGCACAAAAAGGAGGGTCAATATTACAGTGATCTCAGCAAATTTGGACACTGTAGTAAAATGTGATCTACTCACCATCTACCTCTGCGGTCAGGCCTTTGATGGAAGCTGTCCAAGAAAGGGGGATGAAAGGAGAGAAAGGCAGAAAATACACGTTTCACTTAACAAGCCTCAACTGAAAAGTACCACATAGATTTTTTTCTTTCCTTTGGTTTTGATCAAATCTTGACGAGCAAATACCTCCAGGGACAGTTTCAAATTCTGCCAACTCTTGGGTAAAAGAGGCCAAGCACGGTTCATGCAACATGATCTGCTCCACAAGGGCATGGAGCAAGGTGAACTTCTTGTCTCTCCCGCGAAGCTGGGAGAGCTAGGGAAGGAGAAAACAGGGTAAAAAATGGGCCCGGCCTAAACTAAACCTGTGGTCTCCATGCTGCACAGGACATAAAGGAAACAACACAAGCATGTACTGTATATCTGTGTGTGCAGCTTCCTTTACTGAAGGCCAAACAACAACAATCTATACATTCTGTTTACTCTCAGGATTTTTCTTTTTTTTTTCTTTTCTAAAAACAATTTTCACATGTCTGTTTTCAGTTGTGAAAAAATAAGCAGAATTTTTTTTGCATTTTTTGACACATTTGGACAAAAAACCACTGATCCTCTTTGAAATAGTGTCTGCAAGATGATTAACTTGAACATCACAAGAAAAACTTTGCTTTTTAAATATTATTTTCAACAAAAATACCAACCAATGTAATATTCCGCCTTGGATAAAGTCAGTAAAACCTTGGCATCAGAAGCTTGAATTTCCTCCATTAGCTGAAATAACTTCCTGTTGACATTTTGAATAATTGTCCACCATTTCTGATTCTGTTTTTGACCAGCCTTCAATGCAAAATTCCTTCAGTTACAAGATGTGTGGAAGTTTTTCTGGCATGTTCGGTCTGTTTCAAAACCCCACACATCATTTCAATGGAATTTTTTTCTTGACTACACAACTATCCACTTCTTATTTTTGAGTCACTCCTTGGTGGTTTTGCTTGTGTGCTTAGCAGCATTGTCCTTTTGAAAGGTCTTCCTGTTCAACTTTCAGACAGATGGCCTCACATTGTCTTCAATCAGCATTTGATGATGTGCAGAATTCAGCTGAATCAGTGATTGCCAGCTGCCCAATCCCCGAGGCACAGAATCATAACATTTCCACCATCAAGCTTCACAGGTGGTCTGAGGTTTTCTCCTGAGAGTATTTCTTTGGTCTGCTCCAAATAAGGTTACTGTGGCCAAACAACTCTATCTTGGATTTGTCTGATCAGAGCACATTATTCCAAAAGACCTGCTGATTGCCTGTATGTTCACTGGCACACTGCAGTTTTGCTCTAATGTTCTTTTTGGATGGTAAAGGTTTTTCCTGGCATGCCTCCCGTGACGGTCAGATTTGTAAAATCTCATTCTGATTGTAGAAGCAACATTCAGACATGAACAGCTACAGATAGTTGCCTGTGGCTGGTGATAGTCTGGAGTTCTAGGAGACTTCTCCTTTTCCAGTAGTCGGCCTCCTCATGGGTTGAATTTGTTGTTCTGCACAAGTTGGCAGTTGTTTGAAACTTAGACCTCTTGTACATGATTTTCCTGACAGTTGAATGATTGTTTTCAAACAATATAGAGTTTTTCTAAACCTATTGCTGGGCTCACAAGCATCCACAGTCTTTTTTTTTTCTCCTGAAGGCCTTCGAGAGCACTCTAGATCTTGGCATGATGACACCACACACATCAATAACAATGAGAAAACCAGACCATAGATATCAGAGGTTTAAATGAGACAGGTTTAACCTGTCACTCCCAAAGGAGACTCTAATCATTGACTGCAGCTCTGAGTACAGGGCTCAAAGTTCAAGCAAGTCAATCCTATCAAATTACTTTGAATTAGACTGAAATATGATCCTTTGTGGTCTGAGAATATTGACAATGTCGTTAAGAAAATGGTAAGTTATAGCTGTTGCCAGAAAAAAAGTCATTCCTTTAGTGATGGAAAATTGTAATAAATCATCTGTTATATCATTTGCAGTATTCCACAATGATATGGTCTGGTGCTCAGGAGACAAACCTTATCAGACCTCAACTAGTCCAAAATCTGGCTGTCAGGTTAGTTGAAAGCATACAAGCGTTATTAAAATGCAGCAGGCTGTTTTGCTCCCATGAAGATGCTAAACATTACTATTGTTTACTTTTCTTTATAAAGAAAGGAAATAGTTAAGTACACCTCACCCCTGTGCTGACCAGTTGGTCCATCCATGCCAGTTTTGACAGTAGTGTTGCTCCACTGCTTCAGATTTTGTTCAGAATTTATTTGTTTTTTGAGAACCACAATTAAGTCTGTAAATAATTTTTGGCAGAATTTTCCTATTTTCACATGTTTTCACACCTGGGGAGTCATTTTAAAGGTTTAATTTCTCTTGAAATATAATTTTCACAGGCATGGAACTTGGTGATCACACAGACAAAATAGTTATTTTTTTCCAGCTTTTTTGCATTCTCACGGGCTAGTAGTTCCAGAAATTGGCCACTGCTGGAGCCATTCAGTCATTTGGATCCGCTGGAAACAATTTTGTCGGTGTCCTCCTCAAGTTTTGTGGTTGTGGGGATTATTTTTCTGGAGATATTGAACTGTTAAAATGCCCTCCCAGGTAAGACGCTCTTTTGAATGTGAAATGCAAAACGTGTCAGGTCTGAATAAATGAATAAATTGTTAAAATTCTGTAAAGATGTTGTACAGAACCTAGTTTTAGTTCCCAATAACAAACAAGTAAACTCTGAACAAAATCTGAGATGGTGCAGAAACATATTTCCAAAATTCTGTCTGGATTGTAACAGACAGCTTCTATTTGAAATATCTTTTCTAGTTCTGTGCTGTGTGAGTGTCATTATCAATAACCAGCTGTAAAACAGCTTTTAAATTATATCCGTGTGTTATTTCAATGCCTCAACTTTATTAGTACGTAGTAGTATAAATAGCAGCTGCTTTCAAATTCTGCTTTATTTTTATAAAATGGTAATGACTCTGAAATTCAAGCCATGTTTCGCTTGATGGTGCCACATCATTGAAATGCAAAAAGGACCTCTCTAGTCCTGTGATAGACACTCAGTCTTTTTCTAGGTTATGTTGTTTACCGATTTAGGGTCCAGGCTAGACTCTGAGGGATAAAAATACAAGACATGCACCAAGTATTGATGCTCACAAGCGAAAAGAGAAAAAAGCACCTAAAAAGATCTGAGATAACCTCGATGCATTTTTCTTGGAAGCAGTCAGCCATTAATTTGAGGAGAGTTTGTCTCAAGCAGCAACAGTTTACTCTTCTCAATTACACCTGGAAAAACCTCTGAGGGAACACAAGGCCTCGGCTTCATTAAATGAGGCAGAGGACGTTTTACTTCTGTGCCAAGAGCGCTGCCCCTTAAACTCTCCCAGCAGAGAGACCTGCAAAGAGTGGTTCAAACTAAATTCAGAGGAATACACAATCACAAACCCCAGAAAAAACTATGCTTCCTTCTACGTATACATCACACTTAAAATAATCATTTTTGAATACAAACGTATTCCTTACCCAGAGTTAGATGAGTGGATTGATACCTCTCTTGTACCTGACTGATACATAGAGGGGGAACAGCGAAGAAGCCCACCCACCATATTTCCCCTCATGACCACTAAATATAGTCAGTTGATATTAAATGTCTTTTCATTAGTAAAATTAGCCATGCTCATCTTCAAATAACATTGAAATTATTTTTTCTGGTTGGAAAGTATTAAAACAAGTGGTTTTATGGTATTTTGATATAATATTTTGATAGAACTTTTAAAAAGTGTCTGTTTTTAATAAGAATGTGCAGTAGATATCAGCACTTTTTTTACTATTAACAATGAAGTCATATCCCCATCCCATTTCTGTAAAAAGATGAAAAAGCTAAGCTAAGTGAATCCTACTTAGCTTGACTTAGCTTAGTTAGCTGGTACCCTGGTACCTCTAAAGTCTCCTAATTTTCACATTATGTCAGTTTCTTTGACTTCTTGAAGTCACACGACCTGCAGAAAGTTCAGGAAATTGCTTATCTTTTGAAGATTAAACAAACAAGATGCTACATTTTTATTGGTAAGCATTACAGGTGCTAGAAGGAAAATTTGTTAACTCTGGACAGAGCTAGTGTAGCTGCTTTCCTCTGTTTGCTAAGCTAACCAGCTGCCAACTGCAGCTATACCCAATGCAGATAAAAGAAATGTCTATCTTCTCATCTAACTCTTGGACTAAAGGTGTATTCTCCAAAATGTTGAACTACTTCTTTAACTAAACCAGAAAACAGGCTCAGAGATTTTTGCTTGACGACAAGATTTGCTAGCTGACTGCTTTTACTGACGGTTCACCTCTAAAGGTCAATTGATGGTTTCTGCTTCCACATGTGCAGACCAATGTAGACTGTGGCTCATTGGTCTGCTACAGGGACAGATCACATAACTTCTCACACTGAACACACAGCACTCCTACGGATGTTTCTCATAAGCTGGCTGTGACTTTCTGTTTTGTTTTTGTTTGTTTTTGAAGGATATAGCAATAATTATAGAATGGGCTTCAGCACTGTGTTAATGATTATTCCAGAGATGTGCCAAGCATAACTCAGTAGCCTGCAGCTGGACTGTGTTGCCTTCCCATCCCAAACACAGTGAGTGGAGACACTGCACGGGATTTCTGGAGAATTTGGAACTTTCTACTGTGTTTGGGCGCCGTAGATAAAAAGCGAGTACAAAATCACAGCACCTACAAAGTCTGGCAGCGACTACTTCAATTTCAACTCTTTCAATGATAAATCATTAAGGTGTGGAAAATAGTGAATGTTCTCAAAACAAGCATTATTTTTTTGTCTTAGTACTGTGTATGCATGAAATATTTAAAGAGAAGACTATCATGATCTGTAACAAGTTCTAATACAAGGCAAATTCATAATTTCCTGGTGTGATGAGGTTAAAAGCACAGATGTTAAATAGTTTGCGCAATGAATAATGTGTTAAAAGGGATAAAAATCCTTCTAAAAGGGTATTAGTTACACATCGTTTTATTCTTTAGTGTTTAAATAAAACTGCAATCACATGATCTGCAAGCGTATCTCAATTGCAGATCAGTTGCTTTGATTTGCAGTGTTTTTCAATCCAGTTAAAGTCCACTTTGAGCAAATGTCACCAAGTTACTGTTGTGGTTATTTCTCCCTGTTATTCTGCTCTACTGTTGGTTGTGACACTCATGAAATGATTTTGACAATTTGCCAAACACGTCACTGTCAGCATGTTTGTGTTGTACTCTAAGTTAGAGGCAAGTTTCATCAACCAGAGCCGAGCATGCAAATTTACACGTGCACATCTAATTACAATTTTGCACAGATATTCTGACATTATTGTAATTTGATAGATTTTCATGCAGTTTCAACTGGAAACTGGATTTGTTTGTGAAAATTCTCACAAGTTTGCTTTAACTCATTTCAGTCAAAGTCATTGTTGAGGAAACTTCACCAAATCACCGTGATTACACATGTTCACATTTTGGGCTGCAGACGGTCATCAGCAGACCTTTGGTCACATGGGGCTCAATTTTTTTTAAAGCCAAATCATGCTTTTTACTTCCACAAGGATCTTTTGGACGTGAATTTTGTCAGGATCCTTGTGGAAGTAAAAAGCATGATTTGGCTTTAAAAAAAAAATTGAGCCCCTTGTGACCACATTTTGTGCAAAGCTTGATTGCTCCTGTGAAGCCCAGCAGTGACACAACTGTCTGAGTGACGGTGTCAAAGACCTGAGTGAACCTGAGCGACCCAGAGAAAACTGAAAGATGCACTGAAGCCCTGCTGTGTATGTCAATGAGCAGTCTTATTAGCCTAGTGCTGCAACTCAATCAAAGGTCAGGCAACAGCGGTGGACTCGTACTTTAGTTAAGGAGGAGAGTCGGAATCCCTTGGCCTTTTCCTTTCCGGCGTTCTTGTTGAGGTAATTGCCAATGGCGAGGATGTACTCCAGCACGGAAACAAATGACCTGGAGTTGTACAGCTGCGTGCACATTCTGATCTTCTGATTAATCAGCTGCAAGACAAACACAGGGGCGAAGAGCAAAGTCATTTTGTTCTGTAATCCAACCACATACAGGCCCTCACATTCATTCCTCTACACAACAACTTTGTGAAATGTAAATGGATAAAGGCTGAGGCTTGTTCGGGGGCTCTCTGCTTGCTGACAAAGAATTGACAAAAATAACTCGGGGCTTTACAATTTAACATTATAAACATAAACAGCCATCCCACAGCACCTCATTTGACCTCATAACATGAATAATCACGACCCTGTTGTTTGGCAAGATGATTATTTGGTATGCAATCATGTCAAGTACAAATAGCCCTCTAGAATATTAAACAAGTTGCCTGTTTAACCATTTCTGAACAGACCCTGTTGAATATGGATTGAAATCGTACTGGGGAAAAAAATTAAAGAGAGATTTAAGGTTTTGCCAGTGGTGTATTAGCGGAAAAAGGAGTTGATGCTGTGGGAATCATGGCCCTTCACAAAGAGTTAGCTTCTCCAAATAAGGCTCATGCCAGCCTGCAACAACACTCCTACCATATGGTCCTGTTTTAAGAATAACCTCCCAAAATCTACCAGTGGGACCGCCTCAATTAAACAGAAGAGAAAGCTGATATCCAGCTACTTTACATAAACAGGCTTTGCACAGAACCATCTGTAACAGTGTGAAAAGCTATTGTAGTTCAATAACAGCAAAGCTCAGATATATAGCCTGTTTTTAGAAGAGCCCCTGATTCACCAAAATAAATTCAAGAAGTAAACAGTGTGATAAATCTTGTGTGTTTTATCCTATTATAGAACCAGTTATAAGCTGCCAATTCCTTTAAAAGACATCATGAAATAAAAAAGGCATTTTCTAATCCTGTTCTTTTATGTCTTGTTATGAGACAAATATGCTGTTGTACATTATCCCTATAATAAAAAAAACTGCAATGATTCAACTAATGGGCAAGCATGTTGATTTATCCAATCTAATGTGACCTGGTTGGATAGTAAACACATCCCATCATGTAAAACTTGCTCATGGGACATAGCTATGTTCCTAGCAAGCAGAGGACTATCACTGGAGGAGATGTCTGACATTTAGGTGGGAAGAAGTTGTGTTTGCATTTCTGAAAGAGCATGATTGTTCTCTAATTTATTCATTCCTCACTCATATTCCACCTTCTCATCAAACAATGCAGAGAAGGGAGATGTGAGTGGAGACTAGTCGCGTGTCTCATCCAATGTGTGGGAGGTGGATGGATCCCATTGACAAGCCCAGAAAAACAGCTGTTGGTTAGTTTCAATTGGAGGTGAAGAAGTTAACTACGATCCAACTAGTTAGTCCTCTTCTTCACAACATTTTCTCTTGTACAACAAAAAAAAAACCTGTCATGAAGCATAAATCTCACATTTATGTGGCATGTCCAATTATAGGTGGGGTAGGCAGTATTCTTTTTAGCAGCATTTGGCAAAAATACTCACCTTTTAGGACCTCTTTCTCTTTCTGTCTCCTTTATCATGCTTTATAAAAAACATTCAGTGATGGGAGGTTTAAGCCTATGACAAGACTCATCGATCAAATGAGATAGTCTTTCCGAATTTTCTGCCATTCACAACAAGCAGCTGCCTCTCAGTCCACCATTTACTCTTTAAAGCTGTTTCTGCTAACTCTAAAATGACTTGGTCACAAGGAAAGCTCACTAAATTTTCTGTTGTTGGTTGCAAGAGTGAGCACAACAGACTTCATGCATTCCCAGCATCTTAGGAACTGAATGTCCAGGTAATTACTTTCATTATTGATGGCAATGCAATGAGTAGCAAAAGCCTTCGTGTTAGCACTTTGTATGACTAATGTGACTAGCATTACCATTCACATTGATGGTATGCCAGCAGGTCAGAGCTTTATGGAAACTGTAACACTGAGGGACATTTGGAGATGGTGGATACTTTAAAAACGATTTAAAACCAATAAACAAGAACTGGGTAAGTTAGTTTGTTTTTAAAGTTACTCATGCTTTAGTGCAACCTAAATGCAGCCAGTGTTGACATCAGTTTGCTTTTCTCCTGCTCGCTGAACTCCAATTTGCCTGACTAACTCAGTAAGACTTTAAAATGAGTTAAAACAATGTTTCTGCTTTAAAATTCCATTTAAAATGATCACCCAGATCACTCATTCATGTCTGAGTCAGCTGCCTTGTTGTCAGCTGTTTTGTGTTGTGTTGTCTTTCACAAATGCAGAGAGAGTCTTCTTCCTGAAGGAGGTCAGGAGCAGCTCAGCTGCATTTGAAGCTACAGACACTGAAACGGTCCATTTAGAACAATATCCAGGGGTTATACACTGATGGTGAGAAAAACCATCTTTGTAGTGTTCTGATCTGAGGTACATGTAAGGTTTACATTGATTTTCTGAAAAGTGACACAACAAGGGCCCTCCAAGCGTTCTAGTATTCTTCATCACATTCTGGTGCTCAGAGCTGTAATGGGCTCATTGCAGATACCTCCACAGGTCAGAGAGCCACAAGCACCTACTGATACTTGATGATTGGTGAAAACACAGTCGTAGTGGACATTTCTGTCCAAAAGCCAGAAGAGGGAATCATGAACCCATTCCAAACTCCAGAATAAACTGAGACAAGCAACACAAGGATTAGATCTGTGCTTTATGAGAAGTGTTTTCTCACAAGAGACAAGATTTGAAGGATGAAAGACGAACTGATTGTTTTGCCAAATGTACATCTGTTCACTTCTCCATCTGCAAAAAAGAGCAGCATGCAGCTGCTTTCCTAAGCTTTTCTGAAGGAATCATCCATCCCTGATGCAGTGGATGAGAGAGTTTTAAATGGGACGAGGTGGAGGATAGCACATCTCAGTATCTCACCACAGCTCCGCATTGCTTCATATTGTCCTTATTTGGGCAACCTTCACATAACTTTACCCCAGCCGGACATTCTGTCACATTACAGAAGATAATTGAGCTCTAGCTTGGAATAATTGGCCGTAAACACAGCTACTGAAAATGCTACATTTAGTTTTACCTGTACTGTACATCTCGGCTTTAGGTGATGCCTCCCTGCCCAGAACTCTCCTTGTCTACTGCATCACTGGCTTTGTTTCTGTGTCTCTGACGGCTGCACACAGAGCGCAGCAAACAGTTTAAAGAAGCAGCCGGGTCCACAATGCAGAGTAAGACCTGTCATCCGAGCAGTGAAACGGCAACAAGCATTTTGCAGGTGAGAAACATCCCCCTTGGTGGTGGCTTGTTCATTTTCCCTCCTCAAGCTCTGTCTGTCAGGTGGCAGGTAAATCCTTCCTAATGTTTGGGCCTTAACGAGCCTGTCATTTCATAGAATGAAAGGATTGTGAGTATTCCACAACTGAAGGGACCTTATCCTCTCCATGTTGGAACACATTGTGCTGTGAAGGACTGAAGTTTTGGAATGCTTCATCACAGCCCAGCAAACATTGCATCCTTGGCCAAAAACGGTTTCAGTTGGGCACCAGAAATGTAGGTATTCATCATGTTGTTGCGATGGAACAAGCAAATGAATGTCTTTGTTTTTTGTAACGTAACAACAATTGATTAACTACTTGGATGTAAAATGACTGTGATCAGACAGCCATACAATCTCCACTGCCCATATTTTACTCCCGCCTACCAATCGTCCCTCTATTCTTCCAATATATAATGATATGTATGTCTTTTAGGCAGTGACCACTTAGCTGGTCATCCCGCTTGGATCATCCTTTTTGCTCAACTTTGCTAGATTCTTTATTATGCTTTTTTTTAATGTACAAGAAGCAGTGGGATGTCCAGCAGACAGCCAGGTACATCCCCAACATCTACACTGCGTTCATGTTGGAGTTATATTTTTAACCAGAACGGAAATCTTCATTGGACGGTCAAACAACGGTCATACCTGCACGCAAATACCAAAGTTTTAATCGAATGACCTTTTTTTTTAATAAATCTAAGACGGCAGAAAGAAAACGGCATCGGAAAGGAAAATCCAAGAGCAAATTGAAACTTAATGAAATTACTAATCTATCTTGTCGAGTCATCTTGCCAGCACACAATATGTTTGTCTCTGTGTGTTAGACAAAGAAAAATTACTGTCGCAGTCAACGGATTACAGTGCCATCGTTCTTATCCATTGTTTCTCTTCATTCTCAGACAGTCAGCAGACAAGAGATTAGGACTGAAGCACTGATGCTGAAAGAAACAGAAGCTTGAGAGAATCACATAAAAAAAATGAAAGAAAAAAAAAACGGTCGAGGAGCCGGGAGGTATTCTTGTCTGACTGCAATATCTTCACACCCTGCAGTCCCTGGTGCCAATAAACAACAATCCCCTATAAGAGTGTTAACGATTAGTCTGACTAATGATGAACCTGCCATGTCTGGATACGTATTACTGCAAAAACCTGAGACATTCGGGTGTTAAGGTTAAGAAGATGCTAAAATAAAAATACACTGTATATGCAAATTGGACCTTTTTGTGTTTTTTTTTTTTTTCAGTTTGATTTTACCCATATTCATTTAGGAATGCTTGTATTTGATGAGAGTCCAGAAGTTTGCAGGATGAAAGAAAAGTAATGAATCTTTCCACATCTCTTCTTTTATCCAAAGTGGATTTTCATTGGGGTTTTGATAAAGATAAAAAATACTTTGTATGTTTTACAGCACCTACAGAAAAATGGAGCTTGATTTGATTAAGAGCCATCTTGTCTTCTACATCAAATGAAGAGAAATATCTTAAAGTGCCTCTCACGCCTTTCTGTTTTCAAGACTCTTAACCATCCGGCAAATAGAATAGAAACTACTTCAGCCACCACTTCAAACATAAAAGTCAAACTGGAGGGGAAAAAGCTTTCATGTATTAATGTCAGTTTATCTACAGATGTTCTTTTCATTTATGTCGAAAACCACGCTGTATCTGAACATTAAGCATTTGCATTACAGAGTAATTTGCATGTTTCATTGTGCGCCATTCAGACTGGTTTTTACCCTTTTTCAGCCTGTACAAATGAAACGGGCAGAATGTGATTCTGTACGAGTCGCAGTAAACTCACAGGCTGCAGGTCTTTCATGCTGGTCGGGAGCTCTCTCAGAGTCAGCAGCAGGTCCAGTTGTGTGCTCAGGTAGGGGATGTTGCACATCTGTAGCAGAGAGAAGATGCAAGCTCAATGAACTGTGTGTATATATGAAAGTGAGTGCAATTACAACATCACCCCACAACCTATTTGCATGTGATTATTCAGAATTATCTAAAAAGCAGGGCTGCAGGGAGATACAGTCACTGGACGACTGCAGCTTGTTCTCAGTCTCAAGTTGTTTGGCAGGATTACTGCAGGCGAAAGTCAAGTGCTGCAGGCCTGTCGACAGGCTGATTTAACAGACAAACTGAAGGCTTGACACTTTGAAACGATTGGCTGAGCTGCCTAGTCGACCTTTGTGTCTGTGCTAACCTCTAATAGATCACTCTATGTTGTCAGATCGTCTCGCTCATGCTCAGGTACCATCTCCCAAAAGCCAAAGGGCACTTGGTCTGACAGATAGTTAAGGGAAGATATTAGGATTACTGTCTAGATCATGTAATCATTTGGCTTTTTTAAAAAATGTCCTAGAAAGTGTCATCCTCCCCATCCGCAAGCACCATGTTCATTGTCTTGTCACATTTTCTAACACATTTTAAGTTCCTAATCGGAGGTTAACAATCACACTCATCTCATGCGGAGGTAAGACGGCTCTAATTTAATCCTCTGGGCAAAAAATGTGTTCACGCATTTCTCACTATTTAAGATAATCACCTTCTCAGGCTTTCGCTTTTTTTCTTACTTTTTTTCCCCCAATCCAAATATCTTTGACGCATAATCAGAAAGTCTCATGTTCACCAAATTTGAGAGTTTGAGGCTGCATGATTTGTGGTGTGGCAGAGCACAGGATTTAAGTTCTCAGAGAAAATAATAGGCTTTCGTACATACATAAGCCTTCACACACAGTGTAGTGCAAGAAGGATCTCAGTGAAAGACAATCGCTGCACATCGGAGCACGACAACCCTGAAAGCATGGGTAGGATTTGATTTATTCGAGAAAAAAAAATGTCACTACTTCAGCACTAATGTATTGATGTTTTTGCTTAATAGCAGAAAATGTGTCTTGCGGATGCCACTATTATGTCCACAAACATCCAGAGAGGGAAGTGATTATTCAGAACCGTTAGGCGGATAACCAGACCATTTCAAACTGTCAACAGGGAAAATAAGACCATGAATCTGCTGGTATGTTTGCTGCTCTATGAGGCTGTATTTAGGCACAGCAAGGAAGTACTGACTGGATACCTGCACTGTGAAGAGGTCCATCTTTACATTCACATTTAGGGTGGACCTAGAAGTATGAGTGTGTGTGTGTATAAAAACATCACATATTGTAAAAAAAAAACGAAAGATACAGTGTCAACAGACTTACAGCCAGACTACACATGAGTCTATATTAAAACACATGTTTTGTAATTATTATTGCATTATTATAATTAATTATTATTAATATACAATGTGGTTGCACTACATTTACAAGGAAAGGGGTAAACAGAGGACCACTTTACTGTAATTATGAAACAGGACATTTGTGATGTAATTGACTTCAAAGACCCTGTTAAACAAAAAGCTGTCAGCTGATTTTGTTGTCAACATGGCAAACAGACATAAAAAAAAATTGCCTTTTTGGCTAATATGTTCTGTTTGCATTGACTCATGAGTTCATAAATGTGTTGGGCCTAGAACTCGTAAGACAGATGAGGAATTATCCTTAGAAGCTGTCAGCTGATGACAGTTGAGAGCTTCATACGTTCAAGACTCTTCAAACTTTGTGATAACACTCAACAACCGTGGGCTCCTCCAAGCAACAGACTGAGGATCTGAAAATGGAGCTAATTGATGCCTGCAAAACAGGGAAAAGCTATAAAAAGATATCAAAGTGCTTACAGCTTGCAATTTCCACTGCTTGAAATGTCATTAAGAAATGGCAGTTAAGGGAAATTGTGGGAGTAACGGATAGATCTGGAAGACAAAGAAAACTCTGTCCGTCTGCTGGGCAGAACGGGAAAGGCAAAACTTCCCAAAAACTGCAAATTAGCTGCAGGAAAGTCAAGCTGACACAGAGGTGAGGTGGTACAGTGTTTCAGCACTGATGAACGAATAGGATCTACATGAGAGAGTCATCAGAAGGAAACATTACCTGCAACCTCCTCACAACGGTCAACGTCTGAAGAAAGTAAAGCTCAGATTTAGCTAACTCTTTGGCCACAATCACCAAATGCACATTTGGAGAGAAAAGTTAATCAACATTTGATGCAACAGGCAGGGACACAGGGAAAAATTGATTTCTCTAAATATCAGCAAATTCTACATGTCCTGCAATTTGATTCATGAAGAATTCCAAGAAATGGAAGCTAAAGCTTTTGGAGTTTCACATGATTCCTAAAAATATAAAAAGCTGAACTGGTCACAAAAAGTCTCTCCAAGCACCAACTTTTGCATTTGCCAAAAGCTGATCTTTCTAAGCTTTAAATATTAAAAACAATAATTCATTAACATTTGAGAAACTTCCCTTTTTAATTTGTAGGTAATTTGCTCAGGGGTGCCAAAACTGTTGCAATGAGCTGAACCCAATAAGTAGTTTTATTAATACCCCGTTTACACAAAATTATTACACAGTAGCTCGCAGGCTGTAATATAAAATGAAGAAACCAAATACAACAAAACACCGGCAAAGCATATGTTGCCCCACAGTCCACTGCAGAACAGTGGATGCTGAAATCTTATGTGCCTCTTCTCTTACAGGACACGTTTACCTCCAAGTAATGATGACAAAACTTGTAAGGATTCATACGGAATGTGTCAGCCGTTTCATTTTCTTGAATAATTTAGTTGGTTTAGGGGGAGAATGTGTGGAATGACTGAAAATTACAGAACATTAGATGTAAAAATTTTTAAAAAGCCTCAAAGGAGTATGCAATCACCTCCAATCTTGGGAGTTTCAATTGACGCATTTCAGTTTCTTGTAAGTGCTGTATCAAAATACCCGCCTTTGTTGGCAGCAGCAAAGAGGACTGATTAAACTGTCTGTTTAGCAGAACTCAGACTGACTGCAGTCTGCTACCGAGGGCAAAAATACATCAGGCTTCAATAAGTGCTGCCACCCTGCCTATTACATATGAAATCCCTTATGTCTGGTGTCAAATATTCCTGCAAGTCTCTGTGGGCTGATCTTACTGTTCATCTGTCATCCCTCCTGCAACCTTAACATGCGAGCTAGGTGACTGCGAGGCTCACTGGAAGGTGATAACCAGACGAAGCTTGTCATGACACCCACAGTGTGAGAATGAGGAGGCAGGGGAACGAAGATTCAACCAGCCCACCGAAAGGAAGCAGGAGCTGCACGACATTCTGGTTTGGATAATGGTGTTGTGAGTCAAATCTATAGGAATTTCCTGTTTTAGTTTTGGTCATGTTAATTTTGGTTAGGGTGGGAAGGTGGTGCAGTGTCACAGCAGAAAGGTTGTGGGTGTTTCTGTGTGGATTTTGTATGTTGTCCCTGTGCATGCGTGGGTTTTCTCTGGGTGCAGCCCAAAGACGTGCATGTTAAGTGAATTTGCAATTCCATATTGGACATACGAGGGAATGTGAGTGTGAATGGTTGTCTGTTTCTCTGTGTTAGCCCTCTGGTGGACTCTCTCAAGGGCAAACAGGTATACCTAATGGTATGGTAGAATTTTAGGTAACACAACAAACTGAAAAGTTTACCTCCATCATGTATTGATCCACAACATGCAGTTCTGTCACAGGTCCCTTGTGGGATTTGTACATTTCCACGTCATCCATGGTGGGGACGTACCTTGAACATAAAAACAAACACGATTATTTCACTGTTCTTTTTAGATGTAGATTCTGTGTTTGTTTAAAAAAAACTGAAAATGTATTTACTGAATGTTATAAGCGATGGGAACCAAATCACACAATCACTTGCAAAAGATGATTTTTACATCCTTCTTACCATCAGTCAGTCATATTGTTTGGTCATTAACATTTAGACACCATCAAACCACAGTCACACAGTCTTGATGAAGCAGATTAGCAGAGAGTTGAATTTGCAATAAACAGTACTTTGATGTTGTTTATTTAATCATGAATATTTAATGTCATGGAGAGAAATTTTTAAGGAGCTTAAAGATTCAAGATTCAGTTTAATTGTCATAAAACCACACAAAATTGCATGAAAAAATTACAGATGTTTTCCCTTATTCTACTCACAAAAAAGACAAACTGTTGAATCCAGCAGTGGATATTTGTGTTTTGCTCGCTAGGCGCCAACAGGGTAAATCTGCAGCGGCAAAGGCTGGCATTGTTTTTGACTATTCTTCAGGCTCTGCCCGATGGGTACCAACTGTGTTTTTGGCGGTGAAGAGCCTTCGTGTCTTGGGCCATGCATACTTAACACCAGTTACCAAGCTTTCGGTCTTGGTCCTTCCTTTGCTAAACTCATCAAAACTTCTACAATTAGGAACACTAGATCTTTCAATACACAGTGTATTTGCACAGCAGTTTGTGAAACAGTCTAATCTATTGATTTGTGTAATAGGAGTGAATTTTCCATTTTTTCACGAGTAAACACAAAGAAACACCAACATTAAGTCTTTGCATTAGTTGCTGGTGATTTTGTTTCTGTATAATTAGAGAGCATAAAACACTAGTTTTGTATCCTCGTATTCCACCTTTAAGGACATTTTGTTCCATGTGCTATTTTGTGTCATTTTGTCCCCATCATTATGAGAGAACCTGTAAAATAAGTAGCATTGTGGCAGTTGTGGATCAAAGATGAAACACAACTTTTTACTGGGGCTGTGCAGACTTCAGCAGACTAACATCTGTCTGCTGCCACTTGAGGGCAGAGTCAAACATAGGTTATGTAAAACAACTGAAAATGTCATTCATGTTCATGTTTGTGCCGTTGTTTCGTTTGCCACAGATGGAGGAAAGACTGGGGGCATATTGAACAAGGAACTTCTACTTTCATGTCAGGCCTGTTACATTTGCAATCATAAGCACATTATGCTCATGATCATTTGAACTTTGCTGTAGTCGTGTCAACCTTTCAACCAGTCACCGTTTAACCTAGTCGAAGGCTTATGTTGTCTTGGCTTATAGGACTGCAATCTATGTATATTCTGGATTGGTTGAATTGTTACAGTCTGTCACTGTATGTTGACAGAAATGCTGAAAAATTAAGAAAAAAAAACTATGCTGAACTATAAATCCACCATCAGACCATAGTTACCAAGTCAAAGGTTCTGGTTAGAGTAAGGGCTTAGGTTGATTTTGGATTAGTAGAGCAATAATGTACCAGTTGTAGTTCTCTCTGACAGAAACGGCTCTTTACTTCTTCACTATTTGTCGAAACCAAACACACACCATTTAGTCACACCAGGCTCAATCACCGGCCAGTAATGCGCTGATTTAAATTTGTATTATTCTTGTTCATTTACATGAAAAAACAAACTGAAATTCATGCTCACAAAGCAACAGATTAAAGATCATGACTATTGCAGACGAGACTTACAAATTGCAGGATAGAAGCTGCAATAGAGGTGAACTCAATTTGAGAGAATTACTGTTACAATCTGTAGTAGAGATTTGGAGATTTAGCTGTTGGAAAAACAGCAGCGCCAGTATGATGTTTCGCATGTTTTCATTTTGCTCTGTCCAGCTGTGTCTATCCAGTTTGTCTGAAGTCTGCATGCCAGATGTCAGATGATGAGCCGTGCTCATTGCAGTGTGTGCCTGCCTCATTCTTCTTTATGAGTGTATGGGGGTGTTTCAAGCATTCTTAACACTGTATGGCTACAGGTGTACTTTATTTAGATGTTTTGTCTTATCTTCCTTGTGTGTTCTGTAGTTAGTTTTACAATTTTGCTCTTCTTGTTTGTTCCTGGATGTGATTTGATGTTGTTTTGTCTTTCAATGTAAAGTATTAATGTGTTCAGGGACGGCAACAGTGGCAACTTTTGGTCTACATCTGACAGATTTTATTCATGAATGCTGTCCCTTTTAAATAAATGAATGAAGTCAATTCTAAGGTAAAGATGTGGTCAATTTGTTTGCTACTTATTCAAAAAAATTTAAGTCATTAAACTGTTAATGATGGATTTTTTTTTTTTTGGACAACCATGATCAAGTTGATACTTTAATGCTCTCAGCAAACTTTATCACTATGAGCTACATTTTGATTCATTTTTACGTCCACCCAATGGTTGTAGTTTCCTCAACATAGGTGAGAGTTGTGGTAGTTCACCAAACTGGTGAAAGTGGAAGCCAGAAATCTACAGGATACATTTCATCCTAAAGCTACTCAACTTCACAGAGCTGAAAGAAAATATGAAGTCTGGTGCAAAGTACATGGTTACATTGTTTTGAATAAACAAAAAAAATCAGCTAGTTGCATCAAGTCACTGTTTTTATAGTTAAAACAACAGTAAGGTTGTGACTTGCAAAACTATCCAACACGTTGCAATACTGAGATTGAGACTGCTGTGTTGTTTATGCTGTAATTGTACTTCAGTACTTCACATATTTTAATAATTTAATAAATTCTACAAAAATGATATGAAATACTACTTTACTTGAATATTACTTAACCCTAACCTACAGCATTCTTAATTATGGAGATTAACCTAACCAATGTATTAATACAGCTGAGACCCCTTCGGTATGATGAATTATGGAGCTTAGCCAGACTAATTTGTGCGTTAAAGACCCAACAGCAACAATAGTTGTAGAGACTAACCTGACTAATTATGATCTTAAGTTGTGAACCAACAATAATGTACACAAAAACAACAAATCTCGCACTCCCAAGAAAACCCTCAACATCGAAAACTGAAAAAAGTTTGGGAACAATCACAGAAGCAGAAACTTGCCTTCTGGAGCTGATATCTTGAGGTGCCGCAGTGAATATTTTATTGCTAAGGGAGAAAAGCATATGTCCTCAAACCGTCCACTATATATGGAGTTGAGGATCAGATTTCTGAAAACATTCGGCAAGTTTTTGACGAATAAGAACCTCCTTCACTTTTATATAAGCAACTCTGATGGAGTCTGATTCTGAATAGTGGTATAACCAATGTGTGAGTCTTGCACCCACTAATTGAAGTTACTAGGACCCTTGAAAGCCTCAGAATGCAATTCCAAGCAGGTTGTAAAAATTCAGCTCATTTTCTACATTTTAAAAAGGGAAGTATATCCATTTTCACATCATGTTGAAGTGTCAGGAGCAACACACAAAATGTGCAGCTGTCCAAAATATCAGTTCTAATTCATCCAGCAGAAAGATACAAACATGCATTTTAGTTTAAAAAAAAATGCTGTCACAGTTGGGATGATGCTTTTGTTTCATTTTTATCATTTTGAAGTTTTCCCCTCTATGTTATCACATGTTCCCTTGTAGACTCTTCTGGACTGATGCCGTTAGACTGACTTCCAGTGGTCTGCAAGACAAGTGTTTAAAAGCTAAGTGATGCTGATCATCCTGGTCAGCTTCTAAAAAGTTGTGAAACGCTGATGCAAACAGCCATTTACTTGCTCGCACTGAATTTGAACCCCGCTTTCTTCCTTCTGCTGTCGCTTCTGTGCCTTCTGACCTCGAACCAAACGCGTTCACGTTTTCCACAAGTCAAGCTATGTGCCACCGGAGAAGCATCGGCCATTAATATTGCAGTGCCTGTTGGGAGTGGTTCTTTCAAGATTGTATTTCTCAGGCCTACGCCACAGCGCATTAAAATATATATTACGTTTTCATAGAATAAATAAAATCTTCCACACAGTACATTAGTCTTGCCTTCCAGGAGGTCAGCATCCAGAGCCACTGAGTAAACTGCAGGTAAGAATCAGGAAGCATTTTACCCGCTTTCAGTGTTATACTCCTGAGGGCATGTCAATAGTTTCCATCTCCACAAATAAACCGAGATAAAACTTTTATTAGTAAGCTGCTCTGGTAAAAGGTTCTGGCATCTGCTCTTTAGTATTAGAATACAGCCAAGACGGCTGTGCAAAGCTTGTGCCTTCCTCATATGAACTAGCAGCTGTTTCCACTGTTTCACATTGTCCTGGCTGTACTGTGCACTCACATCCCTTGTTGATGCTTTGCTAACCTGCAAGTTTCCAATGGTTTTGCCCCTGCCAATGAAAACACACATCAACCGCCCATGGACTTGGGCAGGAAAAGTCATTCACCTCTCGGCTTCGGCAGTGACGCTATAAGGAATGAATACAAATCAGCAGTTTTTGGCACAAAGTCATACCTCCTCAGAGAGGTGATGTGCTCATCAGACAGGCCTCCATCTTCCTCATTAATGACAAACAGTTTGTCCTTCAGCTCTCCCGGTTGCACTGGAAAACTTTTGAGGAAAATGTCTAGAGGAACAATAGATTAGAAAAAGTCAACACACTCAATGGTACATGAAAGCTTTTCTCTTGACAGATAGTCTTCTTATCCTGCGATGAAATGACTCAAAAAGCATTCCGAAGACAAAGGGTCCTTTGCTTAATTACTTTCTCCCAAATGCCTTCGGGAAATGCACAGATTTGCATTCTATCAAGTCAAAGCTGGTGTGGGTTTTTTTTTTTTTTTCTGTTTTATAGAAAATGCCTCTGCATAATTCAGGAGCTGTGGGGAACATTCATTAGGAGCCTCAGCGTTTTAGACATGTATGTAAACACATGGTGAAATTTACAAAATGCAGTTGCTTAAGCTTCTCAGACATTCACTCCAATCACATCTAAATATTTAAACAACTGGCATCAGTAACTGGAAGCTGCAAATTCTGAAAATACAATGTAGCTCAAGCGAAAGGAAGAGTTTGACAGCTTGAGAAAGATTTGTGTTCAATTTCTGAGAGTTAGATGAGATTGATATAATTGTCATGTTTATCTGTTGTATATGATGCAACATCCAGCAGCTTATCTTGGCATCGTGATTAGTATGAAGCAAGCGCTCACCTTCAGAGCTGAGAAATGAAGCCAACACTGCAGTGCCGAAAACTGCAGTTACTGAAATGTCACCTGAGGCCGACTCTTTCATTGAGCCAATCCTCGTAGAACACCATGTTAAAATGTCTAAATTTACAGCAGAAATAAACATATATATAGCCTGATTTTGGTCTGTACAGCTTGTTTTCCCATCACTGGCACATGTACAGGTGTGGATTTTTAGATAACTCACCCTTTTCATTTGGACTAAAAGTTTTGCATAGTTCAGAGTGTGGCTGATTTGACGGACAAATAGACACTATAACAGGACAGTTCAATGTCCAGCAATGTTTGCATGCTCTGCCTTTTTGCTCATTTTTGGATTTGCTGGGAGTTGGAAGCCTCCACGCTAAGCTTTAAAACTGCTCAACAGGAACCCTATGGATGACATCAGAAAGGGTCAGTCCATCTTAATACATAGTGATTAATAATAATGGATTAGATTTATGTAGCACTTTTCAAGGCACTCAAAGCGCTTCACAATGGATCCATTATTCATTCACTCACACATTCTCACTCTGGTGGTGGTAAGCTACATTTATAGCCACAGCTGCCCTGGGGCTGGCCGACGGAAACGTGGCTGCCAATCCGCGCCTACGGCCCCTCTGACCACCACCAACATTCACACCCATTCATACACCAGTGTGATTCGTTTAAGCATAACTACATCACTTAAGTTTATTACTTGACACCACATAACGTGTTTAATTCATATGCAAACCAAGATGCAGTCACTTTTAAAACAGCTGTCTTAAATTTTTAGTTACGTCATGAGTCTTATTCTAAGCTAAGCTAACCTGCTGCTGGTTCCGACAGACAAAGGCTGTATTCGAAATTGCAATTTACATTTAATATACATGCATTTGGGACATACTACTTCATCACTGTACCTTAAATTTGTGACTGCTTGCATTGCAGAACAAGCTGTCATCCATTCTATGTGGGTGAAGTTTGTTTATACTCATGCAAGGAACTTTGAAGTAACTGCACAGAAGATTGTGGGTCAGAATGGCCAGAAAAGCAGGCTGGCTTGAAACTGCAAAATTTGATTGAATGTAGTAGAACATATTGATGTTTCTGGCATGCTATATTTGGAATGCTATGTATTTGGGCTTTTTCTTGCACATTATTTAGTGTGAAAGTATGGATTTTGGAACTCATTGATGAAAGTAGAGTCAATTGTCTTATGTAAGTCTGAGCAAAGCAGCTGATAGCATTTCCCCGAATGCTGAAATATTCCTTTAACTGTCCCCTGATGTTGGCTTTCAGCATTTCCAGTCTGAAGTAAGAGTTAAACTAGCGAGTTCAAATCACCAAACTGATTGAAAATCTGCTCATGACAAAGTGAATAAAATAAGCATGTTAAATGAGAAGCATTTCAGAGGTACAAAGCTGTAATCAACACGTCTCCAAATCCTTGACATTAAAGACTTGAGACAGTAATTCCCCTAGCAGGACCAACAGAGGCTTTCATGTCACATTTTCAAATGAGGAATCACAACATCAAACATCAAAAACAATTTTGAGCACTACTAGTGTCCTCATGAGTGAGGGTTAGGCTATCTCATCTGGCCCCCCAAAACACACACACACACACACACGGAGACACACACCTACACACACACACACACAAGTGCAAATTAAGCCCTTTGTTGACTGGCACTCAGACAAACTGGGCATTGCCCTGGCAAATTAGAGTATGGAGATGGAGAGTGTATCCCACTGGGCACAGGAAGCCACAGGTGTACTTTTAATTAGGAGTGCGACATTTCCAGTCATTAAATAGGCAGCATGCACGGGGGCTCTCAAGGTAAATAACCATATTAGTCGGACACACATTCTAAACAGAAATGCACTTTGATCATACGAATCCAGCATGGATCTCATCTCATTAGAGGGATATTTATTACTAGTACTGGCCTTAAGTACAACTTGGAGGGATTTTATTTGAGTTGTGCCATTTAAAGCTACTTTCTACCTCTTCTCCACAACATTTTACAGTGAAATACTGCACTTTTTAAATCATCTTTTATCTGACAAGTGGTTAGATTCCACCAACATGGAAAAGCATGCACAGATCAGCCACAACATTAAAACCACCTGGATGATTCTGACGGTTCCTGCCCTGGATCAGACTCGTTCTAAGCGGAGCTGGATTTGGGGAATTTGGATGAGTCAACATCTTATGTTCTTTGTCATGTTCCTCAAGCCATTCCGAAGAGTTTTTTTTCTTTTGGATTGTTTGTTTTGGAGGTTTACAGGGGTGGTTTTTTGCTTTTCCATGTAGCACCCTGAGAATGACGGGATTCAAGGTTTTCCAGAAGAAGCTTGTGTTCTAAGATGATCACTGTTATTACTTTACTTGTCAGCGGTTTTAATGCTGTGCCTGATCAAACACATTCGCTCCCTTTTTTTTTTTGAATTGCTCATAATATAAGCAGAGTCTATAGGTTCCCTTGTCACATTTCAGAGGTGCAGAGGTGATAGCCTGTCAACACTTAATTTAAATCTTATTTACTAAATGTTAGAAACTGCTTGAGAGACATTATTTAAATAAATGTTTAAAAAAAAATCCTGCCTCTAACATTAATCAACCCACACATAGGGAACAACTGGGCAATTAATACATCAAACACAGTAACTAGCACTGACAAATGTGTATTAATAATCTAATAGCTTTTTATTTATTTATTTTTAATCCTGCAAAGGTTTGAGATGCATTTTTTTTCCTGCAGAATAAGTCATTGTAAGTCACTGTGGATAAAGCAAGGGTGCCAACTTTATGCAGGATGCTAATTATCAGTTCTGCGTTTGTTCGTTAATTATTGATCACATTCTTGTGATGCTATCTGACTGAGGTGGAGTCTCGCTGTCTGCTGAGCTGTTTCTATCTTTGTTTAAAAAAAAAAAAAAAGAATGTGAGATTTTGCATGCACACTGGCTCCCGGTGTAATGGGATCAGATGAATAAATAGTGTGGCAAAGAATGAGATATGAGCTGAATAAACAGCACAAATTTAGGCAGGTTTGTGGTGATAAACATGCAAACAAGAGCAGGGAGAGGGCACATGTGACTGGGTCTGTGTGGGGGATGCCAAGAGACTGAGAGAGAGAGAAGGAGAGTAAGAGAAGTCCTATTAACAACTGTGTGTTTTTTCATATTTGGCTTCAATGAAAGCTGAATCCTGTGGGAGTTTGTGTTTTTAATAGTGTAAACAGCCAGAAAACACCTCTGGACTGATTCTGTTCAATTTTATTCCAAAAACAAAACTTATTGATTAAAAGTTGCCTCAAAGTTGGATACCAAACACAGTGTTGTACGTTAATTAATGATTTCTACTCTTCTTTAGTCAAAAATTAGAGTACTTTCACCTACTAACTTTAGTGGTAACATTCTGTGTTCTTTTATATTGATATTTATAGCGTATATTTTGACCCCAGATCTAAATGCCAATCATCACTTCATCTCTAATATACAGCACACTGGCACAATGTAAATATGTACAGAGCATATATGCATCTGGGTGCAACTCTTGCCCAATATATGCTGCACTTTAGCTGCACACCGGTTTTGGTTAGGGCGGACTTTGACGCGGGGGGCAAGTTTACCCATATTTTTCGCTAGCTGAGCTGCTAGCTGAGCTGCTAGCTGAGCTGCTAAGCTGCCTGCCTGGCTAAATACTGGAGCTATGTCGAAAATTCATTTCTCCATCACTCACATGTATGAAATGACATATGAAAACAGACCCCAGGTTGAAAAAAACTGAAGTTCCCCTTTAAACACTAATGAATCTCAAATCAATCTATTTCTATAGAGCTCAGATAGAAAGGTTATCCTTCTTTAACAGATAATTTAAGAGATTGTGAATAAAAATGAAAACACTACACAAAACAAAGTTACCATAGTCTAGTTTGTTGCGAGCATATAATATTGCCTACATATTCAGTAACAATAGTATACTAGATAACATACTTCAGAATAGTATAACACTTACAAGAGCCATTGTGTTTGATATGTTAAGTACTCTTTTCTGATATGATTTACACACTTTCTTGGATTGCAGTATTTTTATATTACAGTACTGGAGTGTCACTGTCTATATTGGTGTTAATGGGACCAGAGACGCAGAAAAAGCCAGACAGAGAGTCTCCCTTGTTCTTCAAATGTCTAAATTTTTCTAAAGCTTGCAGCTTGGCCTCGAGTTGCCTGCAGGCTGTCATCACTCAGCGCCTGCTCCTGACACAACCAAAAGTTTCCAGGTCAGGAAAGGAGGGTATTCTGCGTCAAGGCAGGAAATCACTGCCGTTGTCACTCAGATCCCCGATCCATATTTCATGACCATGTGAACTCTAATTATGTTGCCAGTCTGCACATTCACACTGATTCCATTTAGCAGCCCACCACCACATCTGTATCGCCTCGCAGTGACTGTGTCACATGGAGGACCTGTGAGACGAAGCTTCTGAAGTGTACTCCCCTGGCTTAGGTCTTGAAATATACAAGCCACATACACTCAGTTAATCAAAAGTGAAAAGCCATTAGATGAGAAATAGAATATGTTCCACTCCACAATCACTCTGCAGATTCCAAGGGGCAGTTAAGGCCCTACTGGATTGAGGACACACTGCCCCCTGCAGACACACGTGCAGAACATCCATCCGTCTGCTTTGCAGCCACTGTGTCTTAGTCATAATTTAAAAAGAGGAAAATGTCATCATTTTTATGCCCTCACTAAAACACTCTCAGGTCAACTTTCTTTTAATTGGGGGCAATTAAAGTCGAATTTGTGAAAAATTAAAGAGCCTGGCATTAGCACTGCAGAGATCTTTAATACTCTTTCTGTGTAGTGCTTCCCTCTGGTGGTTGTAGAAACACACTTTCTAATTTCTAACTCACTGATGGAAAAAAAAAAAAAAAAGCTCCCTTATTTGATTCATTCTGGAACAACAGCTTTTCATTACAACAAGGAAATCAAACTTATTATTTTGTCAAGAAAACCTAATCTCCTTTCTAAAATGCTACAAATTATGTGTAGCAGTCGACAATATTCACGAGCAACTTCACCTCAAAACTCAGGGACATATTTATTGTTGATCTACTCACTGAAGTTGTGCGCAATCTTCTGGTTGAGCATAATATGCTGGGTATTACTCGGCTCAGCTGCTTCAAACATCCCCAGATCTTTAACAGCAAATTGCTCGTATAAGCGCGATGTGTCGACTTCAATCCTCCTGGTGTTTTCCTGTATCCAAAATGATTTTGCAATCTGCCAAGAAACAAATTAATTCCGTGGCAGGACAGCTTAATTTTATGAGGAAATCAATGTTAACACAAAACAACAACACGTGGAAAGAAATAACTCAGACAAAACCAAGGATAATTCACATCAGTGATAAAATATGAGGAATAATGAAGTGAAACTAAGGTACTACTGGCCTTGCTATTTTTACCAAACAATAAAGCACAGCATTTAAATAGGAATGATTCAAACTAATAAACTTTATAGTTAAGTGTGAAAATATGGTAATTTAATGTCTTCTGATGAATGAAGTTGCAAGTGAAAAGTGACAGCGTTACCTTCTCTGAGCCAACAGTGTCCCAGTGGAAAGCCTTGGTGTGTGCTTTTCTTGATTTTGACTTTAACTTGAAGGGTAAAGGTGGGGGAGGTGGGATACTCGGGAGTGGAGGCCTTTTTTCGACCAAAGAGCCTGATTCATGGGTAAGAGGCTCTGGGACTGTGGGTGAGGATGTGAGGCCAGCAGGGCAGGGTGAGGCTGGAGGGGCGGTGGGTGATACTGGGGCCGGAGCATGGGGAGAGGTTGGTGATAAGATGGCAGGCAAAACATCCTGTCGAGTATCTTGGTCAGAAGTCTTCCTAGCACGGCGAGGTTTAGGAACAGGTTTTTTATAATCAGCTGAGGGACAAGTTTGACTCTCATTACCTGCTGATAAGTCACCTCCACCACTGGATGTGGGGTCTGCATTTTCATAGTCAACTGGAGGATGAATGCTACTTCCAGCACCAAATCCGCCACTTGACTCGAGATCTGTGTCGTTGTCCTCTGCGTCTTCGGGTATGCTGTGATGTCGGAAGATCTCTATTTCTGAATACATGTGTTCACTTCTGGATTTTCTCTTCCAGTCAGAACACAGTTTGTGAATGGCTTGGACCCAACCGTCCCGCTCCTTCTGGACAGCGTCAGGGGAAGCTGTTTGATCTGGTGCAGGTACTCTGAACCTGCAATAAATCAACAGCATTGGCCTTATTAGCTGAAATATATCTAGTACACAAATCTGATTTTAAAAAAATATATCTGTTTGACAATGTTTGGGCTCAACAATGAAAATAAGTAAATAATACAACAGTTTGTGTCAGTCTTTTTACAATTAACATACTAAGCTGACTTAGGGGAATTAGCCTCTCCTCTCCAATTAGAGATAGTTTTAACTATCAGTCTTAACTCTGAAATTGTCCAAGCATGTTAGGATCGAGGAGGAGGCTTGAATTCCTTTACTTCAGGTGAAGAAAAAATTAGTTATCAAGCCAAATTCATTAAGTTACCTCAACTTCAGTTTACTTTTCACTTTAAATTACATAAAATGCTAAGTTGATGTAATTACCTACATTACTATGTCAACCTAACCTATCAAATAATGTATGCAACTTAAAAAGTTTGTCTAAATCAGTAAATTAGATTGATTATCTTGCATTCATGTGTTTAACCAGGTGGTTGGAATAGGTCCCTTGAATAAACAGTTCAGGCCTACATTCTAAAAACAATGTTTGGGTTCAGTTAACAACAAGAAAAGCAGTCAAAGAGCACGGTGCTCTGCCACGGTTGCTCAGTTGTTGCATAATTTCCGACAGATAAGATCAGATAAGTGTGCAGCGGTCGATTTGTATTGAGATGGCAATCATGTGATCGTCAGCAGGCAGCTGACACAACGTTCACTTGTTGTCATAGTTACAGTGACGCTGCGCCGCTATCTTGCAATGATACGGAAATCTTTAACAAATCTGTGGATCCAGACTATAAGCTGCATCACTGCCAAAATCGAATCACTTGACCCCTGTGTTAATTCTGAACTTCCCTGAAAAGTTCTTTTAAATTCGTTATTCCGTTTTCGAGTAACGTTGCGCACAGAAAGACAGACAAACAAATGCCAATTGTCACATAATGCTGCTGCGTTCCTGGGTAAAAATTGACAGTTTGCATCACTCTTTTTCAGCTATGAAAGCCTCTATAGAAATTATATTCAACTATTACAGACTAACATATATTCTTTAAATTACCAGTATTAACCATCTTAAATTATCCAGGCACAGAAGATTTAAAATACTGAACTCGAAGGTAAAGAAAAATTAAGTTATCAACCCAGTTTAAAGTGCTTCAACTTGAATTTAGTTTTAAATCAGCTAACACAGAAACATAAAAGTTGAAATTGCACAAGATATTAAGTGGATGCAATTATCTACATTATAATGTCAACGCAACCGATTTGATGATTCTTTTTTTTATCCTGTAGTGTTGCATTTAATTAGGTTCAATTAAGTGGTGGTAGGAGGCCATTATGTATGGCATTATGACTCCAATGAAGCTACATCATCACTGCTAAAATAAAGATAAACACATTGTAAAAAAGAAAAAAAATCTACTGAATGAAAATACACCCAGTCTGAGGATGTAAATTAACTCAAAAATAAGTCCAGCTGGTTAGTATTTTTATAAACCTCACTCACTGATACTCATTTTTGTGGGTGATCAGAGTGAAAGTGTCAGGGCTGAGAGGTTTCTGCACGCTGGTGTCGCCATCTGACAGGTGAATGGTAATGGACGTTGGCACCCAGGATGTCATCTCGCCATCAGCAGGGCTTCGCCGCTTGAAGGGGACCAGTGTTAGTTGGCCCGGGTGGAGCTGGACCTCATACCTGGAACAAAATGGAGAGGGGTTCATGTATAGTGTAGCCCTCGACAACAAGGCTTGAGCTGTGTCGTCTACAGTGTATGCCAGCTGTATTCAGTCGGCACTCATGCTGTATGCTGGTTTTGCTGCTAGTATGCTTAAAACCTTGAATTTAGCTACTTTGTACTTGAGCCAACCAATATCGGATTTGTTAGACTGATACTGACCTGTATTTGCGACAGTCTGTCAGGCTGTTTGCCAAGCTGACTTATTGATCTGGCTCTATTTTGTGCAAAAAATATATGATGCACCAGTGGACAAGGTAATGTCACTGCCAATTCAAAAGGAGAGAACCAGGCTTAAAGAGTAACAGGCATTTTGGGAAATACACATATTATCTTGTGCTATATAGATCAGAAAGTCAATATCACTTTCATAACTGTCTTTCCGTTGAATATAAAACTGTAGCCAAGACATGGTCAACTTAGTACAAAGCCCAGCTTGCGTCAATTCAAAATATTCAAAGGTAACCAAGTCTGCCTCTCTGTCCACTTTGACATGAGGAAACAGAGAAGAGGAACCAGATTAAATGAGTAAATACTCAGTTTGAGGAATTTTTTTTTAGAAAGATGGTTGATAACAGGCTTCAAGTACAGGAATCTGACGGCAGATATCAGGTGATTCACATGATCTGGGGCTCACAGATAAAGATACGAATGCTTTCTTGCTTCATCATTAGTATAGAGACATGAGAGAATCAACATTCTCAGTAGCACTCAGGAAGGAAACAAGTAAGCAGTTTTAAGTATACTTATAGTTGCCCTTCAGTCCAGAATATGCTTCTCTTTTGGCTGCTTCACTTGAATTTTCCAACTTTACAATGCAGCGATTTGAATGCGCACAATTCGACATGAAAACATTGTTGGAAAGTTGGAAAAGCTGGAAAATCTGAGATGTGTTGTCACTTAGCCAGTCACATCCACAAAGTATTATAGAAGTTTTATAGTATAAATGAACCCCAGATTTGATCTGTGGTTTATTAAGCATTAGTTTATTTCTCATCATTTATTTGCTTATTTGTTGGATTGCTTTCCTTTTCCCTCTCCCTTTTGCCCCAACTCCAACCAGTTGAGGCAGATGTCTGCCTTCCCTGAGCCTGATTCTGCTGGAGGTTTCCTCCTGTTAAAGGGGACTTTTTTCTTTCCATTATCAGCAAAGAGCCTGTTCAAAGGGAATCATTTGAATTTTTTGGCTTTCTGTCTTAAAATATATATGAATAGTATAATATTGTGAGGTCTTCAAATGATGATGTGAAGTGCCTTCCGATGATTTATATTGTGAATTGCCATCACCACAATAAAGTTGAATTGAATCAAACTGAATTGTTGTGTAGCTGTATTGCAGTTCTGCAATAATAAACCACACATACGTACTTCACCCATTTGAATGATGCGAGGCCACCTCGGTGCAGTAATAAGACACCTTCCCGAAGGCTCTGTGATGCATGAGGCGGTTGGTGGGTTTCTTCATTGTCCTCTTCACAATTGCTGTATATGTTCCCATAAATTATCTGATTCACAAGCTGCATGATCTATTCAAACAGACAGAGCCACAAGCATGAAAAAAGGGCCCAATGAAGGCATCAAGAATAAGTGACTGCAATGGACTACGTGACATCTAAATTCCTCCTGACATGAATTATTATAGAAAGGACACTGGGTGCTTTCCATGCACTGGTATTTTAGTAACTTGAATGTATCCACACAAGTTATGAATTCACCTTATGTTTGTCCTCCAGTGATGTTGCCTCCAGTTCATAGTCATGGTTTCCTTTAAAGGAAATGGAGAACCTTGAACCCACTCCATCATCACAACTCTTGACAACGGAGAAAGGAAGTTGCCGCTTGACAATGCCCTTCTCTATGCTGCACATCAGTTTGGTCTTGAAATCAACCTAGATGTTCACAAAAATATTCATATGAGCATGTGCAAGCCTAAATGTAGTATACAACTAGCGTAAATGCAGTAAAAATGTCAACAGAGTTTTAATCATTGGCATTAACAGCGTGTCTCCAGGTTTAGTGATGCTGGTTGGTCGGCCATTTTGGACTAGTCAGCAACAACGATAAGTAGCGATCTCTGCTGTTCAAGACAATTTTTCAAAGTTTTATGTCGCAAAAACCTGACCCTGATCCTTTTTTTTTTTTTAACATCCGCTGTCACAAAGATGTTGCAAATTTTAATCATTTTCTTCATAATTACAGCATTACTGATCAAGAATTAATCATTATGTATATATACGTATAAAATTCATATATATCATATATATCTTAAGATCCAGTTGGATTGGGTGCAAAACCAAAACAACTCCCTGTTAATACCTATGAAACAGACTGACATGGAGCTTGGTACTGACATTATTGGCACTCAGCGATCAGTCCCAGTGGTAATCCTGTTACTTTTCCTGTAGTGTCACAATCACTTTGGGGATCACATAATTTCACATATGGTGTCATCATCATGTCAAAAATCGCATTTGTCCATGTCTCTGGTTTATTCAAAACCTGCAGTGATTATTGACATTCCCCTGACCCTCCACTTTACTGTGTGTTTACTGCTAATTTACAAATGTTAGGATCCCAAGACATTAAAGCTGATATGTTTATACTTGCTAAGCATCAGCCTGTTGTGAGGGTGTTAGCATGCTGGCCTATGGAGCATCACTGTGTCCAGCATCACAGAGCTGCTGGCGTGGCTGAAAGCACTCATATCTGTTTGCTGCTGTTGTTGCTGTTCCTTAACTCACCTGAAGAACCCGCTTCTGCCACCTGTAGCGGCCGTGCTTGTAAACGCTGAAGTTGTACTGTGAGGGTTTCTGTTCCTGCAACAGCAAGAACCCAAGTTAGATATTAAAACTAAGTAGGAAATCACCTTCTAGAAAACTATTAAATTGCCCTGTCCTTTGTTTGTTTCCTGCTATGGCGTTAAACAAAAGCTGCCTTCTACATTCCTTCATAAAAATAGCCCTCGGCAACTCAAACTGGTCAGAAACAGATTTAGTCTAAAACTGATCCAACAGGCCAAGCAGCTTCATAACATTGCAGTGTTTAAGGAGCAAAGGAGGAAATGTGTGGGACACAATGATGTCATTTTAAAGACAGGTTTTCTCCAACTTCAGGTTTTAGAATTAGGTCATTCACAAATCAATAGCGGATGGAAGTATTATTTTTGAACTGGTTTCCTGTCAGAGTTCTGATGCCGCTCCCATGTGTCCATGTTGAATAGAGAGCTGAAGCCAAAGACTAGAAACTCCACTTTCTCTGTCTTCAAAGTTAAAACATATGCCTGCCAATGAAGTTCAATGAATAAAATCTTTTTTTCTTTTACTCATAGCTCCCAAAACTGTCTCTTTTACTTGCCTTACTATATTGAGCCACAGGCACTAACTTTGTCTGTTTACTGTTTGGTGCTGAGCAGATAACACATATTTAGTTTCAGTTTTTCACTTAAACCAGCTGCCAAACAGTCTCAAAGCAGTGAAAGTAAATTAAAAAGTAGAGTTACAGGCCAAAAAAGTAAAAAGATCAGCTGAAAGACATTCAAATCCTTCATAGTGCTGGGGAACAAACAGCAATCCATCGGTATTATAAAATATTGATTATAGTGTTTCGCAGACATCAGATGGGTATTGAGCTGAATCTGTACAAGAGAGAAAATTAAATCACACAATTTATCCTGAAAACTGAAATTCATCTTTCATTATGAGCAAAATCCAAAGATGGAAATGTCACAGATCAAACAAAACTGCAGTCAGATTTTATCAGTCTTCAGAGCGGTCAGGCGCTTCTGTTATGCAGATTGATTTTCTGATGTGGATCCTTTCCATGATTCATGCCGTAAACCGCTCTATCACCATCATCTTATTCTAGAGTTCAAGAGTCACTACACTTTTATGCGCAGCCAGGCAACACTCGGACTCAGGACAACATGAAATTCTTGAACCTGCTTCAAAGTATGAAGGAAACTTGGTTAAAGTGTAGGTACCTCTTCAGCCAGATTCTGCTGTTTGAGCAGCTGCTCCCTGTCCTTCCTGGCCTGGTTCAGAGCATCCTCGATGGATAACTCTCCCCTCTTCACCTTGTTCATGATGCTCAGCTGCATCTCATTGCTCAGCTGAAAGCACAAGAGGGTAGTACACACGTGGACAAAATTGTTGGTACCCCTCAGTTAAAGAAGGAAAAACCCACAATTCTCATTGAAATCACTTGAAACTCACAAAAGTAACAATAAATAAGAATTTATTGAAAATTAAATAATCAAAATCAGCCATCACTTTTGAATTGTTGATTAACATAATTATTTAAAAAAACAAACTAATGAAATAGGGCTGGACAAAAATGATGGTACCCATAACTTAATATTTTGTTGCACAACCTTTTGAGGCAATCACTGCAATTAAACGATTTCTGTATTTGTCAATGAGCGTTCTGCAGCTGTCAGCAGGTATTTTGGCCCACTCCTCATGAGCAAACAGCTCCAGTTGTCTCAGGTTTGATGGGTGTCTTCTCCAAATGGCATGTTTCAGCTCCTTCCACATATGTTCAATGGGATTCAGATCTGGGCTCATAGAAGGCCACTTTAGAATAGTCCAACGCTTTTCTCTCAGCCATTCTTGGGTGTTTTTGGCTGTGTGTTTTGGATGGTTGTCCTGTTGGAAGACCCATGACCTGCGACTGAGACCAAGCTTTCTGACACTAGGCAGCACATTTCTCTCCAGAATGCCTTGATAGTCTTCAGATTTCATCGTACCTTGCACACTTTCAAGACACCCTGTGCCAGATGCAGCAAAGCAGCCCCAAAACATTACTGAGCCTCCTCCATGTTTCACCGTAGGGACAGTGTTCTTTTCTTCGTATGCTTGGTTTTTGAGTCTATGAACATAGAGTTGATGTGCCTTACCAAAAAGCTCCAGTTTGGTCTCATCTGTCCAAAGGACATTCTCCCAGAAGCTTTGTGGCTTGTCAACATGCATTTTTGCAAATTCCAGTCTGGCTTTTTTATGAGTTTTTTTCAGCAGTGGTGTCCTCCTTGGTCGTCTCCCATGAAGTCCACTTTGGCTCAAACAACGACGAATGGTGCGATCTGACACTGATGTACCTTGGCCTTGGAGTTCACCTTTAATTTCTTTGGAGGTTGCTCTGGGCTCTTTGGATACAATTCCAACGATCCGTCTCTTCAATTTGTCATCAATTTTCCTCTTGCGGCCACGTCCAGGGAGGTTGGCTACTGTCCCGTGGGTCTTGAACTTCTGAATAATATGAGCCACTGTTGTCACAGGAACTTCAAGCTGTTTAGAGATGGTCTTATAGCCTTTACCTTTAAGATGTTTGTCTATAATTTTTTTTCGGATGTCCTGGGACAATTCTCTCCTTCGCTTTCTGTTGTCCATGTTCAGTGTGGTACACACCTTTTCACCAAACAGCAGGGTGACTACTTGTCTCCCTTTAAATAGGCAGACTGACTGATTATGAGTTTGGAAACACCTGTGATGTCAATTAAATGACACACCTGAGTTAATCATGTCACTCTGGTCAAATAGTTTTCAATCTTTTATAGAGGTACCATCATTTTTGTCCAGGCCTGTTTCATTAGTTTGTTTTTTTAAATAATTATGTTAATCAACAATTCAAAAGTGATGGCTGTTTTTGATTATTTAATTTTCAATAAATTTTTATTTATTGTTACTTTTGTGAGTTTCAAGTGATTTCAGTGAGAATTGTGGGTTTTTCCTTCTTTAACTGAGGGGTACCAACAATTTTGTCCACGTGTGTACATACGTAAAGATGAAATGTTTTTAGATTTTCTTTTCTTGTGTGTCCAAATCTGAGGGATTATCCCCATTGATCATAAAGCATATTGTATGCAAATAATTTTGTTTACTTTGCAAAATATGAACAGTAAAGTGACAATAGTACAAGGCAACAAACAAACTGACCATCTATAGGGTTTTTTAGGGTCTTTCTTTAACTGTGATTACGATTAATTACTTCATCAAAGTTCTGCCTAAAAAATTTTTTATGGATAAGAGAGTCAAAACGGTTTTTTCTGCTTCACAGAGCATCATACCTACACCAGTGTGTGCTGGTCACAGCTCACTGAAAAGCCATTGTACTGCACAGTACAATGAGCATCTTTATCGTGGCATTACAGGAACCTGCTATCTTCCTTAAACCAGTCATTATCTGTCATATTTCTGAGTAAGTAACTGCTCCTATTGTGGGAAATTACTAACAGCAGGGAAGTCAGGCTGAATTGAGGAAGTTAGAAAAAAAAATAAAATGCCTGAGTGAGTCCCACAAACAGAAGCAAAACTGTGGCTCCTCTTACTTCACAGAGCTGACGATAATGAAACCGAGAGGGCTGATTTCTTTGGAACAAACACTACAGTGAAGCCGTTGTTATTTAGTGACTCATGTGCAGAAGCATTGATTTTACACTCTCATAAACATGGTAAATTAGAGCTTGGCAATTGCTGTTTAAAGAACTTTTTGCTTAATGTTTCCTTGCTGTCTAACTTATTAGCTGAAGCCTTACCTGAGGCAAGTCTCCAGTGTTTCTATCCATCCTGGATTGATTCTCTTTCCTTTTCGACCCTAAATTTGCCATCATAACTCCTTATCCATGCAGTTGTTCAGTCAATGGAAATGCTCCCCTTTAATAGCAAATATATAAACAGGGCGTTTTGCCTTGCAATACCTAAACAGCTTAACTGCCTAGGAAAAAGGACAGCTGCAATGGTTTCAATCACTCCTTCTACCACCGCCTTTCAGCTCAGATTACACTTCTTCCAGGTAAGGCAGTCAGTGAGTGTTCAGCCACACCCACAGCTGCACAGAGGCACATTTTCAGTCAGGTTAGGCGACATGTCTACACTTGCAGGACAATGTGTTTTTTTCAGGCCTTTTCAAACCAGGAGAGAGCGCTATAGAATCTACACACAACAGATCACATAACACAATGCAATTAATCTCTTTAAATAGCAAATCTATCCTCAATAGCTTTGCTGAAACTTCTCATGTATCTCTATTCAGAATTTAATGTCTATACCTTTGAGAAAGACGGTATCATGTGGAGTTTTTGAGGAAAATCCAGTCGCTGATTGAACACCTGAAAACTCATCTCTGCAAAGTTCCATTATTAGAAGTTCCTTCCATTAAATGAATCCCTTTCTGGCCTAAAATTGTCTCGATGTAACCCCACGCTGTTTTGTTCTGAATGTGCAGCTGTGCCAGTCTCACCAGTCACACCAAATTTCTTGCTGCAGCTTGAGCACACCAGCTCACCTCCAACTCTGCTCAAACTTTGTAAAACTGCTCTACGCTCCCTTATGGCAAGCTGACATATGAGAGTAAATCACTCACACATGCTCCAACCAGACACTGAGTGTGAATAAGAAAAAAGGATACAGACAGGAACTGACAGGATTGGTTCTTGAGGTTTGTGGTTTTAAGAATGTCAGCGTTACACTTTAGTTTCAAGGTGGAAATGCTGAAATGCTCAGCCGTGGCTGTGACTGCTTCAACAAATGAAGCATACTGACTGCATAACATACACGAGGTTACACATGTTGATTATTTTGCCATGACGAAATCATATAATGCCAAACAAAATAGCAAAAATTCATCTTTCTTATTTGTTGCACACAAGTTTTTTTTTTTTCAAAAAAATAAGCTTTATTTTGATTACTCATGGGCTATGTAGGATTCCTAGGTCGATCCTTTATTAATATTTATCCTGACATCATTGGCTTATCGATAATCAGACATATAAACATTCAGTTTCTAGGTGAATTGACTACTATTATTTCTCTTTTTTTAAACTTTTTTTTTCTCTCCCTAATTACCAGGTGTTATATATGGCATGTAGTGTGTTGCTGGATGTGTGTCATACTATTTTGAGTGTATTTAATATGTTGTTTGTATGACGTTTATAAGATATGTCATTTTTCTCCTTTTATAGGGTACTTTTTCATCATTTGGCCAGAGTTAATATAACAGTTCACTTTTTATATGCAGGATAACCTTTCATCATTGAAGGGTTTTTTGTTTTGATTTGTTTTATTTTCTTTCCAGCCCCTTTGAAACAATCTAATAAAACTTAATAGAGTTTTTTTGCCGAGCTTGATAAAGAGCGAGAAATTAAGCTAACACTTGTCCTAAAAAGCAATTTTAAGATTGTTGATGTTCAGTTTGTTCTATTGAACAGTTTGTATTGAATGGAAATTGTTTTTCCACTCAGGGAATGCCAGCTGAGATGCAGATTCTTAGTGACAGCAGGAGGCTTCATGTGGTTCAGCTAACATTACCATTATTTAACACAGATCAACCTATTTAATTTGCGAAACTGAAGTATTATCAGATTCAACACAGATAACAGTGTAGTTTGACACTTTAATTAATGAAGGGCAATTCAGCAGAATTTCTCTGTAAAACTGTTCAGTGAAATACTTTATCTGAGTTCTAGTCTCAGGGAAAAGTGAATGACTAAATGAACAAAATCTCGTGGCTGCCTCCGGGGCTGAAAAGATGAAGCGTCAAAAACTACAGTTCCCTGAATGGCCGATTGAGGCTGGCCACGAAAATGAATTAATCCTCGCAGAGTTCCATGTAAAAATGAGCAACTTTACAGCAGAAATGAACGTTTTCATGGCCTGATATTAAAAACAGTTTTGGTTTCTAGCTAATTTCCCCATTCATGACAACTTTTCAGAGGATTCATTTTTTATTTAACTCTGTAGTTTAAATTGTATTAAGGCTTGAAGCTATGTCGAGTTAAAGGTGTGGCTGCTTTAAGTGAGGAGGACTCAGACTGCTAGAGTCACCAGATGTAGCTTCAAAATCATTGTTCACGAAGCTTGTTGGTGGCATCAGAGAGGGCTTGTCTATTTTCATATCCAGTCAGTGATTAAAATGTATTTTACCTAACATTTTTAACACTAGTAAGATGAGAAAAGCGAGGAACATTCTCTGTAGGAATACACTGTGCTTTTTAGAAAAATGACTGAGGATAAATGCCAAATAAATCAATTAATTTTAAAAATCTAGAGCTAAATTTTAGACATTTTAACATTACTTACTATCCGTTACCATTGGCTGTATATAAAAGATAGAAGAAGTTGTGAACCGTCATTTTAAAAACGTAAGTTTTTTTCTACGTGATCATCATCTTGTTTTTGGAGCCGGAAGTGACCATATTTGGAAGAGAGGGTGGATCCAGAGAGGAGGGAGGGGCGAGATTTGTCTTTTTTCTGTTTAATTTTAAAATTATTTTCAGATTGAATGCCAGAACACTGATCAGAAAGTGGGAAATTTATCATAATTATATGTGGTAAAAAATAAATAAATAATTGTGAATTAGCCTGTAAGATTTTTGAATGGGAGTCTATGAGAGCCAGACCTTTTCGGAGGCAGCGCCTTGTGAGCTCAGTGACATTTAACTTTAAAGTACTTCAACACTGACTTCGCCGTTCAGAGTCTGTTGCTAATTCCATAGTTTTTATAGTTTTTACCAGAGCCCTAGAGATAGTAAGAGTTGCGACACTCCCATAGGGTGCCGTTGTACGCTTTCTTTCGGTCTACTTCCGGGTTGTGGAGGCTTGTTTAGTTCCAAGCACCGCTTCGACAGTGATAGCCACCGTTCATTTGCACTGCAGGTCGTTGTGTATATGTGGAGGTAAGTTGATGAAATGCCTACCTCTTTTGAATTGTCAACTGTCTATATTTTATCAGAGGCTCTTTATGATGCATATGCTGAGCTTTATTTGTATTTGCGCAGCGTAATTATATATATTCTTTATCTTGGTAGACGACCGAATTTCTGCTACTTTTTTTTTTAGCTCGACTCTGCTGTTAGCTGTGAAGTTATCTCCAGGGATATATTGACGGATTAATTGTTGATGAGTTGCTACCTCTTTTTAATTTTAACGTCTTTATATTATATCAGAAGCCCTTTGTGGTGCATACATTTATCTGTATTTGTGAATATTGGCAGATGACCGACTTTCAGGCATTGCCATGTGCTTGTTAGCTCTTCTTTGAAAGTTACCTAGCTACATCGCTACCTCTTTTTAATTGTCAAGACTACGTCCTTTATATGAGACCCTTTATAATGCATAAACTTATACTTGTAAGTATTTAACAAATATATTTATTAATATCTATCATATCTATCTATCCTCCAGTATCCCGAGAGCCCTCACTGAAGACACAAAGACCCTCATTGTTTCTCCCATTGTCAATAAAACATACTATTTCATTCATCAAAGCATAATGAGTTGTTATTCTTGAATATATATTTTGTGCATGTCTTAAAAGGGTTATAGTGAGTCAACTCCTGCCTCATCAGAAGTGGCTGGACACTATCTGCTGAATGGACTGTTGTTACTCTGCTTTTCAAAAACTCCCAGACTACGGGTAAGTGAATCAGAGAAATATAGACATTGTCTGGAAATACAATAATCCAGCTGGGCAAAAATTAACATCTTCAATCATCTTACATTTCTGTGTAAAAGTCGATTTTCCATGCTAACACGAATGTGAAACATTACCTCCAAAACCCCAAAAGTGTCTTTAATATGTCACCTTACGGCTCAAAATGGAAAACTGACATTTACATACATACTCCAATGAATTAATAATCAAACAAGTACTTGGAGGTGTGATTTTATTCCTTTTTTATCGTGAAATCGCCGCTCTCAGTCCCATAGAAGGAAATGACAGCGCTGCCTGTTTGGAACTATTCAGGCTTACATGAACCACGTGACCGCCCCCCTGCGAGAGCATGAGTGTCGCAACTCTTACTATCTCTAAGGCTCTGGTTTTTACCTCTTACGTACTCCACCATCATCAATCTTCCCATATAGTGCTAGAGCAGAGAACATGTTGGAGCAGGGCAAGTTGAAAAACATTTAAAATACACAAATGTTAAGACAAAAGAAAGAAATAAAGTGAACACTAAACATAGAGGTAAAAAAATAATAATTTAAAGCCAGCAGCTCCAAAAATCATCTGTTATATAGATCCCCTGTGGCAATGAGGTTCAGTGAAAGTAGAACTTTAAATTCAAATTCATTTTTAAATTAGTTAAATGATTATTAAAAACCTATTCAGGAAAAAATGGTTTCTCTTTTTGTTTCATTCCTTAAACCTTTACAGAAATAATCCCTTTTTTTTTTTTTTTAAACATGGCCAGAGAAGAGAACAATTACACATGTGGACAAAATTGTTGGTACCCCTCAGTTAAAGAAGGAAAAACCCACAATTCTCACTGAAATCACTTGAAACTCACAAAAGTAACAATAAATAAAAATTTATTGAAAATTAAATAATCAAAAACAGCCATTACTTTTGAATTGTTGATTAACATAATTATTTAAAAAAACAAACTAATGAAACAGGCCTGGACAAAAATGATGGTACCTCTATAAAAGATTGAAAACTATTTGACCAGAGTGACATGATTAACTCAGGTGTGTCATTTAATTGACATCACAGTTGTTTCCAAACTCATAATCAGTCAGTCTGCCTATTTAAAGGGAGACAAGTAGTCACCCTGCTGTTTGGTGAAAAGGTGTGTACCACACTGAACATGGACAACAGAAAGCGAAGGAGAGAATTGTCCCAGGACATCCGAAAAAAAATTATAGACAAACATCTTAAAGGTAAAGGCTATAAGACCATCTCTAAACAGCTTGAAGTTCCTGTGACAACAGTGGCTCATATTATTCAGAAGTTCAAGACCCACGGGACAGTAGCCAACCTCCCTGGACGTGGCCGCAAGAGGAAAATTGATGACAAATTGAAGAGACGGATCGTTGGAATTGTATCCAAAGAGCCCAGAGCAACCTCCAAAGAAATTAAAGGTGAACTCCAAGGCCAAGGTACATCAGTGTCAGATCGCACCATTTGTCGTTGTTTGAGCCAAAGTGGACTTCATGGGAGACGACCAAGGAGGACACCACTGCTGAAAAAAACTCATAAAAAAACCAGACTAGAATTTGCAAAAATGCATGTTGACAAGCCACAAAGCTTCTGGGAGAATGTCCTTTGGACAGATGAGACCAAACTGGAGCTTTTTGGTAAGGCACATCAACTCTATGTTCATAGACTCAAAAACCAAGCATACGAAGAAAAGAACACTGTCCCTACGGTGAAACATGGAGGAGGCTCAGTAATGTTTTGGGGCTGCTTTGCTGCATCTGGCACAGGGTGTCTTGAAAGTGTGCAAGGTACGATGAAATCTGAAGACTATCAAGGCATTCTGGAGAGAAATGTGCTGCCTAGTGTCAGAAAGCTTGGTCTCAGTCGCAGGTCATGGGTCTTCCAACAGGACAACCATCCAAAACACACAGCCAAAAACACCCAAGAATGGCTGAGAGAAAAGCGTTGGACTATTCTAAAGTGGCCTTCTATGAGCCCAGATCTGAATCCCATTGAACATATGTGGAAGGAGCTGAAACATGCCATTTGGAGAAGACACCCATCAAACCTGAGACAACTGGAGCTGTTTGCTCATGAGGAGTGGGCCAAAATACCTGTTGACAGCTGCAGAACGCTCATTGACAAATACAGAAATCGTTTAATTGCAGTGATTGCCTCAAAAGGTTGTGCAACAAAATATTAAGTTATGGATACCATCATTTTTGTCCAGCCCTATTTCATTAGTTTGTTTTTTTAAATAATTATGTTAATCAACAATTCAAAAGTGATGGCTGATTTTGATTATTTAATTTTCAATAAATTTTTATTTATTGTTACTTTTGTGAGTTTCAAGTGATTTCAGTGAGAATTGTGGGTTTTTCCTTCTTTAACTGAGGGGTACCAACAATTTTGTCCACGTGTGTAAAAGGAATCTGATGGAATTTCCAGAGGAAACTCTTCGCTTTGCTTTGGGACTGCAGCCAGTACTGTAACTGCAGGAATACGTGTGCAAGAGGATCTTCCCAGTGAAGCGTTTGAAGTAGATGCGAAATAAATAGCAGTAGAGCTCCCTCTAAGTTTGCTCAGTGGTCAGTACATTTAAAGAGGAAGTTTGTGTCTGAGGGGATTCTTCAACAGCTGCCACATGGGAAAGCCCCTTCATGAAAACTTATTGGGGAATCCCTCAACAGTGTGGCAGGTTTTAGACGTTTCTACCGTAGAATAGGTGTGGTCGAGAACAGGGACAAGAACATGTTCATGCTCTGAGAGGTGATACGTTTCAGAAAACATTTATTGACCTGACATAAACTCCACAAGGGCTGCAAGTCCATTAAAAGCTGTTGTAATAATCCTAGTAAAAGATTATCCTTTTATAACGCAGCATGGTTACTACTCTTGGCATGTAACTAAGTACATGTAGTAAACTACTGTACTTAAAGTAGCCGTCATACTCGAAAATGTGTTTTATTCTTCGTTGATTCTCTTGGTTGTTTGAGCTTCACTTGACTGAATTTGATACAGATGTGTGAAGTTGACGACCAAGAGGACAAACTATGTGAAGCAGTTTAGAAAAACATAAAAAGAATTTGTCTTACCCTGATAATATGCATAACAGGGTTGCATGAGGTAGAGTGAGACATTCAATCAAGGCTGATAATGTTATGAAAATATGAAAAACAGCAGAGAGGACATAGCTTTGCTCTACCTATTCCTTTGGAAAACTGTCTGACGTATTGTGTGATTCACTGTTTTCTTCTTCTTCCACCAGGTAAAAAGGTTACGCTAATAGGGTTGTGCGCATGTTGTGGGACACACTTTCCATTCATAATAATTCTTATTTCAAATTTTATATTAGTAAAAAAATGTTCCCACAATTACAAGAGACATCAATGAAAAAAAGAAAAGCGATTTAAGTGTAATTTTAACTGTTATTTGAGATTCAATTTGATCCTGGGGGGGGGGGGGGTTGGCATTTGGGGGAACTCCAATCTTATATGGTATTTTTTAAAAAGATTTCCAAACATTTGTTTCTTCTTTTTTATGATTTGGTCTCAGGACAAGTAACTGTACACAACATGGGTGGAACGTAAAATGTCCTCCAATTCTGGAATGACCCACATATCCAAATTCATCGTGGCTGGTGTATTGTCTCTATGACACCTTTAGAATCATATCTTCTTCTCTTTTTCTTTTTTTTTTTAGCTGTATTGCACTTTTGTAAATTATTGTCCAGCTTCTTTCTTGCCCTGTCTGTATCCAGCTGCTGCAACATGTAAATTTCCTCGGTGAGGGATCAGTAACGTTGATCTCATCTTAAGTGACATTTGAGGTAAATGCAGTTTTACAGAAAGAGAACAAAGACCGGGATAAAGGCAGAGCCCAGTAGCTTTACCAGGAAACAGTCAGTGAGGGGCTTCCCTTCGTGGCTCCTCCTCCTCCTGTAGTTTTTTTTAAAGGCAGCTGAAGGCAGGACGGCAACAGTGTGAGGACAGCAGGTGCTGAAGTACGACGCATTTTAGCAAAATGATTTTATATCGGCTGCTGTTGATAGGGGCTTTCACGGTGAGTAACATGATTCATATATTCCACCTTATTTAAGCCGACCCTTTTTTTTTCTTTCTTAAAAAAAATTATCGACTCCGACTAGTAATACCTGAAAGTAGCTCATCTTACACGTTTTTAATCCTGAGCACTTCGCATGTTGCTATAATTCAGATTACTTAGCTGTTTTTCACTCTGATGTGCTTTCCAATCGCTTATTTTATGCCAAATTGCGCACTGCGCAAAGACTACGCCCGACTGAAGTTACTTTCACTTTCGATCTGAGGTATGACTTTGTGTGAATGTGCAATAATAATAATAATAATAATAATAATGTCATTAACAACACGGAGATAGAAGGAGAAAGAAATAAAAGACAGAAATGCAGCTGGCTGCGTGTGTAGCTCAGAGTGAATGTTTGGGACTTTCCACAAGACAACTCACAGTGTGGTCTGAGGAAGTGAGCCGACTGTTGCAGAGAGGACAGAAAGTCGAAACAACTGTAATCCGTGTGTTTGCTGTGCAGGTGTTGACCACAGCTCAGTCCCCCTGTGACCCCATGACTCAGTATGAGCGGGATGGTCAGTGCTGCAACATGTGTGGTAAAGGTAAGTAAACACACTGTTGTATGATGAATGAGACAATAGCTATGCCACCTAAGTGAATTGCTGTTACACAAGCAAGATAGATAGATAGATAGTTTGTCTATTTCTGAGACATTTTCATGCATTGACATGTTTCTTTGCCACCAAACTTCTCATGGCTCAGAAAACAATTGAACAAATGGAAAAATATCTATCTATCTATCTATCTATCTATCTATCTATCTATCTATCTATCTGTTACAATTAGTATTTATAAGATTAATTTTGCAACATACAGCAAACTACAAGATGACAGTCTTTCTCAAGCTGCTTCAGCAATGACTTTTGCTTTCTCTTTCTTTCCCTCTTTTCCCTGATTTTTTTTTTCCCCTTTCACTTTCTCATCCTAACATTTCCACCACTTCACAGTCTTGAGTCGTAGACACTGGCTTTTTTTCAGCATTAAATGCAAAGATCAACATCACAAATATCGACATTAGCTCAAATTGAACATTATACGGCAGATAGCAGTTAGTAGTTAGATAGTTTGCAGTTTAGTTTGAAAATGTTTCGTTATTTCACGTTTTGTGTCAAAGCACTTATTTTGCCTGTATTGAATGTGTACATTCGAAAAGCTTCCATCCGTTTCATATTAGAAGAACCTTTAAAAAATAGTTGGCAGATTATGAAAATGTTTTTTAGTCACAGCCCTACAAGCAGCAGATGTTAGTTTAGTCGGTGAGGTTGTTATTGATGATACAAACCAGATGTAAAGGTTTACTGAATGAAGTTTTCGAGGTGCTGGTGGGTGTGGTTTGTTAACTTTGGGCAGAGGCAGGGCAGTTGTTTCCTGTGTATGCCAAGCTAGCCTAACTTTGTATTTGCAATTATGCAATTTCCCACCCATGTCAAACTATTCCTTAAACTTACAAGTCCACAAAGATGAATGAAATGTTGCAGTGTACTGCTTTTTGACTGTGAACCAACTTGTTTTGCAGGAACTAGCATGACACCTTCCACCTCTTGCGAGTTTCCTCAGTGCACAGAGTGTTTTGATCGTGAATATCAAGAAGGATACACAAAAGAAAGCCTGTGTAATCGGCAGCCGTACTGCGATACACGTAAGATCTTCAAACAAATGAGACAAAACTGTTCATTTATACAGATTTTACTTTCAAGATGCTCATCTGGGTCAGTTCATGTATCTTCAGACAGAATTCAGGAAATATGTTGCTGCACTGTCTTGGATTTTGTTCAGGTCACTTATGTGTTCATTGGTGCCAACAAGTTCTGTAAAAATAATTTGGTTGAATTTTGACAGTTTTTCAGACCTGGGAATGTCCTGGGGATTTTTACTCTGAAAAGTACCTGAGAAGCAATTTTAAAGGTTGAATTTCTTTAGAAATACCAGCAGATCTAAATGATGGAATGTTTAATCCTTGAAAATGGAAATAAAGCACAAATTTTAAATTAAAACAAGGGGGTTACTGGGGCCCCAGAGGGTGCCTTTAACTTTAAATATGTAGGTATGGATATATCCGTATTTCCTTCGGAAAACGCTCTTGGGTGACATTTCATCAACTTTTGAGACCTCTAGCATTAGTCGAATTTGAAGTGCAGCATGTTTGGCAAGCCAAGATTCCACTTTGTTGCTGTTTTGACATTCCAAAATGGTGACATGGACACACTTGTAGTACCATAAAAATTGGTGTGCATGGCAGTCTATACGCTGTCATTATATAAGCTGCTTATGTGTTGTTTTCATATTGAAATTTAACAACTATCAAGCATATTTTGCCTTCCTGGATGTTTCCATACATAAACTTGAAATGAACACGAGAACCTGATGACAGTTCAGCACACATCACAATAGATCTGCTGTCTATTGAAACACATCACAGCAAGTTCTCAGAATTCTGCCAAAATAATGAGTAAACTGAGCAAAACAAAATTCGAGAGAGCAGACCAACACCCCCATCTGGAATGACAACCCATCTGACACCTGGACCCCATTCTTCTTTCAGATTTAAACTTTGAGAAACCAGTCCATAGCAAGACGGCAAAAACCATCTGCAAGTGTATAGAAGGATTCCACTGCGCCGCTAAAGACTGTAAAACCTGCGTGGCGCACACACAATGCGGACCTGGACAAGGGGCTCAAACCAAAGGTACACCACATCTTTTTAGTCCAGCGTTACATTTTCTACATTAATGTAAAGAATGATTTTTTGTTTTCACCACGTGTTCATGTCTTTTTTGACAATCACATTTGGCTTTCAGGCAGCCACACTCATGACACACAGTGTGAGGAATGTCCAGAGGGTACATTTTCCAATGAGACCTCGTGGTCCAGTCCCTGCAAGGAATGGACATCGTAAGTTGAGGAACTCGCAGTACATTTACATTTAAACTGAAATAGCAGCAATTCACACACAACAAATTAAACAAAACTCAATGTTGTGACCTCAGATTCCTATTTTATTTGCAGTTTGTGTTGAATATGGTTGGGTGCATAAGTTGCTGTTAAACTAATCCTATTTTTCCTTTAGGAAATACTGCAATTAAGAGTTTGATCAGATGATTAATAACACTTGGATGACTGTTGAATATTAAGCTACAGTCAACCAGGAAATAGTCACTCAATGCTCCCCAGTAAAGCCGCAATGTGTCATTTTACCATTTCAGTTTTGACACAACTTACAGAGAGAGTCATACATCTTGTTCTATTCATATGTGCATTTAAGTGCTCTTCAGGTGGTCCTGTTTCTTGAGTTCATAAACTATTTTCTGACTGTGGTGCATTCCAGTGCTCTTCAGTCAGAATGTGGAAACAACATAGGTGCTACAAGAAAAATGTGTTGTATTTTATTGTTCAGAGATTATTTTGTGTGAGAATGAAGACTAAAGAAAACTATGTGGACAGAAACTGATGGGGACAAACTAACACCATATTATAAGTTAAACATTAGTAGGAATATTGTTGTTCTGAATGCAGTATCTCTAAAGTGAGCTTTAGAGATACTGTTTTTTTCTGCCGGTGGAAGGAGGCAGGCTGTGTGTTAGTGGCTTTTAGGCTAAGCTTATTGCTGATTTTGCTGATTTTTCTCACTGTAGCTGAAGAAAAACACAAAGCCCTGTGATCCCTTTAAACTTTGAATGAAGTTTCTATTGTAAAATATGCCAGAGATACAGGGTTCCCAAGATAGCTGGGTTTGGGACGTTGTCAGGCCAACTTCCCATTCATTTCAGTCCGGATTTTTAACTTTTTTTTTTAGGAATTTCGTAAAAAACCTATGATGAATTCCTATCAGAAGTCATAGCATACCATTCCTGATTGAGCTGCACGTTTTGATATTTAATTCGTATGGGTTTTGCCAAAGCTGCGAGACAGCTTCGGTGCTAAAAATCATGTTGGAAGAATCTATAAGAATAAACCAGAGGAACTGTGGAAGAAGTGTGCTTGATGCTTATGCATTGGCACACTTAATAATAGTTACAACAGTTCGAAAATGGATCCCCAAACCCCAGAAAACAATTGTTTTAAGAACTTTGCTGAGGAGTTCCTCAAATACCCATTTTGAATCCAAAAGGTTCCCCTACAGTGGTAATGGTGAGGAACTCCAAAAGGTTCCTCAAGGTTCATGCATTTTTTTACTGCCATTTCTGAATAAATTTACAACACAATTAGACAGCTAACTTTTTCAAGTCTTCAAGTCATCAATGGATTTTGATCTAGACCAGGGGTGTCAAGATCCGTTCCTGGAGGGCCACTATCCTGCATGTTTTAGATGTTTCCCTCTTCCAACACAGCTGATTCAAATGATCAGCTCGTTATCAGGCTTCTGCTGAGCTTGATGAGCTGATCATTTGAATCAGGTGTGTTGGAAGAGGGAAACATCTAAAACATGCAGGATAGTGGCCCTCCAGGAACTGAGTTTGACACCCCTGATCTTGAGTCTAAATACAACCTATTAAAGCTTAAACAGTTGATGTTAGAAAGCCAATGTTGTCAAAGAATGGCCTTCACAGTCAACTTGGTCTCCCTCATAAAAACACCAAATAAGAGAATAATGATTAGAAAAATGGCTTTTGACCATTGTAAAAAATCTGCATGCCAAGAAGTATAGAAGCTGCTGTTGTGGCTTGTAGTGGCACAAAACCTTCTACCTCATGTTGGTTTCCTTCAATTTGCCATAGCTTCATACAAACCCAAATGATGTTTTACATTTTTACTAATTTACTGTTAATGATGGCCAGGTGTTGTGCTTTATTTTTGGACCTTTCAGGATGCATAATCACCTGAAGCTGAAACTTTAAATCACACGAGAAACCTGGAATTTTTCTTTTAATGCTGTTGACTTCTTTGCAGATGTGAGGGGACATTCTACACTGAACAGAAAGGAACGTCAACATCTGACACAAAATGCGGTGAGTTCAGCGCGGAAAAAGAGGTTTCACACGTTTATCTCTCATACATCTGCGTTTGTGCTTTAAACACGGCGAGTTGTTCAAAACGAAACTGTCCAGGCGATAAGAGTGTGTGACTCATAAATCTATGTTAGTCTGCGGTTGTGAGCGTGGGATTAGCAGCTTTCACTTACACACTGTTTACATTCGTGTGTAGACTCCACAGAGGTATAAAAGCTAAGGTATCAAGTGTTTTTTTAGAATTTAAAACATCATTAACTCACACATTCAGTTGTTGAATTTTTTTTTTTTTTTTTAGTGATGTGCTTTAAACACATTTCTAGTTCAATGTTTTTCTCAATAAACTAATCATCTTGTATTACTGTGGATGATGAAGCGTGAACCTGTGTTAGACACTATTAGAAGGATGTGATTGATTGCTTTTTTCCCTCTCTTCCTTGTTTAGTAGCATCATCACGGCTACATATCGTAGTAATCTGTGTTGTTCTATTGGTCGCTGCTGTGATTGCAGCTCTAGCCACAGCCTTCATATGCAAAGGTACGCCATGCTCTGAATGCTCTAAACAAGTCCTCTAAACCTGTTAAATGGGTTTCACTGATTCACTAATGTACTCATGATCTGTCTTTTCTTCCTTTTGTGTTTGGTATCGCAGCACACATGAAGGAAAAGGCAAAGGTACGTGATATTTGTTTTGCTTTTTTGACTGCAACATTTATCTCTCAAGTACCATACTGTATAAGATATGATGTACATTTAAAAATAGACAATTTATAATAAATAACTGGGTTACTGCAGTTTACTCCACTGTATTTTTCATACATTTTCAGGGATAGCTTTATATCTGCACCCTAAAGATGATGCAGCTTGCAGATTGTACATTCTACTCACTGCAGCTGACAGCTTTATTTACGATAAAGATTTTACACAATGGGCAGCATAACAAGCTTTTTAAAAGAAGTTCAAGAGTGTAGTCGGGCTCACTTTTCAGATCTCTATGACTTGCTAGCTTCTCATTTCAGATAAAGTTAAAATGATCCAATATTGCACCAAAAATCAAAAATTAGAGAAAAACTGAAAACAGATTTGTGCATCAGAGCTTTAATTTCTTCTTTCCTCTCCCATTAATCATATGGTTTATCTTCTGTCTCTCTATATATAAAACTGGATATAAAATAATTTAAACATGCAGCAGCTATAAGAGTAACCTGCTGCGGACACACTGATGCTTCTGTGTTATTACCCTAATGATGTCTTATGTAATATTTAATATATCAGTCAGAGGGATCAAACCAGAACTTTAACTACATTTTGCTGCTTTACATTTTTGCACTGGTACTTTTCCTCAAGTAAAAGATCTGAATACTTTGTCCATGCTGCACCCCAGTGATAAAACATTCACCTACTAGCACCTGTGAAGCTTCTAAAATAATATGACAGTTAGCAAGCGCCATCTTGTTTATTTAATGCTCACAAAACTTTAACAGTGAGAGCACCTTTTTGCTTTTGACAAGCCTGGCTAGCTGTCTCTATACTAAACAAAGCTACGCAGCACCATCACTGTGGCTTCATGATTAGTGTACAGACTTGACATTAGTATTTAATCTTTTCATCCACCTCTCAGCAAGAAGGCAAATTATTTTCCCCAAAATGTCAAACTGTTCCTTCAAATGACCTTTACATTATTATATGCTGTTTAAGTATTGTTTTCAAAGCTTCTACATTATTGTATTTTTCTTATTCTCACAGCCCTGCATTGAGTTATGTCGGGGAGACGAACATCGGCCACTTCAACACATCGAGGTGAGGACACCAGTGGAGGACATCGAGGCTGAGCCTGAGCAAAGTCTCTTGGAAATTAGCTCAGAGGGTCCTGTGACTGTCATGGGAAATCCCGTGAGGGAAGAGTATGGCAAAAGTGAAATCTTCCCTCGACAGGAATCTCAAACGGAAACATGCCCAAGTTTGTAATCTGAAATGGTCCTGAACATAACCAGAGGACTGAACTACGGTGATTAACAGATTAGCAGCTATGTTGAGCTTGATGTCGGAGTCAAGAAGGTGGCGCTCTTACTAGATCACCATGGTAACCGATACAAAGCAAGTTCTGTTCAGAGTTTGGGATGTAAATGTTGCTGGAAGAAGTACCTCACTTTGTCCAAGTCTTTTGCTGATGATTCTAATGCTGCTTCTCAGGTGAGAAAATGTTGCATCTACATTAGTAACCCCACTGAACAAAGCAGTGCAGGTACAGAGTATAAACTGTTTGTGTTGCATTGCCATGGGAACCTGCACGTGTTCAGGTGGTGCTAATTGCAAACAGTGTTTTAATGTTTGATCCTGATTTGCTGCCAAGTCCGTTTTACACTGCTGGCACTGCAGCTGATTGAAAACATGGTAGTTTATCGGTATTTATTCCAGATAATATGTAATCAATGACATTATTTCCACATATCACTCCTCATGGGACAGTGTCAGATCTAAATGCACTTCTTCTATATCATGTTTAAATGAATGAAGTTAAAAATTTCAGACCTTGAATGTGCTGCTGTCGTGTTAGAAATAGCAGCTGCACTGAGACTGACTAGTAAACTATATGTATATTGACTCACATGATTAACAGTTTTTGTCAAGCATTCCTTAGTGCATCTTTTGCACTAACGAATTTTCATATTCGTCTAAGCTCTCTATCGTAATAAAATGTTTCTTTTTGCTGAAGTATTTGGCACCCGATTGGTCCACTTTATGCGTAAGAAGAGTCACGTGGATGCATCAAACATCCCCTTTAATGTGAGCGCACACACAGTCAGATGAAAAAGGTCTGGTTGACAAAGTAGAAACCACATTCATGATACCCATTTTCTCTGACTAGGGTGTTTAGGATTTGTCAAGTCAGGTTACACGAAAAGAGCCTGGCTTCATAGTAAACCTGCATTTCTTTATTTTGCGGTGTTTCCTTTGGACAGAATTCGCCAAAGCTGTAAATGTATATATTTTGTTTTCCTTGAGAAAAATTAAAATGTACAGATCATGTGCTGAAACGTAATGTAACAATGAATGTGTTAATAATAATGTTTTTTTTTTGCTGTATTTCAATGTATGATGATGTTGATGATAGGTTTTGACACAAAGCTGCTGTATATATTTGCATGGTGTGCTTGCATTAAATTCCTGTGAGTTAATTTTTAAAAGCTGGGTGTGTTTGTTTTTCCTGCTCATTTTGCACCAAAGTCCAGGCAAATCAAGATATTACCCATAATGCTCCTGGGTGCTGCAACAGGAAGAGGGATGTTGAGTGAGTTGTCCAGCTTTAGCCACGCTTTGTAGGTAGCTTTAACGTTAGCAGAATTAGCTTTCAGTACTACCTCTTTGCATTGTACTCGTTAGTGCACGGACAGTTATTAGCGAATTAGTAAAAACTGAAGAAAACCTTAAAATATGGTGATTCTCAAGCAAGTTTTGAATGAAGCGTATTTTTCCCCCCTTAGATGCTTATTCACGATGACCACTGGAGTTAATGTCATCCTCTGGAAGTGTAAGTCGCACTGTATCCTAAAATATGCGCATTGTATTCGTGTGTTCTGATATGAGACTATTTAGAGAGCAATTTTGACGCAAATTCAACTTGTAAAGAGCCTGAATTATGCACACGCTGCACCTGTGGCTGTCAGCTCAGTTTGCAAACCTGTGGCTTCAGTGGAATATAAACCTGTGATGTAGTGACTGTTTATGACCTCAGGGTGGCGCTGTAGACCGTTGAAACCCCAGATCAGTGCTGTGTCTACAGATATCTGTTATTATAAGGAGAAAAGACTTTTAGAACTTCAATCAGTAATTCCAAACAAGTTTCGTGACGTGATTTGAGATTATATTCATGTGCTTGCTGGGAGAAAAAGGGGCTCAGATGGGAGCTAATCTGCCCCGTGTGTGCTCCTGTTTGTAAGGATTTGCATGGAGAGAGTTGATGCCAGAAGACAAGTGCATTTCATCCCAGGAGCTTTCTCATTATCCACGGATTAATGGAGGTAGGCCCTTTGAATTTACATGGAAACCAGTGTGATTGATGGTGAAGATTCCTTCTATCAGCCCACTAACAATAGTAACCCCTTCACAGATCTGTGACCTGCTGCTGTCTGATCTTAGAAATACATGCTTATGGAGAGAAGAGTTCACAGAGACTAACTTTTTAAAAATGTAGTCTAAGATTTGCCTCTGTTAAGGAAAACCTATTGGGTTTGATATGCAAAATAACCCCAATTTGCATAAATAATCCAGCCTTTTGTCTTAAATGTAGCTAATATTAAAGAAAATGGTTACCTTTGGTGCCTCTATTATCACCAGCTATTAGTGTATCCTCACTTTAATGCTTCTCCATGTGAGCAAAATAATACAAACTGATTTCTAAAGTCACATCCATACAGTAAAACACGTGAGAATTTCTAGAAGCCGGACTTTATTTCAGCAAAATATTTCTTCATGATTAGACAAAGGAAACATAATTTACAACTTGTTGGTGGAAAAATACATCTACATTTATTTACAGTAACACAACAGGTTTAGTCTTTGGTCTCACAACAGATCCTCATTTCATTGCTAACTTCAGGAGCTCCCTGAGGTTTGAAAGTTTAAAGTGCAAAAATATGTGGAGGAAAAAAGTCTTTCATCTACGTCTAAGTAGTAGCTTTAGACAATTTCATGAGTGGTGTAACATGAAGGGACAAACAGCCCGTTTCTGGAAGCCCAGTCTGCCCATAGTCTGCCTGCAGAGGGGTAAATATTGTCCACGGGTTTCTTCACAGTCTCTGAGGTGGCGGTTTCTGCCAAAGACCAGATTTTGGGTTTTTGACTCGCGATGTTTTCTTTACTTTCCAAAGCTGAGGGCGTCTGTTCAGAGTCACTCTTTTCAACTTTCTTGACAAGTTCCAGCTCTTTTCCTTCGCTGCTCGGCTGCTGCTGCATCTCCATCTCCAAACGCGCGTCCACTGGTGCCGAGCTGTCCAACGCGCTCTGCTCACCGCCGCCTGCGCCTTCTCTTTGAGGCTCATCCAAATTACATTTCTGCAGAGGACTCTCCTCCTCGTCGCTCTCTCCCTCCTGCTCCTCATCCTCCTCGTCTGATTTCCCCTTCGACGCCCAGCTGACCCTGTTCTCCTTCTTCAGACGTCGCCTCGCGTTGGCGAACCAGGTGGAGACCTGCGTGAGGCTCATTTTGGTGATGATGGCAAGCATGATTTTCTCGCCCTTGGTTGGATACGGGTTCTTCAGGTGCTCGTTGAGCCAGGCCTTCAGCGCCCCGGTGCTCTCTCGGGTGGCCACTTTGGCGACCCTGCCGGGATCCTCGGCTGCTCCCGGACGGTACGGAGGATAGAAAGGCGCTCCGCGGGCCATGAGAGCGTGGTGGAAGGGAGAGGCGGCCTTCAAATCGAAACCGTTGTTCTGGAAATTTAAAGGGAGGAACGTTAGAAAAGAGCGAAGGAACTTGTGCGTAATTACGCAAGGAGTTGGAGAGACTTGACCTGGTGTGCAAAATTCAGGGAGCTTGTTGACTTGAGACAAACTTCACTACAACTCAGTAAAATCTCTAAAATGATGTTCAGCCACTCAAGAACAGAGTGACCAGATCATTTTGGAATATATCCACTCACCATGTGCGCGATGTGCCTGTGGTGTGGATACGGGATGAAGTTGTATCCCTGCAGTCCTGAGTATGTTATTGGAACCCCAGCTGCCATCGCTGCCAGATGCTGCGCCTGCTGCTGCTGCACCCCCGGTGGGCATCCGAGCACCGGAATCTGATATCCAGCCGGCATGCTGATGTTCCTCTCCAAGAAGAAGTTTCCAAATCCAGTTTGCGATGCGGGCATCTTTCCTGCGTCCCAGCTGTAATCGAGCTCTGAGCGGCAATCCGACCTCTGAGCGGCAATCCGACCTCCTGGATCTATTTATACACACCCAGCTGCCAGCGTGCGTGTGCGGGGGGTGAGGAGGAGGAGGTCCCACTGGTGTTGACTGACAGCTACGTTCAAAAGAGCCACAGCTTTCACTGGCAACAAATCCCATCAAAGAAGCCCTCCGCTGTTCCTCGGCGTTTTCGTGGAAGGATTGAATACGTCGCTACTTACCGCAGCACAGTGGTTTTCTGGAGAAGTTTCGATTCAAATCATTTTCATTTTTTACTCAAGACTTTTAGAATTAACCTTCACTTGTACCTGACAAACTGTTCTTTCTTTTCTTTTCAGAAATCACCAAATGCGTAAATCTACTTCTCTCTACGAAATGGCATCGGATATGACCGTTAAAAAGTACACAGCTCATAAACTGCAAACTAAAACTTTTTAGAAGTTCAAAACTACAAAAGCAGCTGCAGCAAAAGTTATATTTTCCATTTGTGTGTTTTTCTACGATTTGAATTAACCGACAAAGGCGCTCATTGCCGTTTGATGCAATTTTTACGACGAATTTAACACTTCTCACGTCTGGCAGAGTGTTTAGATAGAACGACCTGAATTCACTTAACAACATGTTGCTAAACTCCTCTGTCGCTTCTGACACTTCATCACCTCCATATCTGTCGTTTTGTGAATTAAATTAACCATCTCAATGGCATTAAATTACTGTAATAAACAAAGAGGAAACTTTTACGCACGCGTAAAAGTGTCACCAAGAGAGATCTGTTTGGAACAGACTTCTCGCAGGTCTATCATTAATGAATTGAGAAAGTGAATATAACAACATAGTTATCATTCAGCCTCGCAGCCATACCTTTTAATTTGTTAATTTACTGACTGAACCATAACAAACTGCTCCTCTACATGTCGGGTGGCTTTGTTTTGAATGCTGCGCACCGTTTCAATGGCCCTAATTGAACGAGGTTAAGTGAAACAGGTGTTGACTAATGTATATGATAATTGTGAGATAACAGATGCAAATGTGTGTGTGTGTGTGTGTGTGTGTGTGTGTGTGTGTGTGTGTGTGTGTGTGTGGGTTAAGATGAGAGGAGAAGATTACACTTCTTATTCCACTGTCCCCCCTCATGCCCTTCAAAAGAGCCACAGTTAAGCTCAAAGGAGCGCAGCTCTCTTATCTCGCATAATTTTCACTATTTTACTAACAGTATTAGAGGTGTAGTGCTGGTAATGAAAGCAGCAGTGCTTTTATTATTAAGTAGTAGCAGTTGGGAAGAAATAACAACACACACTATTTTTCTTGTCATTTTTAAATGGATGATCATGGCTTAAGTTTAAGCTATTTTTCTCTCCATTGCTTGCATTTTTGAGTTGTTTTTTTTTAATGAATTTGCTTTTGATGAAGCTCAATTGAAGTGTACATATTTTAATGATGATTTAGTGGCAGAACACGTTTCAGTATTAATTGATCTTGTGCTTCCTCTTTAGTTCCAAAAATGTTTTATTTGGTGAACAAAATAATGTAACTTTCTAATGATTTTTTTAACATATTAGCCTAATCTGCACACACCAACATACTGTGTGTTATTCACAGTATAATTATGCCCAGAAACTATTTGTTGAGAATAGAGATTGCAACTTTATTAGTTATACTTTAACCATATATCTAACCCATTGATTGATTCCTGTACAGCAGATTGAATGCAGCCTAAGAACTGACACTCAGCCGTCACTTTATGAGAAACATCCAGCTAAATACAGTCCTGTCGTAAATTAAAGATAATAATGGTAGGTTTTATATTTTCGTCATGCCCCCATGCATGATGACAATAAAGCTATTCTATTCTATTCCACAAAAGTCTGACATACAGATGATTATTGTATCAAACATTTGAGATTAAAATGCCCATCAGGATACAGAGCAGGGAAAATGGGCCCCTTCAATTTGCTCCATTATTTAAAGTCTTAAAATTACGTTTTTAGCCTGAGTTCTGTAAGATTCTGATTGCAGGACTTTTACATGTATTGGAATATTTTTGCCATGTATTCTGGGAACTTTTGCTAAAGGACAGATATTTTTTAAAGAAGTAAACTGATTTTACTGATACTGAAATGAAGCGTGCAGTAAAACACACAATGCCACAGGAAAACTCGATTGATCTTAAGGAGTTTATGACTAAAAGGGTCAAATATATGTAGCGGCTTTTCAGTTGAATACCATCATGTGTGTTCACTACAGTGTCAGAAACCGTGTGAGTGATTCTGAAAGGACTAATGCGTATTACATAGACGCTATCAGACCGATAAAATAAGTACCTCAGACAGAAACAGGGAAAAAATCCGACACATTATCACGAGAACAACTACTCAATGCAGGATTTGTGTCATTTAACAGCAAAACTTTTGCGTTTTAAATTTTTGGCCAGAAAAAAAAACATTTTAATCATTACTTCAGAGTCTGGAAAGTTGTGCTTTTATTGTATTTTTTTTGCATTTTATTAACTAAAGATTAGTAATAAACACCAATAATGAAAAAATGATCAGTTTATTGCTAATTAAAGTAGTCATTAGTTTATAATGTCTCTTGTTTCATCTCTCCTACTTTAACCCTTTGCTGTTATATTATCCAAGAGGTGTTTCTAATATTTTGCTGTGTAATTTAGGCTGATTAAACGGAGGCCCAGATGTCAAGACAGAGAGCTCCTGGGGGTAGCAGCAAAAAATAAATAAATGGAGGGAAAGGAGGAATTTATTTGGGTGGGGTCCACATAGCCTAAAGCAAATTTGTACAAGAGCAACAATGGGCCGGCTAGAGAGCAAAGAGAAGAAGGCTTATGGCATCAGTGGTCTACATCTCACAACACAAACAGATCAGGGCAGCAGCCTTTGTCCTCCTTGTACTTCTTTTCATTCTCTTCCTCTTTTGGCAGCTCGACCACAATGCAGGTGTTGGTCCTGCTCTGACAGGTTTTGGTTGTGCTGTTTGCTGTTAGGATGTCAGTCGTTTACAGGAGAGAAAAGTGACCAAATGGAAGGCGATTGTCCTCAGTGGCCAAAGAGATTTTACAAGATAGCAGCGAGGATGGAATTATCTTTATCTCTGATAACACCTGAGCCACTGCTCTGTTTTAAAACCCTCCTCTGTGTGCGTCTTTATATACAAATCCTCTGCATATTCCACAGTATAACTCACCAAACAGACTGTTAAATTAAGAATGGTCCTGGTTTTGGATAAAATGTGAAGTGACAGTGGTCTAATGAGCAGCTCAGGACAATAGGCATAGGTGTGACCTCAATTACAGGCCGTCCCCTACTTGCAAGCCCACAAAGGGACTAAACATGCAATTAGAAAAGCTCATAGGTAGGTGTGAACGTGACAACAAAAGCCTAAAGACAATCCACAGAGTCTCCAACACCTACTGCTTGTTAGTTTATTTTTGCTTCACTCGATACTGAAAAGGGAAAAAGTTGAGTGATCCAAAAGAGGGGAGACACTTTGTTTTACTATGTGGAAGGTTTAGTGTTGGCACAAACAAAGCTAAATGAAAAGATGAATAGTGTCCAATTTGATGTTTTTAAAGATTTTTGCAGATACAGTTTCCACCAAAGACAAATACAAAGGTACAAAGGTGAAGGATTTCCTCAGTGAAAAGACCTCGGAGTCAATTGACAACAATTATATATTGGTCACCAAGCAGAACTCCAGTGTTCCTCCCTAATGGGATTTTCCTGGGGCACCAACACAAATGGAGAGATGTAAGCAAAGTGTGAATGTTATCAAGCTTTCCCACCTCTTTACTATCTCCCCCCTCTTCCCAGACCTCCTTCCACTCTTTGTCCTTTGTCATTACTCTTATCAGGGCCACTCTATCATTCTTTCAAAATAGTAGTGGCGCTCAAACCGCTTGCAAATATAAGTATGTCTTTGTTCAGGGCCGGGCAGCGGTCCGCCTCCCAGCTCCCTCCTGGGTGCAGTCTGATTGACGGCCCTCTGCTGGGTGAGTGACAGCCGGCGTTGGTTCGACCGTGATGGCCGGTGTGACAGCTGGTGCTGCTGCTGGTGTCTCCCTGTGTCGGGCCCCGGTAGGTGGGTGCCGGGCCCCCCAGGATCCCTCAGCTACAGGCCTGGCCCAGTTTGCCGGGGCCCCGTTTAGAGCTGCTCCCCGGTGGGCTCGTCCTTGCAGATCAGCTTGTTAGCACTGCAAGTTTCCTCTGCACATTTGTGCAATGTAGAAATAGAGACAGATGCTATTTTTACTGCTCAGGTCAGATTGTTATGTCAGAACAAAAATAAATGAGAAAGCATTACATTTTTCTTTAATTTTTCACCTTATTTACACTGTCATCTCTCTGCACCTCTAGTGTAAAATATAAAAAAAGGCAGGGATTCCATGTCAACTCGCTGAGGGTGCGGTTATTGTATACAGGTGATTTTAAGCATTTATCTACGTATCATTATTATTTAGCCTTCATACAAGCAGATTACAAACATTTGATCGTTTTCTCTATTCTCATGATGTCTGCATGTTTGTTAATGTGTAGTACTGTCCATGAAGATTTATTTTTTGTTGCGGCACTCCTGTGACGCCATAGAGGACAACCGTTTTTTTTTTATTATATTGCATTATAGTAGTTGGACAAATGCATTATGAAGCACTTATGTCTACCTGTAACTACATATCTGTGCGTTTCCAACCATTTATTAAAAAATTACCTACTGCTTCACGCCATTTCTTCGTTTAAGCTTCCGATTTAAAACAAGAGGGAACATTTTTTTGCTAACAAATATGCCGTCTTCCATGTCATGTCATATATATTATAGTGCAACAGTGGCATATATGGATAGATAGCAACAAGATTTGGTAAAATGTGTTCTTTCTACGTCATTTACAGCTAAGTAAAAGTTTTTGAGAGTAGTGCTGCCATAACTCTGCAGAAACTTCATACTGTGAGCAAGCTGAAGTTCATGCATCTATTAATTTCTCTGTGTCGCCTCACAGAGAGCAGCTAATGAGGTTATTGGGCATCTGTGACGTGACATCTACATTTTGGCCTATTTGTGAAACAATGGTAACAAGGAAGCCAGGGACATTGGGCTCTGTGTTTTCCAACTCAAAATAACAAAGCCGAGCAGCCGCTGGTGGGAGGCTGTGCTCTCATGGAAATGAGCAACCGAACCAACAATGTAGCGCCTAATCTCTTCAGAGAGAGGAATCAGTTACACAGCAGTATGCACCCCTCAATGCTTTTCATTAGAGTCAGCGTGCTATTGAAGCGGTCTCTCCACCCCCCTGACTCGCACACAAGCACAGACACACACACACACACACACACACACACACACACACACAACCCTCGTGTGTAGCCACAGGCCTTACTCATACGTGGGCTAGATACAAGGTACCCCCCCAACAACAGAAGGGTTGAAATAAGTGGGGCAGAGGGTGGTATGGGGGTGCAAGGCCTCAAAGCATGGGATTAGAGTTAATGTGCCCTCCCTGGGTTATAATCTCTTCAGAGGGGGACTTTGTTTGAGGGGCTTGAGGGCAGTAAGATAAGTATCTATTACAGAAACTCCCTCTTATCCGTCCAACATCCCTGCTTCAAAAATGAAGCACAAAAACACTTGCCTCTGTTCCCCTCTGTGTCGTCTGATATCCAAGACCCAAAAGCAAGTGCTGCCCTTTTCAGCTAATCAGGTATTAAGGTCTAAAGCCGTATGGAGAGTTAGCAGGGCCCATATTTACTCCATCTGTAGCCCACAAAGTCAGGTAGTTAAAGTAAGATCAAAGGCAGCTTAAAAAACTGGGGTTATTGTATAGACAGAGAAACAAAATCATTATCACAAGTTGGAGAAGCAGCGGTGTGAGCAGGCAAGTCACTTAGTGTTGGAGTTTGATATACACTGTAAAAAAAACCTGATAGCAATAGTACCAGAGAAAATGTTAAAAATGGTAAAATGCTGTCGTGCCTCCAAATTGTAATAATGTTGAAAAAAAGGAAATAGCTGCAAAATACTTTTAGCTCATGTAAATGCTGCTGTCACAAATGATCAAATTAGATATTTTTGATACAGAAATTGTATACTGTTATGTAGAGTAATTCTTTTAGAAAATTAATGTAAAAATTTATCATTTTTCAGTTGTTCATATACAGATTTTTTTCAAAGAGGCAAATATCTGGAAAAAAACAACTTTTTGTCATTTAAATACAGAAAAAAAATCTGATTTTTGATGTGGACATAATTTAGAGTTTTGGTCTTTTTTTGTAGTTAACATTTAAGTGATTACTTTTTTTCTTGGAGGAAAACCCTACAACATACACTCAACCAAAATATAAATGCAACACTTTTGTTTTTGCTCCCATTTTTTTAATAAGATGAACTCAAAGATCTAAAATTTTTCCACATACACAATATCACCATTTCTCTCAAATATTGTTCACAAATCTGTCTAAATCTGTGATAGTGAGCACTTCTCCTTTGCTGAGATAATCCATCCCACCTCACAGGTGTTCCATATCAAGATGCTGATTAGACACCATGATTAGTGCACAAGTGTGCCTCGTTTGTTTTTTTAACAGTGTAGATAATTGTATTTGTGCCAGTGAAGTGTTTGTGTCGGAACTGAACAGTCCGAATGCAACAGTGTTTGTGGCAGAAAATACAAGGATGCACTTTCATATAAAAAACTTTTTAATTCCAAAATATTTTCATTTTACAAACATTATGGGGAAAAAAGTAACAGGTTGGCTCTTTCATTTATACAATTAGCTGATAATACTAAAAACTTTAACAAATGGCACTGAATTATAAACAAAAGTGAGCATCTTCCATGACAAATGACTATAGTGAACAATAAAAAAAGCCTTTAAAACCTTCAAACAAGGCAATATAGCAGTGCAGGTTGTCTGTTTTCTTTGCAAAAGTTTACAGGCACTTTGATACACAGCAGGTGCATGAATCAAGCACAGTTAGCTAAAAATCTCAAGCTTGACATGTGTTTGTAAGAAGCCTTTATCGAGTACCAGAGCAGCACTCCATCTCCAGGTACATCAGTCTAAAAACATAGTTATTAAAGATTTAAAATCTGCAGCTATGCTCTTGATTCTTCATTCTAATAAATCTCAAACACTGACTCTCTGCACCATGACAAAAAACAATGGTGTATTTCTTCTCTCTCAGTGGCTCAGATTTAAAGATGTATGTTTAAACCAAATTAGGAAATCCTGAAACGGCTACATCACAACTGACATTTACCAGTTTATTGATTTATCTGTTTTTTTGTTGATTTATCCGTCCATCAAGTCACATTATTGACTCGTAGTATTTTAGTACAAGCTGGGTTAATCAGCGGTGCATTCATGAACGTTATCTGGTATCTGAGAATCACGACTTCTCTGACAAGCAGGGCTGCATTCACAAGATAATGATTAGAGAGGGAAGTAGGTAAGACAAGGGGGGAGGGTTTCGTATTTTTTCTGTTTGCTGAGCGGCGGGTACCCTGACTGCATTATGAAGGCAGGGAAAGACCAATCACCACAGATTTATATTTTCATTAAATGTTTCCTTCTAAAGTATTTAAAAATCAGCGCAAAATGGAACAGAATTTCAAATAAATGATACTGTGGGTACATATTAAGGTTAGGGCACATTTTGAAATTCTTATCCTTTACTTTTCTCACTTTGGTTTCCAGTTAAAATGCTTGAATTTTATCAGTGTTGTTTTAAGTCACTGAGTGGAGGATTCTGCAGTTTTATTCAGTATAAATTAAAGGCTTTCATAAAAAGTGAAACATAAGGTTTAACCCTCCTCACAGCATCAATAATTTTTCAAAGAATTCATTTACTACATAATTAACATTTTGACCAGGATGCGAAGTTTAAGTGCACATTTTTACAAGGCTGTGACATTCAGAATTATTAAATTATCCTTTAACGGCTTCATCTGGTGAAATTCTATACGTGTATATCTTCTTTTCTTTTTGGCTCCACTGTTGTCCAAAAATGATTAAATGTAGATCAATACTGTAGTAATACTGCTGCTTAAGTACGCACCAGTGCAACAAATGTGGAGCTGAAAATAGTCCTTACAAATGCACCAACTCAAATATCTAAAAACTACAGACGCCACTGTTTTAGAAGAGAGTTTATCTGTTTTAAAAAACAAAGTGGTGTATTCCTGACCAGTTCCAGACACTTTTCCAGTCCAGTTGTCTCCTTCTTGCCAGATTTACTTATTTTACACAAATGCAAAGTCAAGCTTAAAGAATCATGTTGCCTGAGCTCATGTAAAATTGTAAGGCTCCATGAGTAACATTTAGCGAGACGTACTAAATTTAAAGGCTTCGAAAATACTTCTGTGGTGAGCATAAATGTTGATAATAACACATCTGAGCAAAGCATCACTTGTAACGGTTCTCATTAAAAGTTAAAGCCTTTGTGTTTCCTGCTCGTAAGAGCTGTTTAGGTGAGTGTTTGTGAGCATTAGTATCAATGGAATGAGTGTCCATGTCTGTGAGTGCCCATAATAAATATACACATATTACTACCTGTTACATACACATGTTTAAACATGTATGAGCATAAGTACGAGCTGTATAAGTGGGTGCAGAGTCAGAAATCGTCCCTGGGTCTTTTTTTTTTTTTTCCTCAGCGGGAGAATTTTCTGGGTCTAAACGCTGGAAGGACGAGCTGATGTGACGCCGTTCTCTCCTCCTCTATGGGAGCGAGCTCCTCTGCTGAGCCCCACTTCTTCTTGGAGTGGAACAGCGATGCCAGCTTCCGGTTCTTGTTCCGCTCTCTGGCCTGAGTGACTTGAAACTCTGGGACCAGAAGAAACAAAAATTCACTGATGAGAAAAAACAAATATAACTCAAACATGTCTTCTGTCGGCGTGATACAGGTAGAAGGACACAAAGATACAACAAGGAAAGATGCCAAAATTACTCGAAAAGATAAAAACATAACACTAAAAGACACAAAAATAACTCAAAAAGATGCAAGAATTTATACTAAAAGATGCTGAAATAAGACTAAAAGACACAAAATGGCATATTCTGTTTCTATTCGATTCTAAAAATGCCACAAAAAATGCCAAAATTACACTAAAATACTGAAAAATGACAATTGATGCGAATGTAAAAAAGCTACAAAAATATCACTAAAGCTGCAAAAATGACAAGAAAAGGTGCAAAAATGACACAAGAAGGTGCAAAAATGACACAGATGCAAAATGACACAAAAAGATGCAAAAATGTGACTAAAGGTACAAAAATGACAAGAAAATGTGCAAAAATGTCACCAAAAGATGTAAAATGACACTAGGTTACATTCATACAACTTCATAATAAAACATTTCAATCCAGCAATGCAAGGTGCTTCACGGGAGCAAGAAAAATACAAGTATTTCATTTCAGTTTCACTAAACAGAGAATAAAAGAAAATATGAAAAGAACACCCGAAAACCACCACAATGATAAATAATAGCTGCAAAAATTCACTTCTTGTACTGATTCATTTGTCAGTAAGTAATGATCAAGCAGCAGTGAAAGTCTAATGAACTCACGCAGCTCGCAGTCTTCCTCTGGACCTTCTGGTTCTTTGATGTTCAGATAATGGTCGGCAAGATGGCCACTGTAGTCCCGCAGGTTTTCTTTAGCTCCTGATAAGAAGAAGAAAAAATCAGTGAGACAAGTCATAGAGGGTAGCAGATAAGCTGCTTGACTGACACCTTACACCTAAAGCTTTAAGGAACAACATAATCTAAAGATAAACACGACTACCTACAAGAGGCTGCATCCTGCTGTCACTCTTTATCTGATTGACAGCTTTTACATGAGTCAAAGAAAAAAGATTTTCTTTGTCGGAAAAGACTGCATTAACACTTATATTTTTGCTCAAGCGTCCTTTGAGGAACACAAAACTGGGACTTTTCAATTAGTTTCTTAAGGCTTCACATGCCAAACAACAATGTAACTGTGCATTTTGTGTGGTGATATCCCTGCGAGTATTAGACAAAAGCGCATTTTACCGTACGTCCCTACGAGCAGGTCGAGAATGTGCCGATGACCGTGTAATGCTGCAATGTGTAAAGGTGTGTATCCCTGCAGAGCGGAAAGAAACGTCAAACAAGGAAAACATGCATAAAGAAGACCCACACATAAAGACACCATGGCAAGCAAACACATCCTTAACACTCAGTTCACTGACACATAAAGGACTTAAGAGTGGAAAATCTACATTTTTGCTCAGTGTAGAGTCGAGAGGAATAACTGTGACAAAGTGCTGCAAGGGTTCAGTACTTACCCCCTAGCGTTTCCCAGGCACCAAACACAGCCAATGAAAACAGCGTGGAAAAAAAATATACAAATTAGCAAAAGGTTATGGAAACACCAGATAATGATAAAAACATAATTGCTTGGTAATTCGCTGAAAATTGCATAGTTGTAGAGTTGTGCACGCTGGCACATAGACGCACTGTTTTGGGAAACAATTAACATGACATGACATGATTTATTAGCGGAGTCCTCCTGCAGCCCCGCAACATGTGCTGCTGTAATACATTTGCACAGCTGGATCTTCACAGAGATCATTACATCACTGAGGGGCACAACAGAAGAGGGCAGCGGCCATGTTTCCCCTTTCAAGTCCAACCACTTACTGTACGAAGCCAGAAAAAAGCCTGGATACTCACGTGCTGCAAGAAAGAAGAATAAACCAGTGACCATACATGTCGCACGAAAGCAAAACGCAACACACCACAGCACTAAAGAGGCACTCCAGTGATTTTACATTTCACTACTTTACTTGTGAAAACAGTTGTATTTGAAGCACGATTTACTTTCCATAGTGGAATCTATCCAGAGCCCTTTCCATACACTGTAAAAGAAAAACATTTTTTAACAGTTTTTACCAAATTCTTTGAAGAATTTACTGTTATTTTGCATTTTTTTTCCAGTTTTGGTAAATTAAACATATCTAGTACAATCACATAAAAAAATGTATTTAATCTATTTCTATAAATTATAAATCATTCTTTTACAGCATGTGGCTAGAAAGTTACACCATTTAACTGTATTTATATCAACTAAAAAAAAATTTCTGACCCCATTCTCATTTTTTTCTTTTTTTACAGTGGTCATTGTGAGCATTTATACTTCCCCACTGATGTATATGCATATAACTGTGTACTCCCTTTCTGGCTCATGAACAGTCTTGTTAATAGAGCCTCTTCGCCCTCTAGCATTCACCCGTAGCTGTCGTGCAGGTCTCCCAAGACATGCTAGTCTGTGTTCACTTCTGTCACCCTCATCCACATCTGCAGACCTCCCCTGGTGGAGTCTACAGCCAGCAGGGAACAGTTGTTGCTCTAGCAAGACGGGCTTTGCAGTCTAAAAACAGCCACGACTCTGTGTCCCCAAACATTTCCACCCAAGCAACACACTCCCAGCGATCTGCTCCAAGGATTGGTGAACTTTAGGTGCACAGAGGCTGGTTAGGGGTTTGGGTCTACCTCTGCTTTAAGCCCTGTGACTGAATGTTTCTCATCAAAATGCACCCTGGGAGTCGTAGTTAACATCTACTTCAAAATTTGTTAAGTACACAACCTTCTCCTTTTAATCAAAGAACCAGATGCAGCCTAACACAGTGGGTTATGGTTTGGTTTGATGAAGCAACCATGAAGGTTTCACATGTTGAAGTACTTCAACTTTGACTTGTGTAACACTGTTTATGGAAAAATGAAAAGGGCTTCTACAACCAGTGCTGCACAAAATACCTTTTTTCACTTGGCAACGCTATGAAAAATACGTCAGAGTTGCATTAATCTCAGCCTCTTAAGCTGCTTTGATCTATTTTTCACAAATTACAGACTTTATTGATGTGAAACGCTAAGTAGCTGGAGTGCCCCTTTAAAAGCATGAATGAAAACAAAAACTACACTCACTGATTTAGTGTTGACATCGGCACCGGCGTTAACCACCAGAGTGGCCATGTCCTCATTGCCATGTTTGGCCGCCCAGTGCAGAGCTGTCTGTTTGCAATAAGGAAAGACGAGGTGTTACTCACACAATATGCTCCATCATTTGCAACGGCAATGTTACAAGCTGTGGACGCTGAGCAGGGCAGCTTCTGATTGGCTGTCTGAGGGCAGCGGGCCAGCTGTGCACGGAGGGGAGTGGACGGATGGAGGGATGGTAAGAAGGAGGGATGGAGAGATGGTTTCCTGCCATCTAACGGGGCCTAATTACAAAACAACACAGCACTGTGCCCACGGTTGGGGGGCCCAGCCGCCTGTCACCCGGGGGAAGATTGATGATGTTGGTGTGACCCGCAGAGGGGAGACCCACCCAGACATCAGCACACTACTGTCAGCACACGTCAGGGAGGGAAACACGAGCCCCCTCCAATACAAGAGATGAAGCCACATGTCTTCACGCAGAGACAATAAAATATGTTTGCAGATGTGGAAGTAATGGACACATGTACGCACGACACGCAGTCACAAACCAAACCGTGTCCACCTGTCTGACTGCAGCTGTGATCTGCTATGTTTTTCCTGCCCTCTTTAAGCTGCATAATTGTGGGCTATCAACAGGTGAAAGCAGTGTAGGTGCAGATGTCAGCTCAGTAACCACATCCATCCACTCTGCAGGCTGAGTCTTCAAACAGAAACCACCTCACAATTACATATTAACTGGACGGATAAAAACCCTAGAACTTCAGTTTTTGTTATTCGTGTTTTTACTTTGGTCAACTGGACACGCTTTCACGCTGAAAGCTACTTTTCTTAGCCTCACTAGAGTAGAAAAACTACTCGTCCCTCTCTTACTATTCCTGGTGTTGATTTCACATCAGCTCTGCCACCGAAGCAATCTGAAATATGCTTTTAACAAGTAAAAGCAGCTCTGAAAGCGCTGCTGTTTGATCACATTTACATGAATTCAACAGATGCGTTTTGAAAGTTTCTGCTGCTCTTTATTTCAAATTTCAAACCATTAAAACTGAGTCACAGAACTTTTATTTTCCTAAAGTAAAATACCTGGCAACCAATGAAAAACTCAGAAGATCATTAAGGAAAACCTGCAGCCATTTTAAAGGTCTTTGCACAGCCCCGAAAGACTGAAAAAAATGCTCAGCTTTAAGTAGATTTTTAAGCTGTTTCCTACATTGTGGCTGCAATTCCTGATGCAAACAAGGAGAGTTGAAAAATGATGATGTTAGATGTATACGCGGTGAACCTGATTTTAAAGATGCTACTGCACTGATATTGCTGAAAGTTTATTTTAACACCTGGCAAAGAAATATAGTTGCCTGTGCTTGCGAAACGGGTTAAGCGATTATTAGAGTCAATAATTAAGGTTGCTACCCTCGCTACAAGAAGCACCAGCTTGTTAAATGAATTATTAACATTTTGTTAAAGCACAACAACAGGTAACATCGAAGTTGTTGTGCAATCAGCAAAGTGAAATTGCAGCATTTTGTATTTTGATCTCAAAAATGAAAACTGGGTCAGAATAAACTGGCCGCAGCATAGCGCAATCGCTTTCCACACAGGTAACGTGGACATTAACCTCTGAGGTTTGTATTTTAAATTTAGTTTTTAAAGTTTTATTTACTAAGCTCATGCCACACATTCAGAAGCATTCAAAAATATGATTGGGGTATTTCAGAATGTGATTAATGCTTTTAAATAGTTATTTGTCTGTTTACTCGACTGGGAAATTATTCATTAGGAATCCCTGCATTAAAATTTCATCTGGATGTTTGGGAGAGTCTTTGGCTACTCTGGAAACACCTCGACCAGGTGTTTATTTTAGAACAAACGGATGCTTTGCTCTGTGACTTGAATGTAATCCTAATACAAACTGACACAAGGTCACTGCTTGAGTGAGTCCTTTTGTGTTTAGCGGCTCTTGTGCTAATCGCAGCGCAACAAGCAGCAGCTCGCAGCAGAAAAACTTCTCCAATTCCCTGAAGGGCATGAGGAAGCGATATGTAGCTACATCTCTCCGTGTCGCACGTCTGGCAGACAGATTGTGATAGATGCTGTCTGGCTGGAGTATCTCCATCTCCTTTGTCGGTCTCCTGTCACCTCTGAAGACAGATTGGCCAAAAGGCTGTTTGACAGGCGGCTCAGCAGGTTTCCCAGCGGGCCGCAGTGATGGACGAGGCTGAACAGGATGCTGCGTCTTCCCTTCCTGCGCCACTCGTTTCTGTTCCTGCCCGCTGAGGTGGCCCCCACCTGTCCGATCGCCACGCGCCCCCCTCCCCCCCAGTGAAGGAAGTGGTGGCTAAAGAGGACTGATATCGACAGGACACAAAGGGCCTGTGTTCCCTGGATATGTAGGAAGGCAGAGAGGAGTGATGGGCTAATGATGTACTTACAAACTGTGCGGCGGAGGAAGTTCGTCACAGCAGGGACGGAGGCCGACGTCATGAGGAGAGCAGAAAGAGAAGAAAAAAAGAAAAGGGGGACGTGAGACTCAGGAATGAAGAGTGCTGGATTTAGGTGAGATGACCTGTGCTGGTGCCTTTACTTTTAAGCCGGTGTACCTTCAAGGCACTGTTTGAAGAGCATATCTATAAATCCACCTGATCCTCACAAACATTTGGTCAGAGCAGGAAACACTTAAGTCCTCCCAGGATGAAGAGTAATCCCTTCAGTCCTGCTCAAACATGTGATTTAGATGCTGTTATGTGGGACACGAGGCTAAACTTATGTGGAGTGAAATCAAACCGTGGCGGACGCAGGTGAAATATAACAACTCCTAGTTGTAAAGAGTGTTTCCAGGAGACTTTTTTGAGTGTGCGATCTCTCTGGAACGGCGTCCAACTCTGGTGAACAGGGAAAGGCTGAGGGCTAAAGGGAACATCAAAGAGGCCTGAGGGGGACTTAGCACCTTCCCAGGGACACAACCAGCATTGTTCTACAATTAATCCCAGCCTGCTCTATTACTTTCAGATTATCTTTAAGTGGGTGAAGTCTTTGTGGGGCATTAAGACTCTCCTTAATCCCCCTCCCCCCCGATCTCCCTACACTTCAATGGCGGCCGTGCTATCTTGTCCCGGCGGAGATGGCTCAGGCTTAGAAGGTGGTCTGCCATGGCCACAGGACGGTGTGAGAACTGTGACACAGGGGAGGGACAACAAACATGAGCTCAAATCTCTTAAGCGCACAGGGAGACAAATAAAAGGATTTGGGTTGTCAGGGGGGCACAGGAGCTAAAAAGCTATCTTTCATAATCCTTTTGATAGTGGACCTTTGAAATGCGCGATCTGGATGTTTTAACACAGGCTTCTCAGAACGCTATTAAGGGGAAAATCACAGCAGAATGAGCTTGTGAAGTTACGCAAGCAACGCGCAGGTTTTAGAATGAGGAATCACGGCTGATGAATTGAAGAAATTTGTAAAAGCGAGCTGAAAATGACGATGTGTGACGGATGGAACGTACCCCCTGAGAGCGGCAGTCATGGTCACAACCAGGAGTCAGTGCAGGGCAAAATGAGAAAGTGAAAAGCTTCAGGTCAGACAAAAATCATGTAACAATAACACAGCTGGTAATAAAACTGTATGAGATACTCACTGAGGTGAAGTCCTGGTTTGCCACACCAAAAAGGGCAGGAGAAACAAAAGCAAATATGAGTGAAATCCTCTTAAAACTGAGATTTTAGATAAAAAAGTTTGTGTATTTGGTATTTGTGTTACATGTCAGAAAAATTCCATTTTATCGCAACTTGAATCTCACTTTTGCAGTCGCAGTCGTCACATTATAAGCATTTCTTCACTAAAATGATTGAAGTTTGAGAAGTAAAGAAATAAAAGTAAGGAGACAAATAGTTCCAGGAGCTTTAGGGCCCCCTTTTCTCTTTGCTCTTTACTTTTCTGCCGCATGTGAACTGGGAAGATTAGATCAGATGATAGATTAAAAAAAAAAAAATCCAAACAGGCAACATAGTTCTCAATGTCGTTTGTCAAAAACTTTTGAAAAAGGATAGTCTCTTTGGCCATCTCTGACAAAAAAGTAGAGACGTCTTTGGGAATTTTGTTTTGATTCGTTGTTGCCCTTTAAGTACACAGAGGTGGGTTGACACTTACTAATTTATGTTATTTTTTCCAGCCTTTTTGAGCCCTCTTCACTTCAAATTGACAGCAGATATGTGAAATTTCAAGAATCCAAAAAAACATCTGGGCTCTGTTAAAAACTGCAACCAAATGAATTCTGTATCCACTCAAGGTGTCACAATCCAAAGCCAAAATCTCTTTTTTGTTAAGCACATTTTTTTTCTACAACCAACATTCAATATCATGGGATTTATCATAGTTTGGGCAGCAAAACTGCACTAGTTTTATGTCTCTGATGTAGAGTAGCCATTGGTACTCTGGATGTGTTTTTTCTAGGTTCTGATAACTCTTCTGAGAAAACTTATAAAGTGCACTTTGGTTAAATTTCCATGGTTCATATCACCATGTTGGATAGGTGGTTGGTATTAGCAAAAAAAACAACTGAGCCAAACTAAATTTTGCCTTAAGACTGTGACACCTGGAGTGGATACAAAGTTCATTTGGTTGCAGTTTTTAAAAAATGAACTCAAGTGTGTTTTTAACCCCTTAAAAGTGTTGTGTGTCTATCTCTGTCCTTGTGAAGTTATGAGGGCTCAAAAATGTTGGGAAAGAACAACACAACTTATGTACTTCAAGGACCTGTAAGTATGAAAATATTCATGGCATCAATGTAAAATGTTGCATGGCTTTATTGAATGTACTAAAGTTATTGTACCTAAAAAATCTGCTGTTTCTGAGGGGGTCAGTTGGGAACTTTATTCAAATTTAGCTGACCAACATATGGTCAAAAAAAGAAAAATCATCATAAACTGGAAATGTCCTGTGAGCGCCCGAGCAGAGGGCGGCGCTACCTTCTTGTTTGCCAGCGAGGGGTCCTGTCTGAGCAGCTGAGAGAGGTCAGGGACTCGAGCGCCGGCAGCAGAGTAGATCCACTCTTTCTCTATAGGATCCAGCTAGAACACAGACACACATCCTGTTGTGGGCTCTTTTGATAGTGCTGAGGCCACAAACCTCTAATCCATTTCCTACAAGCCACCGAGTCACAGCCAACTGACACATTGTGGGAGACGCCCATGATGACGCTACACTGAGCTCAACAGTTCACACTTATTTGTTTAGCGAGGACTGTTATTGCACGGAGTGTGGACGCGGATTTACAGTAGCAAAAATTGTGAGCGGGAGAAACAAGAATGTACTCTGGAGACTTGAAATGTTTTACCTGCTTGGTAAAAATCAAGCAAAACAACAAAAGAGGACTTACAGCAACTGCAGCGGAGCCCATACTGCCTGTACACTCGTCGTCCTGCTCCGACTCCGACTGAAACACACAAAACAAAGTGTGTTACCGAAGCTGAAATATAACACGAGCTAACTGCACCGTATCAGTAATAGCGCTCCCACAGCATGACCCCACATCACACACTGCTCACGCTGCTGTGATGTTTTCCAGCCGATGAGACGCGACCAAAAGGGTGTCAGACAGATAGAGGCAATGAGACAGCGAGGCAGAGGTGGCAGCTTCACACATAGGGGGGAATGAACAACAATCCAATTAACAATTAACCAAAAAAAACAACACGCCTGCAGTCAGATTGTGTTTTGTTTTTTTTAACCCATCATTTTAGCCCGAGAGAAAAACTCCACAAATAATGACCACAGCCTGTAACAGTGTAAAGGTGTCATTTTTGGCTGATTTATGTGAGAATGGAGAGTTTTCTTTTCTTCTTTCTCGATCCTTTTGACGAGGACTTCAGTGCTAATTGTTCTCAGATCCACGCAGACATGATGTTCAAACACTCGACCCTTTCATGTCGCTTGCACAAACTGCCACATGTCAGCGCGCCGAACATGAAAAGTGGAGGGGTGGTATTTATCCAGCCTATTCCACTCGACACACGTCCATTTTTTTTTTAGCACTTGTGGCGAAGACCAGTAATAAGAAGCAGAGGAAACTAAATAATATTGTTGGGCATGAAGGAAGACAACTGCAGAGAGCAGAAGAATTGAAGCAAAAAAAAACCTTTCACAACTTCAGATTTCTGTCTGTAGTTAATTTTGAAGCTTACAACTGTTATTTTCACTATCAGTTGTAACTTTTTCCAGCGTTTTTGAGCCTTCATAATTTTGTAAGTTCAGCAGACAGGCAAATTATATTTTTATGGCTGGAAACTCATTTGAGTGCTACCAAATCAGTTTTACATCCATTCTAGGTGTGACAATCAAAAGCCCAAATCATTTTTTTTGTGCAGCCTGATTTTTTTGTATAACACTGAGCGTTTCAACGGAGAAAACTTAATAAAGTGGCTAAACTTTCAAGAGTCATATCACCATGTGGTACAAATTTTTAGTTAAAGCAAGCTTTTTAAAAAAATAAAAATAAAAGTCACATTTGTTCTGATGTCTTAAACTGATTGCAACCAGGATTAACCAATACCAAATGCTAATCTTCAGCTGCAACATGTGGCTGTTAAATGTTGCACTTGTCAGATTAATGCAACTTTAAATCATGTCAGTAAAAAGGTTTCCCATCAGGAGAAGGGTGTCAGAATATCCACGGAAACTTCTTAAATATCTCCAGCAGCAGTATCTACATCTTTTTTCTTCACTTTATCTAAATGATTTAAAAAACAGGCATCTCCATGTGAAGTACAGAACGACACATTTTTCTTCAGTAAACTTGTTGCTGGTCTGTGGAAGACAAACTAAGGATGACAACCATTTTAATAAATGTTCACAAATAACTTTAACATTTGTAGTCTGGGTCTTATTTTCACTGATCTACCAACATACATGCCAGCACTGATAAATTGGTAGAGTGTTAACTGGAGAGCATAGTAACCAATGTGAATTTTTGGCACTTTACAGAGGAAAAAACACACACTAAGAAACCAGGCAGAGATAATGGCTTCCTCCAGGATTCATGTTCCTAACAGAGTTGTCATGCATTTGCGGTATTGTATAATGCTGGTAAATTAACAGCACAGTTTGTTGTCCTTCAGTGCAGTGAACAAACCAGGCAGCTTCTACATCTGTCAATACCGGACTGAATGTCCCAAATACAAAGTTTACACAAATACAAAGTCCCTACAGTGAGTAAAACCTTAAACAAACACACTTAATGTGACTGTGCTGCTATATTAACACACTCCACCATATTTCATCTATCCCTTGTCCAGCCCGTCAAGGAAAGCCACATATCTCATCTCTTTAATGGGCACAAATGATTATTATCTTTCTAATGATGTCCAACATGTTGCTGCTTAACATAATAACAGGCAGCTTAATTAAAATGCAGATTCTCCCCCGGACAGGTCCTCCTCCCACTCAGATTTGACACACTGTGGGTTACAAATCCAGGTAATTACTTAGCACCACCTGGTGGGTGAAAGGAGGAACCACTGGAGTGAAGGTGCTGATCGGGGAGTCAGTGGATTTCCACATTCTCCGAAAATGTTTCTTCTTCCTCTGAACAAGTACAGCAAGAATGTAATGAATCATTTGAAAACCAAGCAGATTGTTTGTTGCTTCTGTCACATCTTTACTCACTGTGGCCTGATTTTCTACCACAATACAAAGTAATGTGCTGCTATGGAAACAACACGTCCAGGGCTTGAAGCAGAGAAAACTCAAACATGTCGACTGTGTAGTATGACAGTTATAATGCCATGAATCATGCAGAAAGAACGAAATCAAAGTGTAACTTCTGTAATTGCCAATAGGTGTTACAAACATTATTGGGAGAAAAGGTGACCCTACATACTATAGATATTTTACTGCTTGTGAAAACAACCTGCAGTTCAGCTGAAAAGTCCCTGAATTTTTGTCTTGTGATTGGTGGTTGCAGCTGAGTCAGTCATTGCTTCTTGGTTGTCTCAGGCTGCTCAGAGTTTTTATTTTTTTATTTTTACAGAATCTGGTTAAAACTAAGGTTTATTTTTTTTGTCAAATTTTTAAACCAGACATGTGAAACAAAGTAATTGTGACAAAATATCACAATTTGAAGCCTCGATTTGGTGACATTTTTTGCAGATGAATAATTCAGGGACCATCGGAGAGCTGAATATCTGACAGTTCTTCCTGTTTCCACAATTTCTGCCTCAGATAAATGGTGTGAATTTGACCACTCAAACTAAAAACAACAGCATACTATTCAAACCCACCAGCAAGTTTTGAGGTTCAGAAGATGAAATGTTGAAAATGAGCCATCAGTGAACTCTCAGTAATTCATTATGAAAAGTTTACAAGACGTAAATTAAAATGGAATTGAAAAGGTGCCAGTAACCAGCAGCATGTATTGGAAAAGTTTGGTCTGACAAGAAAAACGTCCTAAATGAGTTCAATTTTATTTGAACAAAAGTTTTTGAAACCTTGGAGAAAAAACAAAAAAGGTAAAATATGGATTGTGTCAGAAGAAGTGAAAATGAAGGTAGACGCTCAGAGGTTAGGCACCTCAAGACAAGCAACTGTGGACATTAACTGAAGAACAGAGTGCAAACAGTTGAAAAGAACGTGGAAATAGTGGCTGAAGAATTTGTGTTAGTTTTGTGTAGCTGTTTTTACACCAGTGAATGGAAACGATTCTAACAATGACGTAATATTATCACAGTTAGCTCAAATAATAGCAAACAGGTAATTATGTAGCATCTCTAGCTACAAGTCCTTTTGATTTGTCATCACTGGTTCTAAGTAAAGCCTCCAAAAAAGTATTGAATCTGGAAAATCCTCCTTCAATGACTTTTCTTTCATATAAGCCACACAGTTTAATATTAATTCATGCCGCAAATACTTATAAGGCACCTTCAGGAAAATAGCCTCCACATCATCGCTACACAGGAGGTTCCCATACATGAAAACCAAGATTAAGCAGCATTAATCTGATAGGCCCTTCATGCTGTTTCCATGTTTGTGTCATAATGGGATGACAGACTATTATGGACTTTAGCGAAAAAAGGTACAGAATAACCTCATATCCTGCAGCTAAACCAGTTAAACCAAGCAGACAATTATTTTCCTTATTAATCAACCTGACGGTTATTTCCCTTGTTAATTGTTTTGTCTAGGAAAAAACAATCACAATTTCCCAGAGCTAAAGGTGATGTCTTCTAATTGCTTTTTTTTAGTTCAAAACCTAAAAATATTCATTGTACTATCACAGAAAGCAGTTAATTGTTGACATTTCTGCTCATAAAACAAATGAAACCATTAGTGTAGATTGTGCCAGGTACATTGCGTTGCCCATTAGTGAACCAATAGATTCAGCTCTAAACCCCAGAATCAAATTTCTGCTATGATTGACTAGAAATGAAACAATCAAGCCTCAAACTAAATGTTAACTTCAACACACATGCTTACACGTGCAAATAGCGAAAACAGGGCTACTCTGTGCCCGTATCTACCAGGTGACAAACCGCCTTTAAAGTCCTTGGATATAGGATATTTAAAATTCCTGCTTCAACCATCTGTTACAAAGACAGCATTCTATCATTCAGACACATCACTTTTACATTAATAATCCTCACGGCTTCATTCAGACATCCCCACCACAGTGACAGAAAGAGCCGCGGGATTCAGACAATATTTGTTATTCACGCAAGACTGTACAGTACAGATCCTGACTCCATGTTGGAGATAATTTATAGGTAACAAGTGATGGTATGGGCACTGCTGTTTCATTGTTCTACGTATACAAATGCAGGCCACTCTCTCTCTCTTTGGAGATGCTCATGTGGATCCTGCTGCTGTTTGATGTTAAAAAAACTTAAAGGAAAGACTCCTACAAACAGCTGGAAGCAACAAACTAAACTGAACCTTCTGTGAAGATCTTTTAGAAACAACATAATTACATTCATTTTTGGAGGGTATTGATGAGCTGTTCCTGTATGTTTTTATGGTGGGAAAGTTTTCTTATTACTGGGCATTTCAATCTGTAGCCTAATAGATATGAAATTGGAGAGCAAAGTGAATAAGAAAGTTGTTAGGGGACTTTGTTTTTAGTGATGTTTTAGAAGCAATATTGGTACTTGTTACGACCCTGGGTTGCTGTGCTCCTCCCCTCCTCTGTTTAACCTGTATTGTGTTCAGCTGCAAGCCCATCCTGCACCCTCATTCGCCCCGCCTTCATGTTCTAGACCCACCCACAACCGCTGGAGCTGAAGCTGGATTCGAGCACAAGGAAAGACCACCTCCAGTCACAGTTCTTGCTGACATTTAAAAGGCTCATTCAACAGTTCTTAACAGGACGAGTTCAGCTGTCTGAAGAACCTGTGAATATTTGTGCTTCTGTTGGGTAAAAGTTAGCTAGGCACCTTTGAATTGTGACAGAAGAAACACTGTTGGAGAATTCTGTTGGTCTTCAATTAGGGGTGCTACTTCTGTGTGTTTTGGTTAAGAGTTTGCTTTGTATTGATCTTCTTTTTTCAGTGGGTTTTTATAAAATCAACTTCTGAGAATAGTTTGCTCTCTGTTATGTTTATTTTGTTTTATCATTTGCTTTTAACCCCCTCACTTTCTGTGTTTGTTACCATCTTTCAAAAATAAATCCTGTCAACCACTCTGGAACTCAGCATCGTTTCGCTTTCTTTCTGCTACTGTCCGGTTAACCGAGACAGCTGGGTCGTAACAGTAGTAAAACGTGTAACAAAATCACTTCACACAACTCCTAGTTGAGTGAAGTGATCCCGTTTCTTGTACATGTCCACTTGATAATCTGACAGTGCAGTTCGTACTTATACCGTGTTAAAAAAGACACAAAAAAATTACGATTGCAATTTTTACAGAAAAGTGAGCAGAGTGTGCATTCCAACCTGAAGTCGACATGTCAGAAACAGAAAGAAGTGCATCTCTGAAAGGAGCTAAAATCAGCCAAACTGTCACCTTTGAGCCTGAGTCTCTGTCCAGCTCATCCTCTCCGTTGCTTTGTGTCGAGGGATCCTGGGTTTGGACGGCAGGAAGAGTCTGCTGGTCCTACAGGAGAACAGACATGATGTGCGATGAACTTTCTGTGATCTCAGTGTCAACAGGCCAAACATTCAGCTGTGAAAGTGCTGGTTAACAGCCAGCATTAGTACTTTGCTTGCTGTTTTCCACTGATCACCATCTGGGTGTGGACAGATAATGTTTGCTTTAGTGCCTGTTTGAACAAAGCATGTGTGAAGGCACTCAACCAGCAGAATGACATACATTAAATCTTCCAAGTCTCTGATTAAATGCTCGAGTTTATTGCACTAACAATATGTAAACGTACTTCCAGAGGGATTAATGTGCTTTAAACCGGCACATAGTGTTCATTCTAACAACTGTCCAGTGCTTTTTTGCATTAGATTTAAATAGCTCTGCCCTTTATGTAAAGACATAAGTCCTTTGACCTTTTCTGTCTTCTCCTAGCAGCTAACTCAGATTTGCTGAAGCAAAATAGCTTTTTATTTCTCATCCACAGTGGTTCTCTGTGTAAACTATCATTAAGGGCTGACACACGCTGAGATAGTAAAGAAAAGATGGAGAACACTAACAAAGAGGGCTTTGTTTGGAAATAAATACGTCACTCGTATAAAGAGTGAACATGGTGAGCTGAGGCAAAGCAGAACTAGCATTTCAGCACACAGTGTTGTTGCTGAATCCTGTTAGTCTCACAGAATATCAAGTCGATTTTAAATTCACCTCTGTAGCGCCGTCAGACTCTCCACATAACATCGCCTCATCCTTCTGTTCCTTCTGGTGAGGAGAAGATGATGAGTCCCACTGTACAGAGGCTGGTGGTCTGGCTGGGCTCTGGTGTCTCTGTCGGTCCCCATCTGTCCCCTGATGTTTGGTGTCTCGATCCTGCAACAAGTGCCTGTATTTCTTCTTTAGGACTAGATACTTCTCACCCTGTGACGGACAGTCAAGCAGAACAAACATGCATTTAAAAGTCCAATCTGGCAAAGTGCAAAAATGACAGAGACGAAAAGGAGTATTTATTGACTGGGTGAAAATAAATAGCTATTGTGGAAATGCATTTCAAGACATTGAATCTTGTGCAATATGATGTCAGTCAGCAGCTTTGGAACCCTACTGTTGATGCACTGAGACAGCTTCTTTGTAGTTTGTGGTGTGGTGGTCAGGATTACCAAACAGATGTGGAAATGAATGTAAATTTAAAATAACTTCTAGATCTTGACAAGCTGTTTTGATAATAAAGCAAAATACTACATTGTTCATTTCCAGATATCTCAGATTGAATGTTTTGTGCCTTTGTAGATAAACTGTGATCTGTAAGTCGTGCTGTTTAAATGATGAACTGAGACATAATATTGTTGAAATTGTACTTTATTTCTCTGAAGAAATTTCAGGTTGTTCATAATGTTTTGTGAAAAGATATTTCATTCAATGTGAACATTTTCAGAATTGTTTTTTTTTTTTGTACTGAATAAAGAGAAAAAATTTAGAGTTGTGGTTTTTTTTTAGAGGTTATTATGCTCTGATTTTACCGGTCTAGCACACTTCAAATCAAAATGGACTGTATGAGGCCCCTGAACTAAAATGAGTTTGACACCGCTGGTCTCACTGGAAGCTATCAGACACAGTTTCTCATATTTACTGTGTGCTCATCGTACTTCTGCTGTGCTGCACACATGTAAGAAATTTTGAGCCCAGTTGTGCAGCATAAAAGGTCAAGTTAGTTACTTGCACTTGGGCTAAAATGGCCATCAAACTATATTTTTAGCTTATCTGAACTACTTCTCCAGTGTGAGGTTTTGCTTCTTTTCTCTGTTGTATCTTATTGTACATTAAATATCTTTGAATTTTGAATCGTCAATCAAATTGAACAAGGCCTTAAAAGACACCACTGTGAGCTTGTATACATTTCTGAATGACAGTTTTCGTCTTTTTTTTAAATTAACTGAGTCTGTATTTACTATAATACGCATTAATTTTAGCCCTAGTTCAACATAAATTCTGCTGGAGTATGACAGGACTGGTTTCTGGTATCAAGTAAAGATCTTACAAACTCAGCTTTCCAGTCACTGTTTACTTTTTCAAACAGCAGTGAGATTTTTGTTGTTGTCGGTAGCTTGTATCTATGTTTTAGCTGACTGGATGAATGCAAAAAAAATAGCTTGGCCTTAAATGGTTAAAGGAATAATTTGGTATCTTTGGAAATGCATTGCTTTGGTGAAAAAAGTTGATCGGTCAATAAGAAAATCACTACGACTGTCAGATCTGTCAGTTAAGTTTGAAGCGAAAGCAACAACACAATAAGCTTCATACCATAAAGACTGGAACCGAGGGAAAACAGCTACTCTGGCTTCAGCATCATAGTTTGTTGCACGGTGTTTTGCAGTGATCTTTGTTTTAATTAGCACTGAACAGAGAGCTGAGCTGACTGTCTACCTTCATGCTTCACAGAGGCTCTGTCAGACATGCATTTTTCTGTGGTGTTCTGATGACATCTGCATGTGTTGCCTTCATATCTGAATCAGCATCATGCTCACTTTCCATAAAGGAATGCCAACAGGTCAGACCTGAAAACATTTATGTTTCCATTTCAGCATGGCACAAGTCTGAATTGCATGCAGATTTAGTTGTGGGAAGAGTCAAAGCACACACTAATCAGGCTGCTATTAGCTGCTGTGAGACTGTAAAACCCCCCAAAATATCTGTAATAAAATGATGATATGAAGGAAAAATACTTGGACTTTAGTAAACAGATCAGATGTTTACAGTAAAACAAAAATGGAGCTCATGACTCAAGATAATTTAACTGCAGCTTATAAATTATGGCTCTGTGTGTGAAACAGCTCAGAAATCTACAATGAAGATGAATGTACAGTGTCATTAGCCATTATTTTCTGACAGAACTCAACTGGGTTTGGCTTGTTAATTCTTACTGGAACATGTAGTCATAATGTGCAAATATTTCATAAAAACTGTTTCCTGAAACATGAAAACTGCAGCTGGTGTCTCTTGTGAGAAACCAGCGGGTACAAACAGTTCTGTAAAAAGAAAAAAAAACAGATATACCCACTCCTAGTTTTAGTCACAGGAGTTTAACTGAACGTTTCCTAGCAGTGACACAGTAGCCTGGTAATGCCTCAGTGTACAAATATGACTAAAGAAATCCATGAGAGCACAGATTTTCCCACAAAAGGTAAAACTATTTGAAGAGTTCACTTACATTCTCTGACTTCACCACAGCGATGCGGTCGATGATGAGCTTGAATTCCTCTCTGTATTTAGCTGCAGAGGAAAGAATTTGAGGTGAAAAACTGGAAACTAAATATAGCTTCAAATGTTGAAGAGTCAGTGATACATGAGTGGTTCCAAAACATAAAAAGTCAAACAAGGCTTAAAGAAAATTGCACAGACTAAGCTTTGCTGTGTGGGTGGCAAGAAGAAGCACGAACAAAAGAATGCCCAAGGATGGTTTGTACAATAGATCATAAATAACTGACTGATAATTCTAGATTCAGACGCAGCGGAAATGTGTCTGTTATCACTATACTCTTAAAAGCTATTCAAGGAAGCTATTCCAACCATTTAATTAAATCAACGGTTACAAGATTAAAAGGTTGATTTGTTAATTTAGATAAACCTTTGAGCTGCAAACATTATTCTAACAGGTCACGTTGACATAATTATGTTAGTACTTGCATAAACTTGATATTGTATGAAATTTAAACTTATTTCTGCATTAGTTCATTTAAAACAAAATTTAAGTCGAGAGAAGTTAAGGATTATTCCATCGCAGATCATCAGCAGCTTTCTACACAATAATCTCCGAATTGCTTGAAACTTTTTCATCTTTAAGTATGGATAAGATGGTATTTGATAAATTTAAGGCTTCTTTTCTCACTGTTCTTTGACCCAATTCCAAAAACACTTTTCTTTGCACATTACATTTGAGGATATGTTTTGGGGACAATAGCTAAGGAAACATACAGATAAAACTTTCACTGTTAAACTTGAGAACTATTTCAAGACTCCAGAACTCTGTTGTGCTTAGATAAGGTTATCTGCAAATATTACTGCTTTTGTGGTAGAGTTCATTATACCTTCTCAATCGGCTATGAAAGATACACGGAAATGGCTGTCTTTTATATTTCCTGACCAAATATTTCATGTTACCACATTGTATATGTTTAGTTTTATATTACTGTGACATGCAACTACATACAGTTAAGAAAAAATGACTAGTTGACTTTATGTTTTTTTTATTCATGTGTCCTCAAAGATTGAACTTTACATGACAGCTTCAGCTCATTGATAATCAGATTCTATTCAATGTACTTGTCCAGTATTATAGATTCTAAATCAATTGGATTAGGAGAAATAACACGTAAAATTTTATTTAGCTTTAATAGTTCCTGAGATATTGCTGGTCAAATGCAGCCTCAAATTTCAGTGTGTGAAAAAATATGCTGATGGGTCAACATTTTTTTATGTTCTCAGAATGTTTTTGGTATATCAATCTAAATTTTCACAAATATCTTCATAAAAATCCATATTTTCTGCTGTAAGAATTTTCAGCAAATCAGAGACTGTCGAGCAGAATCTTTTTTTTACAAATGTGATGATTTGAGATGGAACGACCCTTGAAACTGCTAGTGTGTTAGTTGAACATTATTTGAGTTGAAATCAGAAAGTTTTTATGTCTCAAAGAGACTGCTGCAAACTGATGCATTAATTACACTGCCAAGGAACACGGCAGAGTTATGTGACGATCGACGTACGTTTGTCTGTGCACAACATTACTCAAAAACAGAGTAACGGATTTGGATGAATTTTTCAGGAAAGGTCAGAAATGACACAAGGACCACCTCACTAGATTTTGGCAGTGATGTGGCTTATACTCTGGATCCACAGATTTGTTAAAGATTTCTGTATCATTGTGAGATAGCGACAGGGTGTCCCTACGTCAGCTGCCTGCTGACAATCACATGATTGCGATCCTACTACAAATCATATGGATACTTATCTGTCAGAAATGTTACAAGCAACAATTGATTACACTTTGGGGGTGTTTCTGAGTCCCATCAATTCCCGCTGCAACATAGTTATGTCATGTGATTCGGTATCCGTAGATAATCCGTACACATGCATAACACACACCTGTGCTCAGCACAAGGTGATTTTTTATCAAAGATTTCATCCATCAGAAATGATACAAAGACTGAGCAACCTTGATGGAGTACTGCGCTCTGTGTGTGCTTTTCTTGTTTGCATTTGTTGAGCTGAAAAATTATTTTTGAGAGTGTAGTGTATGTTTGGTTTGTGAGTTACAGTCTATTGGAGGAGCTGCTGGTTTCTGTTACTTCTTCTAAAGTAAGAAGTAAGATGAGGGAGGTCTCTACACCAGTGCATGTCAGGTTGACCCTGCAGCTCACACTGCAAGACAAAAACTGTTGCTTCAACTATCTTTAATCTAAATAGAGAGGAAATAGGTTCCCCTCCAGAGCCAAACAGATCTTAGTGCCTCCCTAAAGGCAAAAACCTCAGTGAATCATTGCTACAGATGACAAAGCCCATCAGACCTCTGCCCTTTGTCTACACCAGTGAGCACATACTTTGACTTATCACAGACGTCTACACAAGCATTTTCCAGGGGTAGGTATTTCATTCATGCCTAGGTGTGCATTGGCATGCAGCTCAGGACAATTGAAGTGTTTCCTCTTCCTGATGTGGACGGAAAAAACGTTGAGACAGTTGCACGACTTCCCAACAACAGGAAACCCAAAGGAAGCAGCCACTTACATCTGCCTCAACAAAAGAATTCCTCACTTAGCCCAGAGAGTAACATAGCATACGTACTAGTCATTTATTAGCCAGAGGTCTGCACAAACAAGCGACTCGCACAATCGCACACATGTACATGCAGCCTCCCCCCATCCTCCTCCCAACGAGCACCGCTACACCTCCCACCATGCCCCAGTTTATGCGAGCTGATGAAAAAGCGCCCCCATTAGAGGTCCACATCCAGTCATGCATGTGGACTTAATTATGATTAAAACACTATCATCACAATTACGACACGGAAAGCCGCCACCACATGCTACGACAGACTTTAAATGTGTGGGAAGCACTTTTCTAATTGGACGTTGGTGTCAGATGGCAGAGTATCAGGACAGCTCTAAACCTCTGTGAACAACTGCAGTGCTGACATAGCATCTGGACAGTACATGCTGGCAACTGCAGCGCAAGGTCACTTTGGATAATCATTGGAGGAGGTTGAAATATGTTTGTATTTCAGGCAGAGCCAAAGGTACAGAAGGCACTGCTGAGCGGTTAGATCACTTCAAAACTGTAATTTAGCGACACATATGTTGTTATTAATCCTTTCAATGTAATGTAATTCATGAGCCATAAAATGCTACACTGCTGAGCTAAAACACCGCCTCAGCTTTATGTGGTCTCGTCTGTTCTGTTGCTTCAAGTGGCTAATCTTAGCAAACAGCAAATATGTCCATAGGATCTATGACTTCAGCGTTTGATTCATTGTCGAATAAAGCTAGCCTAGCTGCACTAGACCCATGTTTCTGAAGGCACAAGGGTCTAGGGCCGCTCGACAGGGAGGGAGGCGGGCTAAAAGGTTGTCTTTCAAATCACTCTGCAGCAATTGGGTAGGTATACAACCAATCAGTGCAACGAATAGGCTGACGGAGTTCCTAGAGCGCCGGCGGATTGTGGCTAAGTCCCATTAGCTTCCCAACCAGCGGAGCCAACTGGTATATTAAGGATTTGCCATATCCCGTCGGCATAAGTCCAAATACGTCTTTCTTCTCAATGAAACACTTCAGTGCCGTCCTTTGTTTATCTTTCAAGTTGAATTTTAGCTTCAAATCTTTAAGGGCTGTGGCCAAAGCCGAGTCGAAAGATAACTGTTTATTGTGCGCCGGTTGTTTCTGTCAGAATCGTCGCGCCTCTGTCGTCACTTAGTTACACCCACCTTCTGACTCTACACTTCATGGTGATTGGTCCGGCCAGTTTTAGGAGAATTCAGCCTCGAGCCTTATGGAGGGTAACTAGACCCACCCTGGCAGAGAATTAAATTCGTTGCCGTGGGTTGTCTAGCGCGGCTAGGCTAGATGAAAGCAGCAATGCAATGCATTCTGGTCATTTCAAGTGTTTCAAAAGACGAGGCGCCATGTTTCCTGCTCCTCATTTGCATAAAGTTGGGGTTGAGGCAACTTTATTGCAAATCAGGGTTGTCCAGCCTTCACTTTACACCTGTGTAAACTCAGGAAAAACTTTTAAACTCATTTATAATGACAGATTCAGCTATTGTGTGGCTTAATTCTCAAATGATTAAACACATTTCATAATATAATCAAAAGCTTGCAAAGGAGCGGCAATATTGGTCCTGTTTGAAAGCATCCGTTCAATCAGGTGCAGACAGTGTTTGTTGCAGGAGGATGTAGCGGTTTCATCTCAAATCAGTTGTCAGATGTTTGGAAGCTGTGCAACACCTCGCCTTTGAGAACAGCCCCTGTGGACCATTACTGAGCCGGTCTGAAGACACTTCTCTACTTGTGTTGCTGCCATTCATCAATAAACATTTCAGTGATGTATAAAGGAGCTTATTTCATTATCCATTAAATATTTATTACAACACTCCCTGCACATGTACATCTCTGTACAACCTGTATAGAAGCTACACAAACAGCTGAATCTGTTATGCATAAATATGTATAAATCTAACAGTCATGTTTATGTTAGGGATCCCTGTACAGCTTTGTTGTCCCTGTTTTGTATATCCATGTGTGTATTTCTCCCTGAACATTGTTGTGTATTATGAGACGCTTGACCCAAGGTTAAATTCCTTGTGTGAGTGCACATACTTGCCGGATAAGGATTGCATTCGACAAAAGTTGAAATTCTAAAAGTAAAACAAATGGTAAACACATGGTTCCCCACCAGTACATGTATTTATTTTTTCAGGCCTGGATGTATTCAGAGAACCTGATACTGTCTCACCACATTCTTCTAATCATGTTTCTGCAGAAAAAGGTTCGGAAATTAAATGTGAAGTTAGCTTAGTTTTCATTTTGGTGGCTGTCATTTGTTGTGCTGTCCATTTCTTAAACCTTTAATAGAGTGAAACCCTGCAATGCCCTCTGAGGATCAACCAAAGCATTGTTTCTGTTTTGTGGTGAGCATTAATATGAATTTAATACTTTCTTTAAACTGCTATAAAACAATATCTGGTCCTCCCAGTAGGAGACAACGAGCATTTCTCCTGTTAAGATACTTTCTTTAATGTGTCACTGTCTCTGTAATGTCATCTACACCACACTGTACATGTGTTTGCTAAGGCTGTAAATAACTTTCTGTATTCTACTTTGGCTTTGATGCAGCTGCTCCTCATTGCACCATCTGACTGGTTACCCATCATGAGTAATAGCCATATTATATTTTTATGAGATTTTTGAAATATTGAGGTAGAAAAGTAAATGGAAATTACAAAAATTGGAAAAACTTCCCAGATTTTGGTATAAGAAAGGGTGTTATTTGGACAGTTTGGGGGATGCTCCAAACTGGGACAAGATTTCATTGCCTCTGGGAATGTAAAGAAACTAAGTTGTTTTGGCGGACTGTATGTAGAGAGATCGGTCTAGTGATAGGGCAGCAACTCCTTCTTCCTTCTGAGCCCGCTGCTGTGCCTATTGGGGCTAATACCAGATTCTTTAAAGGTACACAATGAGGTAGTACAGTTTCTTTTAATGTTGTCTTGGAAGGCTGTAATGACTAACTGGGGTTGGTGTCGATCCCATTCAACTGTGGAAGTCTCTAATATCTGAGGTTATTATTTTAGAAAGCCTGGGGTACTGTATTGGTGGTGGAATTCATCTTTTTACAACAAAATGGGGAAGAATGATTAATATTTTGGGTATTCAGTGCAGAATGAAAAGAACTGACTTGGTTAAGGGATTGGTCTGTGTAATGACAAAAGAACCTCCTGATTGCTGTGCTTTGTTCTTTCCTGTATCTATTTTTTTTCTGGTGCTGTGAATTGTATCTTGGACCCCACTATGACTGTAATACGTATACTATGAACTCTTGTTTTTTTCTTCTTTTATTCTCTGTTCTGAAAGTTAAAAAGGGGGTTTTATACTGGCTTATGGTGTTTTTTTTTAATATTATCATTGTAAGAGAGTTACTGCACTTCATGGGAGATGAAAAGCTCCTTTCTAAATTGACTTTCATGTCACAAACATTTAACGCATGTGACTGGTCAGCTGTTTATTTCATTGTCTTCATCTCCAGATAGCATGAAACATGACTGATAGCAGCTGACAATAATTGCAATTTTCCCCATTTGAACATGATTCCTCAAGACGTCTCTCCAATTTTCTCTCAGATGGCCAAACTTTTGTTTCTCCGCTTTTTCGTGTTGAGTTAGAGCCCATCTTGTGGCATTTTGCCGCCGTTCTTCGACATTTTCTCACTGTGGTCTCCATCCCCCCACTTTTAAAAACGAACTGACGCCCTTGGCCCTGATACAACAGTAGTAATAGTACTTTATCAGAAAACTGTGAAAAATGGCCAGTCCCCTGGATTCAGTGTATGTCCTTCAATGTCCTGACTTGTCCAAAAACATTACAATATTTACTGTAAGTTTTTCCACGACCAAGAAAAGCAGCAAGTTCTCTCATGCTACAAACTGTAACCACCAGTTTTTGGCCTTAATGCTTTAAATATCATTAAAATAGTCTCCAGATGCTATTTGGTCACATCAGATGAGGTGAGGCTGCAGCAGCAAAACTTCTCAATATAGACCTAAGCATACTGTGTATTTTAATTTTTAAAAGCTCTATTTTTTTAGTTTCTAACTGGACAGTTGTGTATTTCTTCTCCCTCAACAGCCATAAACTATCCTTTAAGTGAGATTCCTTGCAGCTCTGTTGCAATAGACCACACAGTTTTATCTTGGCGAACCGGGAGAGAAGCACAAACAGTTACACAACCAGAAAACATTTGTCAGTAAAAGTCAAATATGAGAAGAGTTGTGGCGTTACAAGTGATTCAGGACAGGATTGCATAAGTGTGTAGAGTTGGTGGGTGGAGAGCAACAGCAAAGAAAAAAATGATAGTCGTCACTTTTGTGTGTGAGAGGCCACAGGGCTTCATGTGACTCTGCATGGTGACATGTTCTGGTGATGGTTTGGTTCTGCTCCTGTGTTTAGTCACCAACTGGCCTGAGGGAGGAAATGACACAGTTCCTGCGCCGAGTCTTCGGAGGGCTTTTTAATGCAAACCAGATGTGTGCAGGGCGACAGAAACAATGGAAGTGTGTAAAAGCCGAGTGTTAGAGCCGACTCAGAGGGATGTGTGTTAGTGGAAAGATCAGGACTTCTCATGCAAACACGAGGTGGCCTCAGATTTTTTGCCATCTCACACGACAGAGCCTCATGATGCCGCATCACGTTCCGTCTCCCCCGTACTCGGCCTAATATTTTCACTGCGGTAAATCCACGATGCAACCAGTCAATACTTACCACGTAGCTGCAGGTCAGTGTGGCCAATGAAAGGCTTAAATGTCTTCAGTATATCTGCGTTTCTCACTCTGCCTGAATTGCCTCCGGTCGAGTAGAAATAATCCAGCAGCGACTCTTCACTCACATCACTCATCTCCGCTCGCTGTTCGGAGCGTCTCTACCGGCCGCTGGTGGTTTTGCCTGTGTCTTCTACAGATGTTTTCTACTCTTTGAGTGTTTTCCACTCTCCCATGAAGCTCTCCTCCTGGCTAATTTGTTATAGTACATGTCTAAACTTCACTCCACCCAGACGAGCTGACCGCTGCTGCGCCTCCTCCTGTTAACCCTTTAAAGACACCAGTCTGCCTCAGCGCTCAGCATCAGGAGGAGCTGCTGGGGCAACATTAGGCTAATAACACTGCACTGTACAGTACTGCATTACAAGCAAGTAAAAAGCCTGTACTGAGAAGTAAATGTGTGATGATAATGAGGCACATGCACTTCAATAATGAAAAGTAAATGTACTCACGACAGGAAAACAAATTATATACACTACCAGTCAAAGTTTGGGCACACCTTCTCATTCAATGGTTTTTATTTAATTATTTCATACATTCTAGATTAATACTGAAGACATCAAAACTATAAAAGAATACTATTGTAAACAAAAAAGTGAATTCAGTATTAATGTACAGTGTAGAAAATACAATTTAAATAAAAAGCATTGATTGAGAAAGTGTGTCAAAACTTTTGCGCCCTCTGTAATTATTGGCACCCCTGGTTAAGATGTGTTCTTTAGCTTCTAATAAATTCAGCTTTTTTTCTAAATAATATAGAACCACAATGAAAAAAGAGGGAAATCCAACCTTTAATTCAAGTGCATTTATTCAGTGGGGAAAAGTCACACATTAAGAAATAATTCTTTTACATCAAATCATGTGTGCCACAATTATTAGCACCCCTGATGTTAATGCTTTGTACAACCCCCTTTTGCCAACAAAACAGCACCTAATCTTCTCCTATAATACATTTTTCAACAATTTTCCGTGTGAGAGTACGCTTCTGCAATAAAAATTGAATTTATCTTAAGGCTTTCAACACATCTTAACCAGGGGTGCCAATAATTATGGAGGGCACTGTATACACACACACACACACACACACACACACACACACACACACACACACACACACACACACACACACACACACATATATATATATATACAGTGCCTTGTGAAAGTATTCGGCCCCCTTGAACTTTTCAACCTTTCGCCACATTTCAGGCTTCAAACATAAAGATATAAAATTTTAATTTTTTGTCAAGAATCAACAACAAGTGAGACACAATCGTGAAGTGGAATTAAAAGTTATTGGATATTTTATACATTTTTAACAAATAAAAAACTGAAAAGTGGGGTGTGCAATATTATTCGGCCCCCTTTACTTTCAGTGCAGCAAACTCACTCCAGAAGTTCAGTGAGGATCTCTGGATGATCCAATGTTGTCCTAAATGACTGATGATGATAAATAGAATCCACCTGTGTGTAATCAAGTCTCCGTATAAATGCACCTGCTCTGTGATAGTCTCAGGGTTCTGTTTAAAGTGCAGAGAGCATCATGAAGACCAAGGAAAACACCAGGCAGGTCTGAGATACTGTTGTGGAGAAGTTTAAAGCCAGATTTGGATACAAAAAGATTTCCCAAGCTTTAAACATCTTAAGGAGCACTGTGCAAGCAATCATATTGAAATGGAAGGAGTATCAGACCACCGCAAATCTACCAAGACCCGGCCGTCCCTCTAAACTTTCACCTCGAACAAGGAGAAGACTGATCAGAGATGCAGCCAAGAGGCCCATGATCACTCTGGATGAACTGCAGAGATCTACAGCTGAGGTGGGAGAGTCTGTTCATAGGACAACAATCAGTCGTACACTGCACAAATCTGGCCTTTATGGAAGAGTGGCAAGAAGAAAGCCATTTCTCAAAGATATCCATAAAAAGTCTCATTTAAAGTTTGCCACAAGCCACCTGGGAGACACACCAAACATGTGGAAGAAGGTGCTCTGGTCAGATGAAACCAAAATCGAACTGTTGGCCACGATGCAAAACGATATGTTTGGCGTAAAAGCTCTGTGTCATAAAACCAACACATTTAGTTAAATGAATTCTGTCAAGAGGGGTGGTGAAAGATGCAACAAAAAGTTTGCTAGAACCTTGTTGATGGCTATGGAAAGTGCTAAATTGAGGTTAAAATGGCCAAAGGACATTCAACCAAATAGTAGCATTGTTGTATGTATATTTTTTTGACCAACCAGATTTTTATCATATTTCCAGGAGACCTATAATAAATCCATGGAACAACACAAAATGCATAATTGTTTTGTTTGGCCTTTTTTTCGGTGACATTTGTATTGTAAATGTTTATGCCCAGGTGGAGAAATGTGGGTACATGTCTGGAGCCTGTCCTTGCTGATATAGGTCAAAGAATAAAAATTAATTTTACAGGGAACACCCTCTGAAATTACTGATAGGCTCAGCGACCAAATTGATTCCTCCCAGCTATGTGGATTAGTAGGACCTGGTAAGTGTCAAAATAAAATCTAATCTTTGAACATGGGGTAGTTTTGGGCCAAAAAAGAAAAAAATGAAAAGCTGCTACTGACCTCTCGCTTTTATAAAGTATTTTTCATGTGTTTTTTTTTTGTTTTGTTTTTTTGGCTCTTTAATCCAATAGGAAAGCTGTATATGACCTTTTCAATTTGGACTGTTAACATTCAAATTATGATGGACTTCTTTCCTTGTTTATGTGAATTACAGCCTCATTAGCTGCAGCATTTGCCTGTTATGTAAGACTAGTAAGCTCAACGACAGTATCCCAAGGGCAGTTAAGTGATAAATATTGTGCAAGAACAGCACTATATACAACCCTGTCAATTTCCATTTTTTAGAATGTTTACTGACAATTATCACACCTAAAATAAGAAATATTCTGTACTTTTAGCAACTAGTTCTCAGCTGTGTACCAGAAACATCACAGGGTAATGTGTACTAATCAGTATAAATCAAAATGAGTACTACCCAATACAGTGAACAACAACAATCTGTACCCTTGATCTGTGGTAAAATAATCTTAAATGTTCTGTGCAGTAATGTCAATTTTAAAATACAGTAAGTAACACTATATATTTAACAGTAATCCTGAGAAAAATGAACAGTAACAATACTCCATATTCTTAAATCAAATACAATAAAATACAATAAGCAACACTCTATACATTTAACAATAAACCTGAGAACAATAATAAACAGTAGCAATATTCCATATTCTTAAATCATTTAATAGTGCACAGCTCAGCAAACATCAGTGTTCTGCATAGAAATCACAAAAAGCTGCTCTCAATAATCTTTCTCAGTGAGCAGATGTTCTTGTGTTGCAGGTCCATGGTCCAGACGTGGCCATCGAACAGGCCGGGGGGGTCTGGCACAGTTTGACATGTTCAGGTGTTCTTTGTGTGAAACTTTTTATCTTAGTTTAATCAGAAAGATAGTTGATTATGTGTGAATTGTTGCAGCTTGTGAGCAGGAGAAGGGTTTAATCTTTGGGACCGAGTGTCAGAAAACATTTAGAAACCAGCATCAACAAAACATTCAACAAAGATTTGAACATCGTTAAAGGTAAATCCAACTTTTGCATGACAATGTCTAATAAAAGGACATTTATTTCCAACGTAAATGTGTGATATTCATCCTCTGGAGCTTCTCTTCACATCGTCTTCCACCTGGACTGGTTTGGTCGGGAGCATGTGCAACAAACATCTGAAAAACTGCACTTTAACATCAATGAATGACACTGAAGTTTAATCTCTACATAAATGAGACTGAGTCTGGATGTGCTGCTCTGTCATTAACTCCTAAGTTCAGGGAAAGTTCAAACTACAGAGGATAGTTCAGATAAGAACAAACATCTCAGATTTTCTGAGCTTCACCACCTCTAGCAAGATATTTAAACAACAAGCAACTCAAGAGATCCAGAAGTTGGAGAGAGTTAGCTTTAGCTGAGCCAAAGAACATGTGGGACGCTAACCTAGCAAACATTTCAGACTTTTCTCTGCAAATTCTGAGAAATAATTTCCTATTTAATGACGGAGATACACGTCTTATTTCAGTCTCATTCAAACAGACTCTAATTCAGTGTCATCCATCCATATTAAAGTGCACTTACCCAAAATGTCTGTTGCATGAGCTCCAACAAAACCTGTCCAGGTAGAAGGCCACTTTGACAAACAGGAAGTGGAAGGTTCCAAGCAGATTTATAGAAGGGGGAACCGGACTGTACTAAGTGTGGTCGAGTATAGAGGGGTGTTTTGTGGGTTTTTAAGGCTAATAATGATTATTAGTGGGATATTTGGAGGAGATGTTAAACTTAGAAGAAGACAAATTCTAACAGAAAACTTTGTGGATACGTTTTTGTTTTGTTTACAGATGTTAAGTTAAAGGAGTTTTTTTCATGACGTATAACCAATCAAATCATTCCAGAAGACAGAGCGACCGTAGCTACATAAAGGAGCAAGAGCCAAAGTAGCACCATTTTCAAATTTATTTATCGTAAATCAGTAAAAACTAAAATACTGATAATCAGTCAGCCCACAATTACTACAATTCTACAATGTATGTCTCTTTCCTTTGACTTGTACAAAGACTTATACAACTTCTATGATGCCGTTTTTTTCATACCAAAGGCTATACTATGATGTACCCTGTACTATGCTACTCTGTTTGTTCTGGCCCTGGGCCCCTTCACTCCTCCTCTGTTGTTTTCTGGATTGTTCTCAGCTGCATGCCTTCGTCTACCCGGCTTCCGTTAACTGGTCCCGCCTGCTGTCTCTGGAGCTGAAGCTGGATTGGAACAGACCAAAGTACAGTTCAATCATGATACCAGCTGCCTCTCAAAAGGTTCCTTCATCTGGCGTCACTTCTTCTGAGGGGAAGCTGAGCTGACCCGGCAGAACTTTGGAGATGTGTTCCAGTGGTTGGTGGATGTGTGGGGAGAGAGAGGGACCTTTGAATTGTTCAGAAAGGAAAACGGGGAACCCATTGCTAATTTTAGTTTAGGGTGCTACTTCGGTGCATTCTTGGGTTTTAAGAGGTGAACAGGAAGAGTTTTTTTTTCCCGCATTGATTATCTTTTAATTTGTTCCTGGTTGGAATGCCCATCAATGTCACCGTGAAGTTCACTTTTAGTTCTGTTGATTTATTTTATTTTACTAACACCCATTTGCTTTTAACCCCCTCACATGTTGTGTTGTTGTAAACTTACTCTTTCAAATAAATACTCATCTAATCCTCTTGAAACCAGCATTTGGACTGTTTTCGTGTTGCTCCTCACCAACTTCAGACAGCCGGGATATAACAACGTTTTGTGGACCAAAGGCCATACTATGACATTTTAAGAGCGACCTGCTATACTATGACGTTTTTTGAGCGACATGCTATAAGACGATGCTTGTTGAGCGACATGCTATACTATGATGTTTTGTGGGCGACATGGTATACTATGACGTTTTTAGAGTGACACGCTATCCATTGATGTTTTTAGAGCGACACACTATACTATGACATTTTAAGGGTGACGTGCTATACTATGATGTTTTAAGGGTGACATGCTATACTATGATGTGTTTAGAGCAACATGCTATACTATGACGTTTTTTGGACGACATGCTATACTATGACGTTTTTTTGAGAGACATGCTACACTATAACGTTTTAAGAGAGACATGCTATACTGTGACATTTTTAGAGCAACATGCTACACTATGATTTATTTTTAGCGACATGCCATACTATGAGTTTTTAAGAGGGACATGCTACACTATGATGTTTTTTTGGGCGACATGCTATACTATGATGTTTTTTGGGTGACATGCTATATTATGACGTTTTAAGAGCGACCTGCTAAACTATGACGTTTTTGTCACTTTTTGGACGACATACTAAACCATGACGTTTTTGTCATTTTTTGGACAACACACTATAAACTATGACGTTTTTTCTCTCATTCTGGACAACATACTAAACGATGACGTTTTTTCCACATTTTGGACGACATACTAAACTATGAAGTTTTTGTCACATTTTGGACAACATACAAAAACATGACATTTTACTGAAATTTTGGACGACATACTAAACTCTGACGTTTTTGTCACATTTTAGACCTCTTAGTAAACTATGACGATTATGTCACATTTTGGACAACATACTAATGACGTTTTTGTCATTTTTGGACGACAAACTAAACTATGATGTTTTTGTCACATTTTGAACGACATACTAAACTATGACGTTTTTGTCACATTTTGCACGACACACTAAACTATGACGTTTTTGTCACATTTTGGACAACATACTAAACTATGACATTTTTTCCACATTTTGGACGACATACTAAACTATGACGTTTTTGTCATTTTTTGGACGACATACTAAACTATGACGTTTTTTCTCTCATTTTGGACAACATACTAAACTATGACGTTTTTTTCCACATTTTGGACAACATACTAAACTATGAAGTTTTTTCCACATTTTGGACGACATACTAAACTATGACGTTTTTGTCACATTTTGGACGACATACTAAACTATGACATTTTTGTCACATTTTGGACGGCATGCTAAACTATGACGTTTTTTCCACATTTTGGATGCCACACTAAACTACGATGTTTCAGTTACATTTTGGACAACATACCAAACTATGACTCAGAGAGCGCAGACCTCGGCCAAGGATATTGACATTCCCATGGAACATTGTATTCTCATACTTTTATGTACGATTTAGAAATTGAAGTATTGTATTTTCACGGAAACATAAGACATATATTTCCATGAACAATTTTATTCCATTCTTAATTCATCAACAGGGAGATAGGCAAACAGGAAACCCATGCAGTAAATGATCATAAGCTGGAATTGAACCTGCATCTTTGACACAGTTCTGTTTACAAATCACCTTCTTATTCAGTTGAGCTATCTGGACTCCTTGTTCCAATTTGTTGGATGACATACTAACCTATGATGTTTTTGTCATATTTTGGCCCACATTCTAAACTACATACTAAAAAACTCAAAGTGATCCAGAATCCAGGATCCTTTCCGCATTGCCACCAAAATTTAATCAGCTCTTCCTCTTACCATAGTCTACTTGCCCTGAAAATTTCATCTGACTCTGCCCAGGCGTTTTTGAGTTATCTTGCTAACAGACAGATGGACGGACGCACACAGAAACGCCGGGTGTCACATAACCTCCTTGGCGGAGGTAACTATTACGTTTTTATCATTTTTTGGACGACATACTAAACTATGACGTTTTTGGCACATTTTGGACGACACACTAAACTATGACGTTTTTGTCACACTTTGGACGACATACTAAACTATGAAGTTTTTGTCACATTTTGGACAAAATACTAAACTATGACGTTTTTTCCACATTTTGGACGACATACTAAACTATGAAGTTTTTGTCACATTTTGGACAACATACAAAAATATGACATTTTACTGAAATTTTGGATGGCATGCTAAACTCTGACGTTTTTCTCACATTTTAGACCACTTAGTAAACTATGACGATTATGTCACATTTTGGACGACATACTAAACTATGATGTTTTTGTCATTTTTGGACGACACACTACACTATGACGTTTTTGTCACATTTTGGACAACATACTAAACTATGACGTTTTTTCCACATTTTGGACGACATACCAAACTGTGAGGTTTTTGTCATTTTTGGACGACATACTAAACTATGACGTTTTTGTCACATTTTGGATGACATACTAAACTACGCATTTTTTGTCACATTTTGGACGACATTTTAAACTATGACATTTTTGTCATTTTTTGGACGACATTTTAAACTATGACGTTTTTGTCACATTTTGGACAACATACTAAACTATGACGTTTTTGTCATTTTTTTGGACGACATACTAAACTATGACATTTTTTCTCTCATTTTGGACAACATACTAAACTATGACATTTTTTCCACATTTTGGACGACATACTAAACTATGAAGTTTTTTCTCTCATTTTGGTCGACATACTAAACTATGACGTTTTTTCCACATTTTGGACAACATACTAAACTATGAAGTTTTTTCTCTCATTTTGGACAACATACTAAACTATGACGTTTTTCCACATTTTGGACGACATACTAAACTATGACGTTTTTGTCATTTTTTGGACGACATACTAAACTATGACGTTTTTTCCACATTTTGGACGACATACGAAACTATGACATTTTTGTCTTTTTTTGGACGACATACTAAACTATGACGTTTTTGTCACATTTTGAACGACATTCTAAACTATGAAGTTTTTGTCACATTTTGGACAACATACTAAACTATGACGTTTTTTCCACATTTTGGACGACATACTAAGCTATGACATTTTTGTCACATTTTGAACGACATTCTAAACTAAGAAGTTTTTGTCACATTTTGGACAACATACTAAACTATGACGTTTTTTCCACATTTTGGACGACATACTAAACTATGACGTTTTTGTCATTTTTTGGACGACATACTAAACTATGACGTTTTTTCCACATTTTGGACGACATACGAAACTATGACATTTTTGTCTTTTTTTGGACGACATACTAAACTATGACGTTTTTGTCATTTTTTGGACGACATACTAAACTATGACGTTTTTTCCACATTTTGAACGACATACGAAACTATGACATTTTTGTCTTTTTTGGACGACATACTAAACTATGACGTTGTTGTCATTTTTTGGACGACATACTAAACTATGACGTTTTTTCCACATTTTGGACGACATACTAAACTATGACGTTTTTGTCACTTTTTGGACGACATACTATAGTATGACGTTTTTGTCACATTTTGGACGATATACTAAACTATGACATTTTTGTCACATTTTGGACGACATACTAAACCATAAAATTTTTGTCATTTTGTGGATGACATTTTAAACTATGACGTTTTTGTCCCATTTTGGACAACATACTAAAGTATGATGTTTTTGTCATTTTTTTGGACGACATACTAAACTATGACATTTTTTTCTCTCATTTTGGACAACATACTAAACTCTGATGTTTTTTCCACATTTTGGACGACATACTAAACTATGAAGTTTTTTCTCTCATTTTGGTCAACATACTAAACTATGACGTTTTTCCACATTTTGGACGACATACTAAACTATGACGTTTTTGTCACATTTTGACGACATACTAAACTATGACATTTTTGTCACATTTTGAACGACATTCTAAACTATGAAGTTTTTGTCACATTTTGGACAACATACTAAACTATGACGTTTTTTCCACATTTTGGACGACATACTAAACTATGACGTTTTTGTCAGGTTTTGGACGACTAAACTATGACGTTTTTGTCACATTTTGGACGACATACTAAACTATGACATTTTTGTCATTTTTTGGACGACATTTTAAACTATGACGTTTTTGTCACATTTTGGACAACATACTAAACTATGACGTTTTTTCCACATTTTGGACACCACACTAAACTATGATGTTTCAGTTAAATTTTGGACAACATACCAAACTATGACTCAGAGAGCGCAGACCTCGGCCAAGGATATTGACATTCCCATGGAACATTGTATTCACTTACATTTATGTACGATTTAGAAATTGAAGTATTGTATTGTATTTTCATGGAAACATAAGACATATATTTTCATGAACAATTTTATTCCATTCTTAATTAATCAACAGGGGGAGAGGAAAACAGGAAACCCATGCACTAAAGGATCATGAACTGGAATTGAACCTGCATCTCTGATAGAGTTTTGTTTACAAATCACCTTCTTAACCAGTTGAGCTATCTGGACACCTTGCGCCAACTTGTTGGACGACATACTAACCTATGATGTATTTGTCATATTTTGGACCACATACTATAACATACTGAAAAATTCAAAGTGATCCAGAATCCAGGATCCTTTCCGGATTGCCACCAAAATTAAATCAGCTCTTCCTCTTACCATAGTTTACTTCCCCTGAAAATTTCATGTGAATCTGCCCAGGCGTTTTTGAGTTATCTTGCTAACAGACGGACGGACAGACGGACGCCAGGTGTCACATAACCTCCTTGGCAGAGGTAATAAACTAGAAAAGCACTCAAAGGGTGCAGACCTCCACCAAGGCTCGAGTGGAAAACAGGAAACCCACGCAGTAAAGGATCATGAGCTGGAATCGAACCTGCGTCTCTGACACAATTCCATTTACAAATCACCTTCTTAACCAGTTGAGCTATGTGGACACCTTGCTCTAATTTGTTGGACGACATACTAACCTATGATGTGTTTGTCATATTTTGGACCACATACTAAAACATACTGAAAAATTCAAAGTGATCCAGAATCCAGGATCCTTTCCGGATTGCCACCAAAATTAAATCAGCTCTTCCTCTTACCATAGTCTACACCCCCTCAAAATTTCATGTGAATCTGCCCAGGCGTTTTTGAGTTATCTTGCTAACAGACAGACAGACACACACACACACAAACGCCGGGTGTCACATAACCTCCTTGACGGAGGTAAATATGACATTTTAAGGGCGACATGCTTTCCTATGATGTTTTTTGGGTGACATGCGATACTATGGCGTTTTTAGCACGACATGCTATACTATTACGTTTTAAGGGTGACATGCTATGCTATGATGTCGTTAGCACGACATGCTATACTATGACATTTTAAGAGCGACATGCTATATTAAGACATTTTAAGAGCGACATGGTATAATTTGACGTCTGTTGAGCGACATGCTATACTATGACGTTTTAAGAACAACATGCTATACTATGACGTTTTTTGAGTGACATGCTATAATATGACGTTTTTAGAGCAACATGCTATGCTATGAGTTTTTAAGAGGGACGTGCTACACTATGACGTTTTTTGAGCGACATGCTATAATGACTTTTTTAGAGCGACATGCTATACTATGACATTTTAAAAAAAGACATGCTATAATATGACATTTTAAGGGCGACATGCTCTACTATGACTTTTTAGAGCGACATGCTATACTATGATGTTTTTTGAGCGACATGCTATACTTTGACATTTTAAGAACGACATGCTATACTATGACATTTTAAGAACGACATGCTATATGACATTTTAAGAACGACATGCTATACTATGACATTTTAAGAACGACATGCTATATGACATTTTAAGAACGACATGCTATACTATGACGTGTTTTGAGAGACATGCGATATTATGGCGTTTTTAGCGCAACATGCTATACTATGACGTTTTTAGCGCGACATGCTATCAGACAATGTTTTTTGAGTGACATGCTATACTATGACGTCTTTTTGGACGACATGCTATACTATGACGTTTTTTGAGTGACATGCTATACTACGACGTTTTATAAGAGACACGCTATACTGTGATGTTTTTTGGATGACATGCTATCCTATGACGTTTTTTGGGCGACATGCTACAATATGATGTTTTTTGAGCGACATGTCATACTATGAGTTTTTAAGAGGGACTTGCTATAATATGACGTTTTAAGAGCGACATACTATAATATGGGCTGCACAGTGGAGGAGTGGTTAGCATTTTCACCTTGCAGCAAGAAAATCCCCTGTTCAAATCCTGGCCTGGGCCTGGGATCTTTCTGCATGGAGTTTGCATGTTCTCCCTGTGCATGCGTGGGTTTTCTCTGGGTACTCTGGCTTCCTCCCACAGTCCAAAAATATGCTGAGGTTAATTGAGATGCTGCCTAAGATCTCCAGGCTGCTTGGTCGTGGTCTTTCTGATCCTGCTCCAGGATGCCTTCATCAACTACATCTTCTTTTGAAGAGGCCCTCAGATGCTGCAATCTCTGACCTTAAGGAGGAACTGCTACTTTCAGTCTGTAACAAGATGGCGGTTATTTTAAAGACCCAGCTCCTGACGGCTTTAAATGAAAATTTAACATCCATCAAAACAGAACTGCAGACAGTTAAATCTGAGCTGTCGGTCAGTATTTCAAACATCAAGTCTGACCCGGGTGCGCTAATGCACGCTGTGGGTGAAACGGAAACTTCACTCTCCACATCACCGACGACATCGTCCAAAGCCGAGCACCTGTCTGCTGAACTTTTAAAAGTGGGCTATAAAGATGAAGAATGTGAGCAGCAGAACAGATGTGATCAGAAAGCAGTCATTTTCTTTTTTCTTTTCTTTCTGGTTGATTTGATGCTGTCAGATGCAGGTGTTGGAGCTGATTCTGATCTTTCAGGATAAAAGATGAGTTTTCCTTTTGACTTTTCCTTCATAGACCTTTCAGGAAATTATTCTCTCAGGTTTTCTCTGCTATTTATATTTTTATTATATGTGATTATTTCATTATTTCGTTATTGTAAAATAAAGTTGGAGGCATAAAGACTCATTTAGTTATTTTATTCTTGAAATCTTTGATGTAGCAGAACTAAACTTCCACTTTCCTTCTTGTGCTTCTGATACTAGAACTAAACGTGTCTTCAACACAAATCATCTGGTTTTAATGAATCAGTAGCAAATTCACAACGCCAAGTGAGACAATTTTCAACAAATTAATGGAACTGATGTCATTTAAAACTATCAGAGTCTGTTTTACTGTCAAATTAAAGCTGATTACTGACAACTAGAACATTAACGTTACTGGTTTAATCACATTTAAGTTTCCTGAATGTTACATTAACGTCAAACAGCCACAGTTTTATGAACTTAATCTTAATGAACCACATTACAGGAACACAACACACTTCAGCTGGTGACAGGAAGCAACACAAACATCGGTAGATTGATGCTACATTTAGCTGCTAATCAGGACTGGTCAGCTAGCTTGGTTAGCATTGCTAATTCACATTAAAGCTAATATTCACTGGATGCTAACTCTCTCCTCTGGTCAACACACATAAATAAACTCCACCAACTCCTGGGGTTCACTGCTCACATTATATCTGACTCTGAAGTTGAACATAAAGTTCATTAAAACCGGCACTAATCAGTAAATTATCATTTATTACTGACCAACTGCCGGAGTCTCAGGTAAAAGTCTCACTCGAGGCAACATTCTATCCAAGCTGGAGACTGTTGAATGAGTTCTGGTTTACAGCTAGGAAAAGTGCTCTGCAGTAGTGTGAAATGAGAAGGAGGGGTAAAGAACTTTAAAACATGAAACTGATTGAGTCTTCGTCATGTATTTAAGACAATTAAAAAGAGGAGCCTTGGTGATATGAAATTGGAGGCCATATACAGATATATGACAAATTAAAGTGAAAACCGACACAAAGTGTCTTAGGAAGGTGAAAGGACACCATGTGTCACCAGAACAACTGTAGTGCACCTTGGCAGTGATTCTTCAAGTGTCTGGAACTTTCCTCGCAGCATGGAAAAGATATTCCCTCTTTTGGTGTCTAGCTGATGGTGGTAAAGAGCAGTGTCTAACACGTTACTCTACAGGTGTTTAGTTTAGTTGAGATCTAGTGACTGTGAAGGTCATAAAATATGATCATTTTCATCAATCTGTTCAGTGACCCCTTGTGCCCCCTGGATGGGGACATTCTGGAAAAGATCATTCCTATCAGGATGGAAATGTTTCATCATAGGATAAAGTGTTACTACAATTTTCTACAGATTTGCAGGGACCCTTGTGTTCTCAGTGTTCTACATCTGTAAGCAATGTAAAGGCTCATTAAGGCTTATTCATTGTTTTAGTATCCTTGTGTGTGGACTAGTGCAAACTTTCTAAACAAATGGCTGATGTACACATTGTTCTATTAGCACTAATTTCTCATGTCAAACATAGATTAACACATGAGGCTGCCGTGGAGGTTTCTGAAAGACTGCACTTTTTGCATGACATCACAGCTGGTCACAGACATTTTGGTCAATGTGATTATTTCTGCGATGCACAGGCTTCAATGAAAAACATGTAACTACATATTGAACCACTTCTGAAGTCCTTTGTTTTAATCCGAATTTGCAATGGAGACAGTCTGCATGGTAACAAATTTTGGTGTTTACAGAGATGTCTACGTAGACGTCTGTAGACATGCAGACATAGAAAGCGTGAATTGCACTTTTAAGCTTGACAAAAATTTAATCATCTCTCCAAGCCTGTGAGAGTCTCTGTGGAACACACTGTGGATGCCTGCATGCGTCACAAAATTTGTGTCTAAATAGACACTCCAGCTATGCTAAATGGGCAATAGTGTACCAGCTCTGCAGGAGTGAACGTGTGCACCTAAGAAATGGAGTAGTTCAAACGGACATGGATCAGAACAGAACTACTATAATAGCAACAACTAGGCTTTCAGGGTGGATGCATAGAGAGTGTGAAGAATTAAAAGTATATTTTTTAAGAAGTTGGGTATCTACACAACAAACATCTAGGACTTTGTTTTTTTATTTCAGTTGTAGAAGCCAGCAGTTTTAATTTAGAGAGAGCTCTATGAAGTACAATCATCACACTGAAGGTAAATGACCTCAAAGGGCTTTAAAAACTAAAAGCAGTCATTGGTTAGCGTGAAACATTGTGTGATGTGTTGCATTTGGGTCACAAGTTGTAAACCAGTGACTGCCACCCCCCTGTGCATACCCCTGATAAAGATGGAGGACCAGTCAGCTCAGGTATTAAACACAGAACACATTGTCAGATTAATTGTGTGATTGCGTTGTAAATATTAAATGTGCTGGATTTACATGTTAATCCCTCTGTCCTCCCCTACTATTGCTTCTCTTCGAACGAGTTTCCATTTAATTTAGAAATGACTGATTTGTATTTCATGTTCTAGGCTGCCGCCTTAAGAAGACAATATTGTAATTACAGTAAGCTCCTTATACGCTGATACAATTATTGAGGTGAGGAGTTTATGTTGTCACGTGAAAGTGGGACCTTATGCTCTTTCAATTTAGAAAACAACACAACTTTTACGAGGATAAAGAAATTTGATCCTCTAGCATATGCCACGTCTTTGTGGAATGAATTTATGCCACCAGAGAGCAGCTGGCAATGCATTTATCACCTTGCTACTGTCGGGGATTGAGCGGACGACCAAAAAAAGATAAGCAATTTTTCGGGGCATCCAAACAGACCAGATCCTTTACTTTGGGAAAAAATAAAATTAAAAAAAACTATCATCCGTCCGTCCGTCCGTCCGTCCGTCCGTCCGTCCGTCCATCTATCTATCTATCTATCTATCTATCTATCTATCTATCTATCTATCTATCTATCTATCTATCTATCAAACTAAATTAACAAACTCTGAATTTGTGGAATCATTGTATATTATTACAGCTCCTCTCGAAATATGATAAAATCTTCTGGATTGAAAATGTGCATGCAGACACTTGAATAATTAGTTTTGGTGATGTTATTCAAATTTTCTTAGTGGCATGACCTCTAACCTCTCATGAGTGTTTACAATTGACTAGAGCTGTTAACTCTTCTTACCCAATTTAAATAGGGCCCGCTGGATACACTCATTAGACTCAGCCACAAACACCATTGGAGAAAAGAGCTTGGCATAAGTCTGAAAAAGCAAGTAAGGAAACTCACTTGGAGCCATTTCAAAGAAGCAGCATTCCCAAAATCATTCGTACTAGTGTATGGTAGAGTTGTGTGACTGCCTTGATCAGGAAGAAAGCTATCACCAGCTGCTGAGTCAAGTAAGAATCACCAAAAAGCAGGTCTGCAGTTAATTTGAAGCTGCTTAAACACAGCTGTCATTGTCCCCAGTCTTTTACATGGTCATGGGTTTAAGAAGCTCCCGAGAAAGAAGGAAGACCTTCCTCTAGAGGCAGAACCTTCAGGCTGGTCTGAAGTTTACTTCTGATTCCATGGACAAAGAAAATGCCTTCTGGTAAAATATTTTGGGGTCAGATAAAACAAATTTGGCCATGATGGCCAGCAACGTGTTTCGAGGAGAGAAGGTAAAGCTTTCAACCTGGGGCTGTTGGCTGTTTTTGTGTTTTTACTTTTCTGACACAGACTTGTTTTTTCACCGCAGTCCAGTGACAGAAAGCAGCAAGTTTAGTCAATTTCACCAGTTCTGTCAAGACGTCTTGGCAAAGATGAAACCAGAAGAATGCAGATGGCTACCAAAAGCACGTAGCGGAGGTGAAAAGGAACATTTAACTAAATATTGGTATTGTTGTCTGTATATTTTTGACCAAGCAAGTTTTTATTATATTTCCAGAAGACCTGTAATAAATCTATGAAAAAACATACACACATACGCTACTTTTCAAAAGTTTGTGGTCACCCAGTCAATTTTATGTTTTCCATACTTTTATTCATGTCCTAATATAATTGCACAAGGATTTTCTAATCATCAATTAGCCTTTCAGCACGATTAGCTAACACAATGTAGCATTAGAGGAGTGATGGTTGCTGGAAATGTTCCTCTGTGTCCCTATGCAGATATTTCATTAAAAATCAGCCCTTTCCAGCTAGAATAGTCATTTAGCACATTAACAATGTCTAGACTGGATTTCTGATTAATTTAATTTGATCTTTATTGAAAAAATGCTTTTCTGTCAAAAATAAGGACATTTCTTAGTGACCCTAAACTTATGAACAGTAGTGTATCCATCCATCCATTCTCTATACACCGCTTTATCCTCACTAGGGTCGCGGGAGTTGCTGGAGCCTATCCCAGCTGACTCGGGCGAAGGCAGGGGACACCCTGGACAGGTCGCCAGTCTGTCGCAGGGCTACATATACAGACAAACAATCACACTCACATTCACACCTGCGGGCAATTTAGAGTAACCAATTAACCTCAGCATATTTTTGGACTGTGGGAGGAAGCCGGAGTACCTTGGGAAAACCCACGCATGCACAGGGAGAACATGCAAACTCCATGCAGAAAGATCCCAGGGGATGTTCTTGCTGCAAGGCGAAAGTGCTAATCACTACGCCACTGTGCAGCCCTACAGTAGTGTATGCATGGGTAAATATATTAATAACTTTACATACTATTTGCATATTGCATATATTTTCATATCTAATTTCATGTTATTCATATATGCTGAATGTGTGAATTGTCTGGAAAAAAATTAACTGAAAACACTAATGCATTGATATAACTGGAGGTATTACAATTTGCAAAATTAATTGACTAGCACGGTTCCTCACACTGCACTCCATCCTCTCCCTCATCACTCCATACGAATCCCATATGGACGTCTCTGTAGCTATTTGTCTGCTAAATGCGGTTTTCAGGGGTTCATGTGAGCAGAAAAAGGGCCAGATGTTCCTGTGCACCATGTGAAGGTCACAGCCACCAGTCTAATGGCAGTGTGTGGTTGTGATCGAGGGCAGATGTTCCCAGGGTTATCCATTCCATATGGCCGCCACTCGTCCACGGGCCTTTTCACAGCACAACGCTTGTAAACACGCTTCAGTTTGCTGTTCTCTTTTTTTCTCCCCCTGTAAAACATGTCCTAAATCCAATCACCTAGTCCCCTTTAAAGGGGATGATGTTGATGAATGGGAATGTGTAGTGGTAGTAGTGACCTATAAGCCCCTACTGAGATTACAGGCAGGCAACCAGCCAGCCAGCCGGGCCTGTCCGGGGCACCGGGAAACAGCTAGAGCTTAAAGAGGGATTGTTTAGATAGACAATGGTGTCTACCTGGTTTTAATCCCTGCTCAGAAAGAGTACAGGGGATTGGCAGAGTTTAATAAATGAAAGTGCTCCTATAATCAGGATTTGCCAAAGTGCCCCTTTGTGTTAATCAGACATTTTTTACAGCATGGTTTTTGACATCTGCCACAGCAAGTGGTGTTAACCCTACACTGCCCCAGCTGCATGCAGCAAACATCCCATAGATAAGTGTGTATTTTATATATGCACTGATTTTTTTTGTCACTTTCCATAATGTGAAAGTAACCAGGATTTTGTTCATCACTCGTGTTTCTTGTGTTTTCTCATATTTTCCTGTTAGTACCTTTATTTCACAGGGATGATTGAATGCTTCGTGCATGTGGATGCAAAGTAGCAGCTTTACTTTAATCTGTAGGAGGCAGCCAGGATGCAGTCATCATGGCGCAACAGTTAACTGTGGTACAACCTCATTAGTAGAGGCTAATAGAACAAGGATGTGTAATTACTCCGCTGCTAAAATAGAAAGCTGCATTTTAGTAATTAAAGTCCAGCATATCAGCGGTAAGGCATAATAAAATTGTTTTAAAATCAAGGATTACAACAGTAAATCCCAACAGGCCAGATGTGAGAAAGGGAGGGGCTGCTGCGTTCTGGGGCCAGATTAAACAGAAAATCCCACGGGACCACACTGTCTTTTCCCTGCAGCTTAGGGGCTTGTGTGGACTCAACATGCTGTAATCCACCGATTAGCTGATATAATCACCTGTAAATACACCTTGGCTATGACGTTAGTCCGGGCCATCAGGTCCCACTCTGATGTCCTACATGTGTGTCGAACACTTTACTGCTCAGATTTGACTGAGATGAACTTTCCGGGATCCAGAGGCAGACGGTCGGCCCAGACCGACAGCTGGACTTGATATGTCATCTCACTTCCCAGAATCTAAATGAACAGATGAATGTTCTTTGACTCTAAATAACCCAAAAATAATTTGAACACAAGTGCTTTAGAACAGCACTTTGGCAACTCTTTACATCTCGTAGGATTTATAAAACACTGCATTGCAGCTTTAAGCAGATAGATATTTGAAGTACTGAACTATTTTATAACAATAATTGGTTGCTGTCCAAACAAATTAATAAAACACTGTTGTAATGACAAAATGTCCTCAAAGCAGATGTCTTCCATTTTAACATGAAGTAAATGTGGAAGCCATCCAAAAATACAGCCATGATTTATTTACACACACACACACACACATACATATAAACTGACTTTATACGGGGCTGCACAGTGGATAGTGGTTAGCTCGTTAGCACTGTTGCCACACAGCTAGAAGATACCCAGCACCCTGGGATCTTTCTTCATTGAGTTTGCATGTTCTCCCTGTGCATGTGTAGGTTTACTTTGGGTACTTCCTCCCACAGTCCAAAAACATGCTGAGGTTTATTGATAATTCTAAATTGTCCTTAGGTGTGAATGTGAGTGTGATTGTTTGTCTCTCTGTGTAGCCCTGTGACAGACTGGTGAGCTGTCCAGGGTGTCCCCTGACTCCAGTCCCTCTGTGATCCTAATGAGGATCAAGCGGTGGATAGATGATGGATGGATGGATAGATGGAACTTCATACAAAGTGCACTCAATCAAATTATTATTTGGTGTGGAAACTCGTACAAACAAAACCAGTTAAGGGCAAGTTTGACTTTGAATAATTATTTAAACTCCAGATGCATTTACAAACCACTTACAAACTACTCAGCAGTAAACAAGGCAGGTAAAATCTGTTCCTCCTCAACCATCTTAAATATTGAAATGATGCTTCCACAGGAATAATACCAAGTAGTTCTATTACTGAGGTCACTCTGTCCCTCAAACATAACCATGAGTGCAGAATTTTGTACATATAATGGAGTATTTTTGTATTGTATTATTGCTACTTTACTTAAAGATCTGAGTGCTTCTTCTGTGACTCAGAGCAACAGGTTCAGTTTAACAGTCTGACATGAAAAACAATGAATTACTAGTACACATGGTCATGACCTCTCTGCTGTAATTCCCCTCCTCGGCCCTAAATGTTTTCGCCACCTGCTGTCTGTCTGCGTTAAAAACACAAGAACAGTGCGAGCAGTCCATGTTGTTTAATGCGATGCCATTTAGCTTCAGCCTCTCACCTAAAATCACTCCATTACATTGGATTAAACCACTAAAAGAGGGATTGTAAAGTGTTTTAGCTGGGGTTTTTTTAAATTTATTTCGTAAGACACTTTAGTCATTCCTGAAAGAGGAAACACATGATTTTGGTTCATAGCACATTAATGCCTGGCAAGAAAAAAAATTAAGACTACATTGACAAAAAAAAATGTACAAATCATGGAAGCAAACAATATAAACAATATCTTATATATAAAACATAGCAGGCATAATAAATATTACACATAAACAAAAAAAAAACTAAAAGTAAACACAGTTAACCTATTTGGTTTGGGCAATGTTTGGAGTAAGGTTAATAATCGCTGATGTGAAAAGCCAAACGTCAATGTGTGAATGTTAAGTTTGTTTCTTAATCTCCTGGTGAAAGCTGTTCAGCCAAAGCTCTGCAGATTCACTCATGACAGAATATTCACCCCAAACCTTTTTTCTTCAACCTGTTAACAGCAAAGAAACGCAGACAAGTCTAGACGTTTTTTTTTTTTTTTTCATTCCTGTGACCCAGTTCTGGTTTGTGCACCTTTACATGTAGTTTTAATACATTTATGGTTCACGCCAAAATATATAGTGCAGGAAATTCCACAAAACAGCTGTAGTCATCTATATTCAGTCATTTTTTATATAAGAAATATCTCATTAGTTCGACATACCAATCAAAACTTAACGGTACAGAAGGAATGCTGCCTTCAAATGGAGGCTGATGTTTTCAGAAGTGCCACAAAAGGTCATATTTCAGTGGACTGTAAGGTAATATATTGTAATTTAGTCTTTTATAATGCCTCAGTATAATGTTGGTCTGTCCAACAGCTTCATCGCTTCATTGTGCATTTGCATTTCCCACTAATTAGCTCGCTAAATTTGTATTCACAGTGGCTTCTAAAGGCTGACAGTAACACCTATGTCGCTGGTTCCTAGCAGCAGTGTTATCACAACTTAGAGTTAATGCCACCACTTGAAAGTGTTTCATGCGCACAACTTCCCAAATAGCTACTAGAAGCTTGCACTTTCCATTTGAAGGCAGCAGAAATCAATCTCTGTCATGACGCGGCTGTTTTGTCTCTGGGCTACACAGGTCTTTCGTCTTTGGGTGCATTAGCACGTTCATAGGAGATGGGGATCAGTTTTGGTTCAGTCAGGAATCAAAGAGCATGTATCATTCGAACAAACATTCATACATCTGTACACAAGCAAACACAAACAAGTTCATTGTGTGACTGTAAATGTAAATTCACCCTTTAGTGATTCTTCTACTTAACAAAGATAACTGTGCAATTTTCATTTTTTCTCTTTTGTTGAAGCAAACCAGGAGTAGTACATGTATCAGGAGGTCGTCCTAGGTGCTGTTTTGTCTTTTTTAGCCATGTGTAGAGAGCATCTGGTGTCCCTCTCTTCAAGTCAGGAGAGAAAAGAGGTGCAGGATTCAGCTGCACCTCTTTCAGAGTACGAGACGAGGTTTTAGGACTCTGTCTGAATGTCTGCTCTCTCTGCAGGGGCAGCACGTCCATCCCTTTCACACTCCCTCAGTCCACCTTAAGGTCCCAGCCCCCAAAATGCTACTTCTGTTGCAAAGTGCAAGCGGTTAGTGTCTCTCTGCCTCTCCCTTCCGTTTTGAGAAATTCAGAAACCAATGCAAAAGCAAACTGAACACAAAATGGGATTGTTATTGTTAAAATGTAATAATGGTACAGTCACTGTCCAAAAAACCAACAGGAAGGGAGAGAGCAGTAAGAGGAAGAGTGCATTCGTGTCTGGAGAAATTCAGTCCATCCTCATAAAAAACAAACAAAAAAACCAAAAAAACAAGTGTGTTGTTCCTTGTAATGTCCGCATGCCACTGAACAGCCTCTGTGGTTACACCTCTCTGAAAAGAAACAGAAAAAAAACAATATTAATACATCCATTCCTTTAAGTAGCAATGCTACATCTCCAACTAAATTTAATAGAATTTTCTTCATGCTCTGGGAAATGCGCTTGTCTGTACATTTAACGTGATGCTACAGCTAGCAGCTGATTAACTTAACTTAGCTGAAAGATTTAAAAACAAACAACTAACCTGGCGCTGTGCAAAACTATCAGCACCCACTTACTAATAAACACATTCAGACTTGTTTCTTCAGAGTTTTATGGAGGATTTTCTGTACCAGGTTCTGTGCAGCTGGGCTACTTACTCCCCATTTTTCAGCCTTTATGCTAAGCTAACCAACTGTAGCTTCATTATAGCACACAAATTTGAGAAACATATGAATCTTCTCATCGAACCCTTGACAAAAAAGTTTGCAAAATGTAAAAGTATTCCTTAAAATGTAGTTAGGGATGCTCCAATCTGATCTCAGAAATAGGTATCAGGGTCAATCAAGGCATTTTTAACTGAATGGAACTGGCAGGAAGCCTGACTCTTTGTTTTTGTCTGCTGTCACACAGATGTCGCAAGCGAGAGCACAATTTATGGCAGGACACTGGGATATAATTTTTGAATAATGCTCAAAAATCAGCAGCATTATCAATAAATAATAAATATCACAGTTGGAGCATAGTGGATATTTGTTCCTTGCTGATGTTACTGTTTTAGTAAGTGGACACATGATTTGGGCCACAGAGGCAGCTTTCTTGCATATAACCCTCTCCTAATCCATCCCAGCTTGTTTTAAACACATGAGCTCTGAGCACAGGTTAAGTGTAACAAAAGTCTTTGTCATGGTGGCCCGTTACCAGCTCACTTCCACAATGCTTTGTGTTTGCCACCACAGAACTGACCGCAGTGAAGACCTCCTCAGGTTAGTACAGTATTAAACAGTAAGAGGCTACAGCTAATCGACACTGCATTTTCTGACATGTATCTGGAGAATGCAGGTTTCCACGGTACACCTGGAGGGAGCCACGGTACACCTACCCTTTACCCTCTCTACACTACATTTCAGACGGTGCCCTATATGAGCTTTACATAAAGGTCCAGGGCTACCTATGTAACATTAAAGAACAGCTTTGATGCAGAAATCATCTATATTGTTGAGATACTCAGCAGCCAAGAACATACATCGGATTTATTTTACGGTCATTAACGTACTTGAAGTGTGTAATATACAGCAAAATAGTATTGGATTCGGATTCTGTATTAGCAGATAGTACATTTTGTAATTGGGGGGAAAAAAAGACTTGATCAAGACATCCCTAAATGTAGTAAAACCACAGACTGGTGTTATATAAGAAACAACTTACGATGCCGTCAGTGTGGAGTTGAGGACGAGAGTGGTGCGTATCTTGTACAGCTGAGCTAGTGTCAGCTTCTTGTGCTGCTGGGCTGGAGATTTCCTCTTTGCAGGTGACATTTCCTCTGAATCACTGGTTGCCATTGACTTGCATTTCTTATCTGAGCAGGTAGATGGAGCCGTTTCCCCATCTGAGCTGTTGTTTGGGGACTCATTACCCTCGCATGGTCCAGCTTGGGTGGCACTAACTTTATCAGAGGGCACGGTTATGCTCAAGCAGTCATCAGACTGGTCGAGGTCACTGGAAAACACCTCTCTGCACTTTTGTCCCAGCTCCGACAGGCTCCTGCTGTGTGCCAGCAATGAGTCCACACACTGTGATTGGTCCTGCGCCTCAGAGCTGAGTGAGTGCGTGTGGCTGATGGGAGTTTTACCGTGGAAGCGTTGCAGGAGATTGTCCTCAGAGCGGGACAACTTCAGAGAGGACAACCTCTGGAGGCAGTGGAGACGTGCCTGAACGTGAGGCCGCCGGCGAGGTTTACAGGGGGGCTGGATGACTGACAGCTGGGACCCCAGCGAGGCATCCTCCTCTTCCTCCTCCTCCTCTATTTCTGCCTCACCCTGACCCTCCCTTTCTCCCTCCTCCTCCTCGGTCTCCTCTCCTTCACTTTGGCCAGGCTGTGGCTGCAGTTCTTTCAGGAGGGATTCAGGTGAGAGGGTACCGTAGGCGCTGTCAATGGAAAGAGAGCGACACTGGGGGTCCAGCCCTTCGCCGTCAGGCCTCACCTCCTGATTGTGCTCAGAGTAAATACTGGAGTGGTCTCTGCGGGGGCTTGTGGTGTGCTGGATCTCAGGCCTTTCAGAAAACTGAACGGCATCCGTGTCTGAGTCTTTAGTAGTGATTCCCTCAATGATCAGGATGGGGGCAGGAGATTCTTGATGTTCCACCGCCTCATCAACGTCCATCACTGACAGGGTCTCAGTGGAACCATCTGATTGACTGAAGAGAGAAATTTGTTTCATGGTTACGCCTTAACAACACCAACAAAAACAACTTGGAGTTGAACAGCCTTGAAGAGAAGCTTTTTGTTTCATAGTGCTCTGTTTTGTCTGTATGGAGGATGAGACAAATAACTACATCTAATTGTGACTAACATTCAAACTGGTCACACTGAAGAGAAACGGCCTATTATTTTGTGGAGATCATTGTAAATCACAACTATATAAGAAAATGTATACATTTAAAAAATTCAATATTTGTGAAGTAATAAAAAATAAATAATGGCATCTTCAAACTAATTTTTTCCCATTGGATTTACTTTGATAGTGCAAACAAAGTTGTGAAGCAAACTGTCCTTTTAGCTCAGTGTAGATAAGAATAATTTGGAGGTTTACATGTTGTCAGAAAAATAAAAACGAATAAAAAAAGAAGGTGTGTGATTTGTTCTTGCAGCCGTTTGATTTTCTTTTTCAAATTAGCGATTTATTACATTTTTTTTACTGTAGTACCTTGAATTCAGCTGCTCCTTGTGCCTCAGGCAGGGCGAACTTGTGGTGGAGTTGCTGCTTTCATCTTCCTCCTCCTCCTCTTCGTCGTCATGCTCCGTACATCTCTTCAGATTTTTCTGCTGCCGGAGGATTTCCTCGGTACGAAGCCTCTGCAGCTGGTTCTGTAATCATTCAGCCACGTTAAGCACATACGCAACAACATTTTAACACAAACAAAACTATCACAGCATTTTAGGAAGGACAAAAGAAATCTTCCAGCTGGATGCCGTAAGAGCAGATAAACTCGCTCTCCTACCTGGACATTGCAGATAGCATCTATCCAGCTCCGCCCCTGGGTGGCGCTGTTGGCTTGGAAAGTGTAGGCTGCCACTGCACTCTTGAACTCATTGAGGTAGATGAGGATGAACGAGCCTACGGAGACGAGGTGCAAAATGTCAGCGTTATGAGGAAAAAAGTCAACTTTGTGGTGAATGATCTCTCGTTCTGAAACCACTCATTTTATAGCTGAAATGCATCTGCTTGTTGTAGCTTCTCAAAAGAAGATTTCCAGCTTTCCTTTGTTACACATTAGCAAACAGAAAAACTAGGTCATTTGAATATAAAACGCATCATTACTTTTAGAATTCTATAAACTAGATATCAAAATACAGCATAAATAGTAGCATCTGCTCACTCACCGGGGTCTTTGAGCTCCTTGCAGACAACGTTGTGAATGAGGAGAGGCTGGCGGATAATTTTGACTTTCTCCACTCTTTTTACTGGCTTGGTAATTAGCAGCAGGTCAGTGAACAGGAAACAGTAAACCTCCATCTGACGGGGAGATAAAGTCATTTTAGACATGGTAGTAACACTTGCAATGAAGGATTCAAGGTGTTTTCACCTCCAAACCAATCCAAGTCATCTAATATTTATTAGTACTTGCCTATATCCGATACCATTTATGTCAATAATACTTAACAATTAGCTGTAGCACCTAGATTTCTTTTACTGATTATTGCTGTAGCAACCACAGACTGTGGTCAGTTCCGTGTTGGCAAACAGAGAGCATTGTGAGGATTTGGCAAACAAATGGGCACAAAGTTTTCCGTGATGCTTAATGACCTAGCACACAAGTGCTACATCAAGCCAAGATAAAGTAGGACAGCATTGCTATGTCTTAGTGGTTTACGTGGCAGCCGCCTTTACGGCCTGTGTTATTTGTCGGCAGCTTAAATCAGCAAGATCAGCAGAGGTCCAAAGTCTGATGTAATCCAGTTATATTATAAGTGATTCAATGATCGATTGATAAAGCTGCATACTATGAAGAATACGACAACAGACATCAAGGATTGAGTTTAAGTTTGTTCCAATCTTAGGATTGGGATCAGGACATCTCTGCCTGTAATGTTTCACTATTTTGTATGAAATGCGAGGCGACTGCAAAGCAAATGCGAGAAACAGTTACGTAAAAAGATGAGTGCTCATCGTGTGTTTCCAAGCAGCCATGCGAGTTGTTCTCACCCTACTGTCTTTGCCCTCTTTCATCCTCAGCGCTCCCTCTAGATGCAGCTGTCGAGTCTCCTCCGGTGATACTCCTCTCATGGGAGCCATAAGGTCAAAACGGTTGTACTCCTTAAGGATCTGAGAGAGGAAAAGACCAAAGTATGAAGCCCAGGTTCACAAGAAGCGTCGTATCTGAGAGCACCAGAGCCCAAGAAATTGTTTACCTTCTCCACTTCTTCACTGCTGCCTTCTACAGCCTCGTATGAGTCGATACGGGCAGAGATGGTGGCCAGCTTCTGCTGCTCCTGCCGCTGTCGCATCTGAGAGTCCACGCTGTTTATGAAGCCCTCTACTGTTGCCACCTTGAAGAAGAAAATCACAGAAATACATTCATGTTCAGATTTGTGGCATAGGTAGATATAGCCATGGCATAAAGGAAATTTTGTGTCATTTTAGATTTTGCCACATCCTCACCATGCTGTTGACGGCATCGCGGGCGGATGGCTCATCAGTCTTCTTGAGGACACTCTTCAGTAGGAGGGGGTATTTGGTCAGCCTCTGGTGAGGCTTTGCCAACATGTCGGCCAGCTTCAGGCGGTTACACTGTTTATGGGTCTCTCCCCACTGAATAGAGGCAGACAAAAACAGGAAGTCAAGCAGCAGAAACATGAAGAAACCGAAGGATGAGCGCGTCAGCACAGTGTGTACTGCAGGTTTCTGGGATTAGCTTTATGGCAGGAGAGCGCTGAGAACTGACCGTGACGTAGGTCCTGAAGAGCTCATTGTCCCTGAGAAGCGTGCGCATGTACTCCATACAACCCTCCTCCTCCATGCAGTAACGGATGTAGGGCTGGAACCTGGAGCCAAACTGAACACACAAACAAACATATGAGTCAGAGATATTACACCAGCATAAGAGAAAACTATTTAACTCGGGCAGAGTTTGCCTTTTCATTTAATTTCAGAATTGATTTGAAACTAGCCTCTATTTATCATCTAATTAAAGGTTCAGTGAAATTACAAAGCCTGTCTTATACTTACACTTGCCTGAAAACTATACAACACCTTTTGTTGCTTTTAGGGCTACAAATTATTGAGCATGTCAAACATACCACTTACAAGTCAGCTTTTAGCCTCTTGGAATATCTAGCCAATGTTAGTGGAACTGATTTAAAGCTTATTAAATTACTTATTCAGTTATCTTGTCATAGTTGTCGAACAAAGCGATACATCAATAAACTGTTTAGTAGTTAAGGTGGTGCCCATGCATAAGATCATGACATTTTGACAACATACTTTTGTTGCATCTGTGAAGTTCAGATATACAGACTGTGATTCACTGTGCAACTACAACTTACCGTCCTGAAGCCGTCGTGGAGGTCAGCGGGGTCGAGCAGAGCCCGAGCCTGCCTGGCCTTGTTCAGGACGGGCAGCATGACCTGGTTCCACAGGGAGGTGTGGAGGCGGACAATCTCCTGGATGTTACTGAACAGTTTGGTGGGCTCCACCTCCGTCAGCAGACCACTCTCCTGCAGGTTCAGCAGCCCACTTAGGAACAACTGGAAAGAGCGACACAAAAGAATTTAATCTTATGAAATTGAGATTCCAACAAAAATGAGAGATTAAGCTGACGCTAAGGCAGTAACTGTCAGAACTCCCAATGCCCCCCTGGTTTGAAATGCATGTTTTCCTTACAAAATATATCTATATACAAATTACACAATTTATCACAGCTACAAACTGTAAAATTTAAGGAATAAACAGATTCTCCAACTTTCAAATGATCCTTGAACTACCCATCTATGGTGTGAAAACCAGGACAAAATCTAAGCTTAAGATCTGAAATTCCACTAACATCCCTTTGTGTGTAAAAACATGACCAAATAGAAACCATTTGCACTGTCCAGATTCTGCAAAAAACTAAATATTCTGCACTCCTGTGCCCAACTGTGACTCAGATGCTACCAATGTTACGTGACAAAAATGCAGGGACTTTTCAGCTGAACGGTAGGCTGTGTATACACAGAGCAGATGGGAGACCACTATCAGATCTACATAGTAAAATATCTATAGTAAGTAGACTTATTTTTACCAGTTTTGGTAACACCTGTGGGCACTTGGAAAATGTTGAATAAAAGGTGCAGGAATTTATATTGCCCTGATTAGGACAAACGTAACAGGAGCAAGAAACGCCCTGAAACTGCTTGGAGATGATATGGTTAAAACCTGAGGGTTATCAGCCTCACAGTAAACCATATCACTTTCTCACATACTGGAATGTGACAAAGTCTGTTCTGTATTTAGACCTCAACAAGATGCTCATTGTGTCTTATCTGTCACAGCACAGAAGCCTCTTCATCTTACACAACAGCTAGATGTGTAGCAGCGTGTGATCTTTATGTGTGTCAGCACGCTGCAGTAGCTCTCTTACATCAGTGATCACTCGGAGTTTCTTGATGTAGGTAGCCTCGGTGTGCAGCAGCTCCCAGATGGCCTCCTGCTGGTGGGACTGCCGCCTTGTCAACGTCTGCACAAAACACAGACACACATTTTATTAACAAATACAACAAATACATCCTCAGATTCATTTTATTTTATTACAGTTATCAAGACTTTCTTTAATTCCATTTTTTTTTACCCCTCTTTCAGGAATGATTACATCGCACATATACTGACAAAGTCATCCAAGCATTGAATAATTCTCACTAAAGCCGGCTACAAACTTTCACCATGGATGTAAATAAGCCGGATTATAGCAACAATGTTAATTTACATCCACAGTCCCTAAGATAAAAAAAAAAAAAATGAAAGAAGACATAACACTGATACATAGGACAATAAGTCACAATAAATGCACACTGCAAAAAGTACACAAAGAAAACATAACAGTGAAACATACAATAAAACATAGAACAATAAAAGGTCGCAATAAAAAGACAACAGGTCACAATGAGTGACATACTGTTCTACATTGACACAACATACTGAGACTGAAAGACTAAGATGAGTGAATGTAGATGACTTGAGTGATGAATAATGATATTCTGACCATTACTTCAATATTCCTGACGAACAAAAAAATGCAAGTTCCAGATGAGCAGGGAGCTTTAATGGAATACTTCTTGGATCATTTTTCGCTTACCTCTAATCACCTATGAGGCTGTGTGAATATTCATATACAATTTCTTGTTTGTTGTGTCGTGCAGAGGCTGTTCATACTTGTATAACGGCCGTCACATGCTGGTGCAACATAATGTTTCGTCTGTTGAATAATATGTTTATATAATTACATGAGGAATGGTTATAAAAAAGATAACTTGCTGGTAATGTTCTGAAACTTTCCAGTTAACTCACATCAACAACAGGACTGACTTACAACAACGTGTCTTATGTAACTAACCGTCAGGCATGAACATACAGGTGACTGTATAGCAGCTGAGCAATGAGCTCTCAGTCCTGATTGGTCTCATACACATTAACAGTGTGTGATGGGCGTTATCATTTACATAAGCAGCGACAGTTCATCATGACTTTATGAGTGTTATTCCAGGAGGGTGGCACCAGTGCAAGTATGAGGAAGATAAATGATGCAAGAATCAGGATGTCAGCATGCGTTTAGGTAACTTCCCTACAGAGAATGTTAGCATGAACACTGACAAGCCACTGGAAGAAAAAGTGACAGGAAAGGGGAAGACTTCTACAGTTTTTATTCCATTGCAATTTTCCATTTGGAGCTTACTTGTTAAAATAATGAAAATGTTGAGTTCAACCTCAACACCTTTGTACAATTTAAATTGCTAATTTTTACGTCATTTTGAACAAAAACAACATATAAACAAAAACAGAAACTACTGTTCGGTTTATAGAGAAATGTTAGCGCCAAAGTCGAGATGGCCAGGATCAACATGGCAAGACTTGAGAATAGAATGTCAGTTGGACTTTTAAACCTGCTTTGTTAATTGGGGTTTCATTTACACAAGCGTGACGGACATTATAGTGTAGCAAATGGGCAGAAATAACAGGAAAATGCATAGATTTGTGTCAATACAAGTTCATTACTTGCCCTGTATGCATGCTGATCACGCTTACTGTTGTGTGTAGTTGCCCCAAATGTCTATTGTGATCAGGAAAACAACCATATTGCAGGGTGTATACAAACTACAGGAGATGATCTAAAAATATATAGCATTTTTAAAAGGTAAAACACGACCCTCTATGCAATGTTCATACAGTCCCTAAACTGTAGAAGATGTTTTTCCTGTTTTCACTTGCTATTTGTCTTATGGCTCCCCTTTGTGCACGGAAAAGGGACTTTGCACATTAGATTTTTATCATATGTTATTGTGAATCTTTCTTATGCTATTTGTTTTTTTAAATGAAGTACAGCAGTGCCTGTACATATGTTCTTTTCCCTACATCATGTCAGTTATGTTTTTTTTTGTGCTAACAATAACTCCAAAGTACTCCATTTATCTAATTCAACATTCGTGCAGCGGAGTATTGAAACAAGCAGCTGAAAGTTGCCGACATCAAAATTAAAAAATTGTTTCAATTGAGTTTATTTTCGTGACTTTTCCTTTTATCTTACTGTCACATATGTGTATGCACTAAATGAATGAGTGTGTGTTTGTGTGTCCTATTACTGCACCTCTGAGTTGTCCAGAAGCTTCTGCCAGCTCTCCTCCAGCGCCAGGTTGGTCTCCTCCCCCTCCCCCTCCCAGGAGTCCTGGTGGAAGGAGAGCTGCCGCGGCACCGTTGGCAGCCCGAACAACATGTAGGAGTGGAGTTTGTTCTGAAGCTGCTCCAGACGATCCACCTCCTACAATAAGAATAAAAAAAAATTTAAAAAAATTAAATTAGTCCGAACAAAGCCGAGCATGAGATGAAAAAGTAACCGTCTATTTCTGTGTGTGCATTGTTGCATTCAAACTGTAAGTAAAGAGGAGCCTGTGTATTATTAGCATACAAATCCTGTTTACTGGCGCCTTAATTCTTAAATCCAACAGTAGCAGCTATTCAAGTCTTTGTTCAAGCTGGCAGGCCTTGCGTAGATATGAAAATGAGCTCTGTGCATTGAGACCACGTTAACAATAGAAGACAGGGAGTGGGGGGTGAAAGCGACAACACAGAGGGAAGAAATGGACCAGTGGTTTAAAGTTTGTGAATCTTTTGATGCAAAACATTTTTGTAAAATAAGGCTCACTGACAGTGGGAAGCTACTCAGCAGATTTGGATGGAAAATGATCAGAGATTCCTGCCAAAGTTTTGGGACAACAAGACCGGCGCTTGTTTAACCCTGCAATGCGGAGGGTGCCAGAGGTGCAGGGTCTGGAGCGAGATCTGTGGCCCTGAGGGGGGTGACGGGGAACAAACAGTTTGAATAGAGATGAGCCCGACACTGACAAGTGATAGACAGATACTGTCTCTGTGTGACATCTGCTACTGTGCAGGCTGTGACCTCAGGGAGGAGGATACAAAGGGAGGCATGTGTGTGTGGGCGTGTGCCTGTACTTCATTATTTCCAAAGCGGATTACCATTGTTGAAAACTGAAATTAAAGGAAAGATTTGACACTTTTAGTTGTTGCTTTGCTTCAGTTAGTGAGCTTTAAATCAAGCAGGAAGGCACAAAGTGTTTTCTCCTTTCCAATCAGTGGACTTAGCAAAATATAAATGTCTTCACGTGTAGCTAAGTCAGCCGACTGTTGGCCAGACAATCTTCTATATGTAGTATATTCCAAAATCTATTCCTTTAAGCTTAAAAAAAGTTTTAACATTGAGTTCATAAAGACAAGAAAACGTTGGACAGGAATGAGTGAGCACATAAGGTTTCCTCCACCTACTCATTTCCAGGGCTGCTGTTGAGCCAACAAGTCAGGAGATGTTGAAGGGAAATGACTTCACCAGGGCTCGGGGGGGGGGGATATGGCTTTCTGACCCCCTCCCAATGGTGGTAGCTACTGTTTTTTAATCTGAGACTTGTCTGGGCAACAAACCTTTCCCTTGCAGCCCTACAATTTCAGAATTTTAAGCCAAACGTTGCTTCCTTTATGTCATGTCTTAACCTCTGCTTGGTCAGCGTTACCTTGACGAAGGGTCCCGCTCCGGTGTTGGAGCTGAAGAATCCGCTGAAGCGGCTGGCGGCTCGGTTCTTCCAGCTGTCAGGTCCACCACCGATGATGGGCAGAGAGCCACCGATCTGCCCCAGAGCATCTGGGGTTGGAATATTCGTCTCCCCCAGGAATTCTGTCATGTTCTTCCTCCGTCGGGCCTGACCCTGCGAGGCAGACAGGACAGATGAAATTTACACAGTGCACAATAAAAGAAACTAAACAGAAAATGAAAGGACACAGACTGGCATGAGTGATTTTTGCCACTGAGGGGAAACACAATTGTTTCCAGTTAGACGGATGGAAAGAGACAATGACGGAATGAGAGATATACAAAGACAGGATAAACAGGAAAACGGAGGGGAATTCTGTACGAGGGATGACATCAACAGGACCGTTAAAGCTGTCCTAATGGCTGGACACAAACAGGAGAAGGGAAGGACTGCCACTTCCTCATGCTGAATGCTCATTACATCACAAGGAGCAGGCGAGAGGTTGTTCCACAAGAACAGACGGCCTGAGTCTGGCCATTGTTCCCTGTCCATTGTTACCCTGTCAGCAGGCCCTGCCGCGCACCCTCGCTCATGCAATTTCTGTCCACTTTACGAGCTGCAGCAAAGCAAACAAACAGGGGCCACCTCTGTATCTGAGGAAGCAGTTGTTTTTGTCGTCGGAGTGTCAGTGCTGAGGAATCTGCTGGTTGGGAGGCAGGTCGGCGACCCCCCCCAACAAAACACATGAAACTTACATTCCTGTACACTGACACGGTTGTTGGAACTGACCGGTCATTCCAATGAAATTCTTTCACCTGACCCCCTACAAACACAAACAAGCCCAAGCAAATGCGATCAAAGCTGCTGGATATTAGACACCAGTGTGCTTAGTCCTCAAACCACCCAGAATTTAGACCAATACAATCATTTTCACATTAGGAAACTGGCTAAAAGTAAAATAAAACATTACTAGAATGCCACGTGTATTAGTGTCTATCACTAAACCATTGAACCTCCTATGACATGGATTAACATCTACTGTTGCACATCTGTGTTTACAGCATATACAATGTCAGTTTGCACATTTTCAAGCAAATAATTTCCACATTCCTGCACACTAAATATTTCTACCATTTCAAACTTCTTGGATTTGCTAGACTTGCTGTTTATTTGACTAACAAAACTTGCTTTCTTTTCAAATCATTCTATATTCTACTTGTCTTAATTTTCTGCAATGCATCAAATCACAAAGTCAGATTCCTCGTATCTGAATACCTACCTTGTTAATATAACCGATTCTTTTTCAGTTCAATGCAATTTGAACAGTTTAGTAGGACTCAGGTAACTCTACTTGAGCTCCAAACCTAAATTATTCTTCAGTATCAATACACCTACAGATCATTTTCATCACCTTGTCTATGAATTGTCAGTTAGCAGCGATTAATACTAAGTATATTTTACCACCAGATGTTTTTAATGACCTGACAGACACTGAAAAGATATTCAGTTTACAATCAGGCCTGACAAAGAAAACTCCAGTTCTCCCAGATAAGGAGCTAAAACCACAACATATTTAAGCATTTTTGCCTGAATAAATCATAAATAGCTGCAGATTATCTTCTTATCTAAAGCTCACCTAATCACAACAATTCCACTAAAAATCTGTATCAACTCCATCATCACCATCATCCAAATGGTGTCAGCTGGAACCATAGAAAACTATCTGTGAATAAATCTAATAGCAACTGTGGAATAGCAATTGAGGTAAGCTTTGATCAACGTTGACAAAGCTGCACACATACACAGACTGGATAAGGAAGTTTCAGTCATCCAACAGTTATGAATAGCTTTCCTAAGCACTTCTGGTAAAGACTTCCCACAGTCTACAGTTAGGTTATGAAATGAAATTTAAATATTATGACTAGCTCTGGTTAAGCTGTTCTGCAATACAGAGATTTCCATTTTAGGAAGAATGTCCCCAAACCTTTATGGAGCCACTTAACCAGAGTAAAGGCACACAAGAGGCCTATACAGAGTTGCATAATGAGACAGTAAACCAGAGTGGGGGGTCCTCCAGATTTTCAAGCAGCTTTTAGTCTTTTTATCTGTCAGACGTGATTACAAAAGAGAACAGCGACTTAACTGCAAAGAGACATGTTGGCTTTGGAACAAGGAGTAAAGCGAAAGGGGAATGCGGACAAATTCAGAGTCACTTTCAGTGAAAAGGAAACAAGCATGGACACTGTTTTTTTTGTTGGTTTGTGAGCCAACTGGTGAAGGATGCTGGTGTTAAGAAGCACACTACTGGAAACCCAGTTAGTTTGTGTTCACAGTGCATGACAGCAGGTCGTTGTCTCTGTACAGAGAAAGCAGAGGAGGAAAATACAGTAAAAGTAGATATAATACAGAAAACTCAAAGTTAAAACGGAAACATCTTATATATCTTTGAAAACACTTTGACAAGAAGCCAGTTTCTCACAGACAAAGACAAGGCCAGGAAGTTGTAATTATAAGCACCGAGGGATAAAAGCTATCAGCAGGTTCCCACCACATTAACAGTGCTCACCATTGAAGCCAGAGGCATGTCAAAAGTAACAAAAACCATCCTAATCCTTCAATTGGATTCATGGATCGCAGCCCATTCTGGAGCCAGCTGCTGCTCTCTCTCAGCTCCTAGCCTTCCCGCTCTCCACTTCCACTGGGTAACATCCACGTCGTCTACAGGTACCAGTCAGTGCAAGAGGCCGAGGGTTCACTTCAACGTTGCCGCTTTCTTCTCCCCTCAAGACTCCTCAGTCCTGAAGCGTCCTGTTCCAGCCGTCAGGGTCCGGGTTGCTGGCCGCGTCCCACCGTGTCCGACCACAGCTTCTCTCTGAGCCGGGACGTATCCGTGTCCTGTCCTGCTTTCCAAACAGTTGGAGGTGAAGTCTACTCACTGAGGTGAAGTCTACTCACTGAGGCGCCCAGCCTGCTTGCATTTCATACAGACACTGGCCTGAAGTCATAGCAACCTGAGGATCCTGCTTCATTGTGTTGGGCAGGAAAGAGGAGGCACAAGAGGAGGCTGATCTGAATATTTGGAGGCGGAGTCAGTGTGACAGCTTGCAGGGAGCTTCCCCAGTGCTTCTGGAGATGCCAAATGCTGTTTGAGTCAATCTCAACAGGCCGCTCAGAAGTACCACTTGTGAAATTGATGAATTCGCAACTTTTCAAGATTAGCTTCCCTTCAAAGCAATTAACGAAACAAAACCAAGAAAATGACTGGGTGGACACCTCATTTTTTCCCACTAATTCACCATTCTTTATGTTATCTTCAATCAAAGTTTTGCCCAGACACATTTGAACAATGCCAAGCTGGCTGGCCAAAACAAGGAAAGAAATTTCCTAATAATGGCCAAACAGGAAATCCCCTTTGTTTACTTGCTTGTTCCAGTCCATTTGAAAGGCGGCATATGCCTGGTAGATAAGCATGGGCGCACAAAAACCTCCTCCTGCAGCAGCACCAGAAGAGTCTGAACACTTTCCGGGAATGAAACTCAACTGATACACAGAAAGTCAATCTGTAACTGTTGTGGCGATCGAATGAGTCTTTTTGGTTGTGTGAGTTTAGATTTGCCAGTTTCATCTGTTTGATATCTTTATAAACTCAGCATGTTTAGCTTTTGGGGTGCTGGTTGAACAAAACAAGTCATTTAAAAACGTCTTCATAGACTTCGTTTTCATGGATTACAATGTTAATTGGTGAATCAAAACATCAACAGATGATCAAAATGACTGTTTGCTGCACCCCTTTAACATTCTAGTCACTTTAATCCTCTGGTGATATTTCTGTAGGTAGTTATACTGTCCAATAACTACTCAGTCTGAGCAAATATACCATCACAGCAAACATTAAGCCGCTCTATACATGTCAGCCTAACTAATTATGTTTACAAGGTTTCTCTTGTGGCCACTGTGTAAACCTGTCAGTCAGAGCAGAGGGACCCCAGACCATCTTGCTCATAAAGCAGCTGGCGTTGGGTACTGAGACCTGTACAGCCAGGTTAATGATATCAAGGCTTGTGTCCACTTAGCCTTATCTTATCACCACGGTTTGTGGGATTAACCTTGGCCTGGAAAGCAGAAAATCTTTAAATGGGAAGGGATTGTATTTAAATGAGTGGGGACAAAGTGAGCAGCATCCCCCGTGACTGACCCCTGCTACTGCCTTTATGTTAGTGGACTGATAACGGCTCCCCTTGATCAGGTAGGCTGATTGACGATGGGAAAACAGCGTGACACCGACCTTCCTGAGAGCCAGACACACGCCAGCACGGGCAAACACGCACATACATCACATGTGCATGACCAGGAAATGGAAACGAAAAAGAACCCCCCCGATGGTCAACACATGATGCACGTTTCAAGGCCGCAGCAATTCCGATAATCAGAGCCTGCTGAGCACCAAAACAGTGTCTCAAACAGAAACTGTGACGCTTCCAGTCTAAGGTGAGACATAAGAGTTAAAGCAAAGTGAAAATAATTGTCCTGTTGCCCAACCCCCGTCATCCCAGCAGTAATTCCAATGAAATCCCAGAAACGTTTCACTGTGATGTTTGCAGCAAGAACACGAGGATGACTGTTTCATTTCTTTATGAATGACAAAATTAAAATGAATTGCATTTCTTCTTCTTCTTGCATTATTTGACTCTTCTTGTACTTCACATCATTCCATAAGCCACTTTTTCCATCCTACACTCCTGAAGATATTTTGATTGTTATTATGATTATCACTATATTGTTGTTTATTGTTGCTTATTGTTGGTTCTACTGTATGATGTATGCTGCTGTAACATGGGAAATTTCCCCGGACACGGGGAGTAACAACGGATTATCTTATCTTACACATAGGTCTAAATTAATTATTACTTTCATTATGGACATTTTGCTGTTTTTTTCTAAAACGCCAAACGATATTGTCAACTGCTCACAGTGGAGAAGTTGGAACCAGCAACTGTTCGGCATTTCTGCTTTAATCCTCTGAACCCCAAAACCCAACAGCGGGTTTGAATTTGCATGTTACATTGGAAAAAGAAAAAAAAAAAGGGCCAAGAAGACTGCATTTGTGAGAGCCAGAAACTGAAAACAAAGCTCATTGTTGGATATTCAGCTTTCTGCAGACTTAAAATCTGTATTTTTCGTCAAAAAAATTAATAAAATTCTGCCTCATTCAAAAATTCACCAAAAACTAAAAATCCTGCGCTCTTCAGTGCAAACGAGAAGCCATGACAGCTGCGACCAGCAGTCACATGACACAAAAATCAGGAAGTGTTCGACTAACCCGCGGGCTGAGTTTACACAGATCAGAGAGCAGACAAATATGGAGACAAATTAGAGAGATTGAGAGGAAAATTACACATAGGAGATGAATAAACTAAATGTAGCATGACTCAAAAATGGCACAATGAGGAGCAAGTTGCTGGAAGACCCATTTTGATGGTGAAATATCTTTCTGGAGTTGATGACAAGTTTATAGAGGTTGTAAAAATATAAGAAATAAAATATTTAGCATCTATAAAACTTTTCATAGTTTTGGTAAGTTAGAAAAATGTAGGACATGTTGATTGCAGTTTGAGTTTTTGTCATATAAATAATTAAACTTTTTCTTTTTTTTATGATTTATGGCTTTGTTATGGTGCACAAAAGTAATTCTTGAGCTCTCCCTACTTCTGGCCATGGTTGTGCTGTTTCTACTTAAGTGCAGGATTTTTTTATTACCAAAGCAGCCAAAATCTTCCCAGACTGCTTGCAGCTCTGAGGTAAAAAGGACTCTTACAATAAAATGATGAACTGATGGTGCTGATTTATGATTACTTTCAAATTAGCTAATAGTTGCAACTCTAAAGCATACTACTGCTCACTTCAACAAAATCAGCAAGAAATGGCACCATATCATCACATCACATGCACACAGCAAACCTCTCACCTCATATTTAGATACAGGCAGCACTTTGACAAGAGGGGGTGACTCGGGAATCACCGGCTCCTCTTCCAGCAGGTCCAAGCTGCGCCAGGATGTAAGGCGAACAAAATGAACCATCTTTCACGGCGAGAAAGAAAATCCCCCAAATGTCAGATCATGAAAAAATAGGTCTGAGTAATCAGAAAAAAAAAAAAAAAAAAAACACTCTGAGGGCAATTCCAAAAGTCAGGAAGAATCCATTTCCAGGAAACCACAGTGCAGTCAAAAGTGCAGAGCTGAGTGTAGCATGACCGTTTGTTCCCCAGTGTGGCTGACTGTCTACCTGGCCCTGCAGGCCAACAGTCACACAAATGGCAATCATAAAGCTGTGCGTTGATTCGCTCCACCTTCAGGTAACAGGGGAAATTCTTTGTCTTTCCAGCACACACCTCCTCAGCACTCCAGCCCCTCCCACACCATATGGGCAATATGTAATGAACTGATAATTAGTGGAATTCAAGATTGTGCAGGAAAACACACAAATAAATTCTTCACAAACAGACCTGACAAGCTAAATTCAGCAGCTAGAAAGAAGTTAAATGACTTACTGAGTATTGTGCCTTTTTGTAAACAATCGTAATGTTGCACTGCATGTAAAATGTCCAAAAAGCATAATTATGCCTCCCAGATTGAGTGATGAAGGAATGCTATGGAATTCTAATTTACCGTTGGACAGAAACTATTGATTATTGCCAGTTATTAAATAAATGGTCGATAAAGTATTTTGAAAAATTATCTTCCACGTCTTGTTTTGCCCAACCAACAGTTGAAAACCTGAAGGTATTCAGTTAAAAAAGTATTGAAAAGGAGTCAATCCTTATACTTGAAAAGCTAAAATAGCAAGATATCAGGCAGCTTGGGCTTAAAAAAGAACTAAAACAAATAAAATACAAATTATGACAGCTGAACATATGTCAGATACACTGTAACTCATATATTTATCTAATTATTTCACATTTTTCATTCAAACTCCCCTTTCATGAACTGTGTTTGGAAGCAAACTTTTAAGTGTAACATTTGTCCATTCAGTCACTGATACTTGTCACTCTATTAACAGACTGTTACAAAGAACGCCTCATGTTTCAGTTCAGGCATTAAGTGCTGTGCGACTGCTGCTGATTGTCACTCTAAGTGACTGTGTGTTAACTGATAATTGTCCCCATTGTGTGCGATGAGAGGTGCTGAGATCAAAGGTGGCTGCTGGATGTGATAGTCTGACTGAGAAACTCTTCACGTTACAATCCACGCTGACAGTTGTGTAATGCAGGGAAAGAACTCTGTGACCCACTTTAAGAGGAAATAAATAATGACAATTGCTCCTTCTTACAACAGCTGTGACTTCTGCCTTCCAAACAACACACACTGAGGGCTTTGTATGAGCTCAGTTCTGCCACATGAATACAATATCATTTAAAATCTGTCAGTGGTGAATAAAATGTAAAACACCACTCCCTTCTCCTAGTCATCAGCTGAAAAATAGGCGCTCCTGTCTATAGCCTTGAAGGCTTTTTGGGGCTTTTGTCAGCGACAGTGTTTCCCCAGCATTGAGTCTTTGTCTGTTATGAAACAATACTATCTACCTCTCCGGTCTATTACATAACAAGCTGTTCCGGCCCCCCGAGGCAAAGCCGGGAGTCTGTTTGTTTTTGGAAGAGTCACGACAGACCATTGTGTGTTATCACTTAATCTGCTAATTATTTTTTCAGAAATATCAGAACATATTGGAAAACAAAAATGTGAGGATTTTTCGAAAGCTCAGGGTGACATCTTAACAACTGTCCAAACAGAAGCAAAAAAACAAAAACAATCAGTTTAATGTCTCACAAGACAAAGAAAAAGACAAACTTTCTGACATTTTTGCTTGAAAAAGAACTCAAATATTTCATGATTTGAATCTAAAAATAATAATGACATTAGAGATATCTAAATCCTTTTCATTTAATTCAACATAACATCAATACAGGCCACAACACAAGGATTATTTCTGAATATAACTGGAAGAACATTTCAATCCCAAACTAGAAAAGCACTCGGAGAGCGCAGACCTCCGCCAGGCCATCTGTTTGTCTGTTTGTCAGGCCATCTCTCAATTATACAGAGTCCTTCAAAAAAATCCTGGATCCAGACGTTGATCCGGATCACCTCCAAAATCTAATCGATTGTTACTTTTGCTCTTCCGGACATTCTCTAAAAATATGGTGAAAATCCGTCCATGACTGTTTGAGTTATGCTGTTAACAGACAAACAGACAGACTCCGATGATTACATAACCACCTGGCGGAGGTAACTATCCAACACAGGACAACAACTATTCACTGTGGCGATTACCTTCTTAGCTTATCGATTAACCGTCGATGTATAAAATGTGAAGAAATTGTGGATAATTCACATTTCCACAAAGACTTATTTGCCATTCTTTGCCTCAAAATTTTTTTTTTCTTTTTTATATATTCAGCTTGTTGGAGCAATTAATCTGCTATTTACAACCGTTTCAACATTAGTGTGTATATGAAGAAATAAAAAAAATTGTAATATCAAATCTGCTTTTTCATTTAAACAGAGAAATTAAACTTGTCACACTATAAATAAAATCTGCAATACAATGATCAAATGAGCAACATTTAGATTTAAATCTGAGTGTATATAAAGTATCTGATCAGGGACTGAGCTCAAATCGGATCAGAAGTTCAGTTCCAGCTGTTCGGTGCATAAATGGTTTTCCACTGAGTGCAACAAAAGGTTCTGCCATAGATCAGAGTGTGTAAAGTTTTCCCATATGTGAGGGAAGAGCGCACTGACACACATATGGAGGATCCATTACCTGACACTAGCTGTCTGGGAACGCCAAAACCATTTGGCTGTAATGTGAGCCGGGACACTGCGATTTCCGATCTCTGGATCAAACAGTTTTGCTGCAAGTTTTGCAGACTTTACCTCATTACATGGGCTTTATTTTTTTACCTGATTCGCATACAGTCAGTGGAGCGTGACAGACTGGAGCAGAGGACAGACGCGTTGTTGCATTTACCGCTCCATGGAAACTGATGGCTGCGTTACATGACAGGGCAGACCGATAGAGCAAGGTTCGATATGCTGTACCCGTTTACTGGAAATCACAGGCACTCAGACGATTGGGCTATCTTTATGGCTACTGTAAAAATACCAGGTCTCAGTTTCAGTTGTCAGGAAAAAGGAAGAGTTGTCTGGCTGACCCGTGGGACAGGAAGCTGCTGTGTCGCCGTTACAGTAACACTTACTGAAATGACACGATCCACTGACATCAAAATGGAATGCACCTGGACTAAACATTTCTGAGATTAACAACTGCAATGTGCCAAGATACTGCCACATATTTAATGTAGACTGTAAATAAAATGATGTAAACAAACAACAACAAAAAACAAACAAACTGAAAACCTGGCAATAAGGGTGCAAGAAAAAAAAACTGGTTGAAAAGTATGAAATACTGTGAGGTTTAAGAACTGAAAAAAATAACAGCAATTATCTACAAAATAATTAGATTTTAAAGGATTTAAAAGCTCACAAAAAAGTGTCATTTGACGGCCACACTTAGTGAAAGAACAATTTTCTGTTTCTATGAAAATACAGATTATTGGTATGGACAATATTTATGGTTTTGGACATTTTTAATTTTTTTCTATCATTTAAATAATACTAAATGATAAATATATAATTCTTATTAATTTTAGTTAATTTTATGACTAATTTTACTCAACGGTGTCTTTAATTTAACAAAATATGGAAAATCTGTAAAAAAATAAATAAATTTTTTTTTTACACTCTTACACAGCAAATCTCTGTAAAATAATGCTTTTTTTGCCAGTTTATATACAGTACAAATAGTGTAATTCAATGGTCAGACATTGTAAAAGAACAAGTGACCTCGTTCCAAAATACTGATTTGTGATGTGGACATTATTTCCAGCTTTTACCCATATTTCTGTGATTTTAATAATTATCCATAATTTACTAAAACAGGAAAAAAATTTGAAATGACAGTAAATTGCTCAAAATAATTATAGGTAAAACTCTTTCAGAAAATATATTTTTGTACAGGTTTTAGTAAATTTGTGTGAATAAAAGTTAAAAGTTGAACTTGTTCAGTCTGTATATAAGTTGATCTGATACAGCGCAGATACTGTAGGGGTGTAAAAAGATGGATTATTTGCAAATGGTGCAATAAGCGTAAGGCTCAGACAGACAGCAGTGCTTTATAGGAGGCTATCAGCAGGACTGGAATGCACCTCTGGCCAATCAGAAAGCTCGGCCCAAGATCCCTGTGGTAAAATAATCAATCCGGATCATCAAAGCTCTCTGCAGCCTATCACAAAACTGCCAGACACCATAAAATGTAACATCCAAGTGATAATAAACTTGAAATACCCCCATTCAAACAAAAGAGTAACTCTATGCAAAAAGGACAGGATTTGGCTGCTTTTCCTCTGAAGCCTGGCACAAGCCACCGATGCGCCAAGCTATGAATCTGGACACTGGGCAAATATCTAAACTTCTTTGAGCAAAGCCTTTGATTCCACAAAAAGCAGGCACGCCCACGTTTAACAGTGAGTGCCAAAGCTGCTGCCATAGAAACTCAAGGACTGCACTCAGTGCCCACATGTCCAAGCAGAGCCTTTGTCCTCCAGACAGTTTTCATAAAATATGGGCTGGATTCCAAAACAAATCAGAGAGGTCATTCCATTTTTAGATCAATTTCTGCTTAACCACCTCTGATTTAGATTACATTTTAGTAAAATGTTAAAAAATTGTCCATTAAACCAATTTTAGTGCTTCATTTTACAAACTATTTAACTGTTTCTCATAATGTCATTGCTTCAACATACAGTCATATTGTACAAGTAGTTCAAATGTTGTCTGATTATGGGTGAGTTGAAATATGAAAAAAAAGAAAGCCGTCACATTTAGCCTATATTTAACAGGGCTCAGGTGGCTCGAACATATGAAACAGATTCATCTCAAAGTCTCACAATGGAGGGACAGTTTTGGTGAAAATATTTTCTTTCGATAACTATTCTTAACAATGCAGGTCTTTCATGTAATCCTCTTTACGTGATGACAATATCTGAGAAAAGTACCTCAGCATTTACTCTACTACGGATGAGAAGTGTCTTTGTTGATGCCACACAGCTGTACCAAAAGTCACAGCTTCAGCGTTTCCTGCCAGATCTCGAACAGCCTCCAGAAGCAGCACACTGCTGCCCCTCTGAGGACCGGCGCTGGTATCATCCCCGACATTACTGACGAGTCATGAACCGCACTGTGGCTCAGCCGAAATGCTTTGGTGAGGGGAATTAAAGTGTTTGTAGCTTGACTGAACAAATAAAGTAAAATACGAAATTTCCACACTTGACCAGGCCAGACACTGTCTGACTAAACTTTGCTTTCCTCAGCAACATCCAGCGTTTGCGTCTTTACTGGATGACTAACTTTTCTGACTTACCTCAACCAAGCCTCCACCTGTTTTCCTGCCTGAAGCAACGATGACATCTGTTTACAGCACACGTATACATAATCTAACTCAACTGTAGGTAGGTCTCAACCTGCCTGAAGGGCAATTAACCATCAGTGACGTATGCAGTCTGTGCAGTTTATCACAGCACTGACAGTAATGCTTTATATTGAGGGGTTGGCTCTCAAACGGGGTCACTGGAGGTCAAATGGACGACATCATGGAGCAATAATACAGAGCTATGATAATACAGCTAAAGTAAACCGATGGAAAATTTGAATAATCAGTTAAATCTGTTGAGCTATTAATCAAAAAAGGAGACCAAACATCATATATTGCATGTTCTCTATCTCTGTATATGTTTGGGTTTTAGACTGTTGGCCTGATTAATATGAACAGCTGACTGCTTCCTAATTCTCCTTACACACAGCAAGTGTCCAATCACAGCTGAGGAACTATAACTTGGCCTTTATTAGAAAAAAGTCACAGTATGTGTGCAGTATTTCCCCACTGTGCCTAAACTTGTATGCCATGAGACTCTAGGCAGACATAAGGGGCTACATTCTGTTCTTTTTTTATATGTATTAAAGGCAGGTAAAGTAGTTTTCATACAATTTTTGTATGGTTTTAATCTCTAACATTTTAATTATTCAGGTGAAATCACACCATAAATAAAACTACAGGGGCCGAACCCCGAGATTTAAACATGTTTGGTTACTTTCATAACGCCAATAGTAATCGCTTTTATTAGAAGAGACTTTGATGCTATTAAAAAACATTAACTTGACCTAACTTAATTATCTTATGTTGAAATTTTGCATGCTTGTGATCTTATCTATTGTTTGTATTTGCTTTCACCATTTTTATAATTTGGTATTTGTAACGTTGTTTTCACAAAGTGCAAAGCAAAAAATGGTATTCATCCTAACTAACATTAATCATGATTATTTACTGTATATTTAGGATCAGTCAGCTAGAAACTTTAAAAAGTCAGTATGAGAATGTTTTCAAGTCACACTGAAGTTACCTTAATTAGCACATAGAGTGTGCATAAATTACAAATTAAGTTGATTTTTGGCAGCTAAGACAAGCCTACTTTTGACTAAAATCAAGACCCCGCTGTTTCAATCACTAAAAAAATTCAGGCGATAAAAACACTGGTCTGACTGCAACTCTGTACCTGGAGGTTGTTGCTGCTGCTTCCCAAAGTGAAGATGATTTTGACGAAGGCAACGTTCAGATAGTGGAAGGAGAGGAGAACTGAAATGAGCAGCCAATGTCAGGCTTATACTTGTACCCTACATCCTGTGAGTCAGACTAAAAAGTTTTACTCGATATGAGCTCATTTTTCACTGCAACATGAAAACCTGCACCTCTATGGAAACACGGCGAGGAGAGGAAACTCAGACATGTTCCAGTAAATACAGTAAATTAGAATGCCATAAATAAGACAATAAATAACAAAAGGTGCATTACTGTATTTGTTCTACAAAATAATAAAAGCCTGGTATCAACATCAACCAACATTTTTTCAAGTGCCCACTTGTGCCACTAATATTAGGGAAAAATAATGACTCTGCACACTGTATAGATTTTACTGCTTTACTGTAAACACAGCCTGCAGTTCAGGAGAAAAGTCCAGGAAGGTTTGGCAGGAGCTGAGTCGGCCATGGTGCAAAAGAACCGTTTATAGCATTTTCTTTTTAAATAAAGCAAAATGATTTGGATGAAACATGGATTTGGATATTCACTTTGGAACAAAACAGCACAGGCACACATGATTACTTCATGGCCTGGTCAGAAAGTTCAAAATGATTCTTCCTGATTTTACAGTTTCTTTTTCTGATAAACAGCACTGTTTTGGCATTGTTTTAAGATAGGGTTAACTAAAGGAGGTGGATCTTGGTTAACAGTGTATTTGGTTATAGTATCTCGGGTGCTTTTACTATTTCGTGGTGTTCTATAGGCCAAACAATCCTTTGAATAGTAAACAAAATGGTCTGACAGATGAAATGATAATGAGGTAGTTGCAGCTCTGGAGCTAAATCCTGGTTAATGTGTGCTAATGCTAAAACTCATCAAAGCTGGCGTTGAGAAAAACGGTTCATCCTTTAAGAGCGCCAACTCTGGCTCACAGTTCTTACAGTATGTGCCACAACTTGAACCTGATGACCGCCTGGCCTACTTCCAGACTCCATGTTTGGCAGTCATGTGGATCAGGATCCTGCAGGCCTCAGTCAGCCTCTTAGCATCTCTCATCGGTTACAAAACAGCCACTTCCCGTCGCTGCATGAAGCACTGAAGTGGCAGAGAGTGGCTCTGATTGAACTCATCATCAAATAAGATTCAGAGGATTCAAGCTGGCACAGACTAAACTTAAAGACACACACCGAGCTGGCAGACGACCACAACGGAAATCCACAAATACATGTCCAGGATTCTGATAACAGTAATGGAAGACAATGAGGTGATGATGAGATTACCACGAGATACTAGAGTGGCCCGAGGCATTATGGGAGCAGAGAAAGAGGGGGTGAAGTCATGGAAAAGAGCAAAGGGTGTGGCAAAAACAATAAGTGTCTCAGGGTGTGTCTGTGTTTATGTGCAGAACGTGGTTTAAAGAGCTGGTGCAGTTCAGTGTAATGAGTCTGACAGATGGCTTCACGTGTCAAATGAGCTGCAGCGTCACATGAAATACAGTAACGACTGTATGATACCGTAAACCTGAAACATGGAACTCACCAACAGATCTATGCTTTCACGGCGTCCAAGAGATCCATGCTCTACTTTCTCAATGCCTGGGGTGAGGATGTAGGGGCTCTGGCCTCCTGAGGGCTTCATGTTGGGCAGGCTGAGCGACCGCAGGTCCTTCACACCTTGTTCTACCTTCAGCTCATCACCTGGTCGTGCTGAAAAGACGGCAGAACAAAACGAAACTGAGGCCCATTCAGGAAGCTTCATACTTGCATAGTCTTGATATCATTATTTACTTATTTTCTGGGCCAAAGAGATCATGCACAATATTCCGAGTTCATTTTCCTTCTAAATGTAGAGTCATTTTGAACCCAGAGTTACACCCAAAATGGCTCATATCATGACTCCATCATCTCAGATTTTTTTCCAGAGTTTTACTATTTTTTATTTGGGACCCAAAACTAAGGCCTGTAGAATATTTTTGGCAAAATTTTCGCATTAAAGTTGCCTCCATCTAATATCTGTTGATGCCAATATTACATGTTCTGCAACCATTCCAGCTCCAACTACTAAGGAAAACAAAACAAAAAAGAACATTGCCTTATAACACTTCCCACACATGAAGTTCAACTGATGTTAGAGGCCTTGAAAGTTGGTGAAACACCGAGCAAACACTGTCTTTTTAGTGAGAAATGTGGATACATTCATTCAAATACACTCGCAGGAAAGTGCCCCAAAGCCTCGTTTGAAAATGTTGCTTTTTTTTTTTTCCCCATTTTCAAGAGCCATTAATGAAAACTGTATTCTCTGCTGGACCCATTCAAATATTTTGAGTGTTAATTTCATGACTGTGGAAGTTATATTTTTGGAAATATTCAACTTTCCAACATCCTCAGGTCCAAAATTCTCAAAATGAAGCCAAAATATTTTACAGAACTCAGTTTTTAGCCTCAATAAACACATTTATGGAGACTGAACAATATCGCCAACAGTGCAGCAATGAATTCTCTCAGAATTGACCTGAACTGACCCGACAAGTTAATACAAACCAAAACTGGTTAAACTCAGGCTTAAACTAAACCTGCAATGATTAACTTTTTGTTTACTTGAGGGCAGCAAAAAAGAACAAATCCAACACTGACATGTCAAAAAGGTAATAATTTTTCACCTTTTTGACAAATCTGTCAGAAAACAGCAGCTTGTTTACATATAAAGTGGACACACAGCAACATAAGCATTCATTTAAAAGAAGAGTTTCCACCCACTGGGTAAATTTAAGCCCAGAATTCACTCAAAAGTCTGCCTCTAAATTCTCCTCTGTACTCATCAGAAAATTGTCACTTTTCCTGCTCCACAACTATCATTGTCATTTTAAAAGACTTTTTTCTGACACTTTTAATGACCTGAAAGCATGTCATCAGAGAAGGGAATGGAATTTTTTAGATGACAAAAACAAAATATTAAAATTGTACTTATTTTCTTGTAGATTTACTTATGTAGGACCTTTCAAAATAAAGATAAAAATTGCTTTACAATAAAATACATAATGAAAGTAAGTAAGAACTAGAGCTTTAGATGTATTACATTTATTATCCATTGAGTAAAAGCTAAAACAAATGATGACCGTAATGCTGCAAAGATACAGAATCAGTGTGCCCATTTAAAAGGAACCCTACTGTTATTAAAAATGTTGGCTATAGTTTATTATTTGCTCAAACTCAGATTAAAATGTTTAAAACCTTTGTACTGTTGGGAAAATTCACACTTTCATTCATGTGTTAACATAATTGCACAGAGGTTTTCTGATCATCAACTAGCCTTTCAACACCATTAGCTAACACAATGTAGTATTAGAACACAGGAGTGATGGTTGCTGGAAATGTTCCTCTGCACCCCTATGGAGATATTCCATTAAAAATCAGCTGTTTCCCGACAGAATCTTTATTTAACACTTTAACACTGTCTAGGCTGTATTTCTGATTCATTTAATGCTATCTTCATTGAAAAAAAATGCTTTTCTTTCAAAAATAAGGATATTTCTAAGTGACTGTTAGCCCTCCACCTCTGAGTTTCAGACTGTATGTAACTCCAGACTGTGGTCAAGAGGGGAGAGCCAGGAGGTGACATTTCAAAAGAAAAGCAGTTATTCATTATTCATGGCTTTCACTGGATCTCTTTTATGAACGGCTTTAATGGGCCTTTGATCCAGAAACTGTAACAAGTGTTTATGCAGAGAAGGCATGCCCTTCCCAGTTTCAGCTAACAATAAAAAGAAAAAAAAAGCTTCAGTCCTCACGTCATACTAAACCTACGACTTCTAATTTCAAATTGACAGGAATTTTCAGACAACTTATGGGACAAGACTGAGCAGATCAGTGACACATTTCTCACTTGGAACTCTGATCAGCGCGATATCACAAACGTACGGTCCACTCCTTTTCCTTCTAGTCGGAAACACGGGTGTGAGAGGAAGCTGGCCTTCATCCTCTGTCTTACTCAGACTATTGTTAAACACTGTAAAATCTGAAACACACGGGGACTGCTGACGTTCTATGAGCAGCCTATGAGAACTATGGGCGAGTCAATTGTGCCATTTGAACTTATTTTACAAGTTTATCGTGCAAATGCTTGCCTGTAGCTCTTTCACAAATGTCCAACAACTAAATGATTTTTATAGTTGATTAGAACTAAGTTTTGTTCTGCTCCTGGACTTAGTAGATGCATCATCTCCATTTATTTTATCTGGTAGAAAATCTCACAGTAACAAATGACGCTGTTGACAGTGACTTTTATGTGTCACTTAGAGCTTCATAATATAAAATTGTATTTTGAAATTTTATTTATTTCATTCTGCAGCTAATTTTACCTTGTTTACCAAGCTCGCCAGAATTTACTGTCAGCAGAGCAGCATTTTACATCAGAGCATTTTTTTTAACTGGAGCAGTGTATTTACTACAACATGTAAATGAGCTAAACCGCAATCCATTTAATTTGCATAATTATCACTGAATAAGAAGTGACACCAGACTTAAAGCAAGTGATGCACTGAACGTAAAAGGAAGTGTCTCTGCTACGGAGCTCTATGTGCTGAAAATGCAAGTTAGAGTCAATTATTTGCTGTATGGACGGTTGATTTTTACCTTTTACTTTGAGGTAGTGTCCTCCAAAACGGTAGGCCTCGAAGTTGAGGGACAGCGGCGTATTGGACTGATCCAGGAACAAATCCACCCGGGACAGTTCAATGCCGTTCCTCTCAAACACTGGACCCAGAACCTCTCTGTTTACACACCACAAAGAATGTTAGAAGCTCATACTTGGTAAAGAAGCAATTACTTCTGATATTAGGCGGCCTTCCCTCCTCTTCTCTCACCTCAGCGTTTTCTTTTTCATAGCAGGTACAATTTCTGTGTTTATGTCCACATTGAGGTCAAACTTGAGGCTGAAGCACTCCTTACTGGGGTCCTGCAGGGAGAGCAGACACACTCTTAGTTTACACAGGTGGGGCTGAATGTATGCTCTCAGCAGATCCACAGGGGGGCTCCTTCTCACTGCACTGCCTGCTTCACACGGAAACACCAGCCGAGGTGATGCCGTTATGTTATAGTGCTGCTGCTGTATTTCCCAACTCCCTGCGCGGATCACACGGTCTTCCTCCAGACTCTTTCCAGGAACAGAAGAGAGGCTGGGGTTTTCATCGGGGGAAGGGGGAGCTTTCTCGCGTCTGCACAATTACTTACATCGGTGTGTCGTCTCCGTTGCTTCTTTTTCACCAGCTTCATCCCCACGGTTTTACGCTCCCTGCGAAAACAGTTACACACATGATCATCCCCTGCACTTAACGGCAAACATATGAGAAAGTGCCTCTTTCATGTGGGCTTCGAGACTTTGAGAAAAGAGCCCTGCTGACATGCAGGAGGAGGACATGAGCACTAGCGTGACATAACGGAGGGTCACCAACCCGCGGTCATTGCTCCCCTCTTCCTCTTCCTCCAGGTCGGAGGGGGGGCTGGTGCGTGGGGGACAGGAGCGCGTGGACACGTTCCGAGCCAGGATGGAGGCTGAGGGTTAACAAAACACAGCAGTCATTCCCTCTGTTGGAGCTAAGTTAGTCTTAATAGCAAGCTTTGAAGAACTGGTTCACCCATAAACCGTAGAAAAAAGGCCTACACATTTTCGCCCCTTCTTCAACAGATTTACACAGATTTCTGCCGAATCTCAACAAGGGTGAAGAGGCTTCTGTAGCGATACAAGGAACCAATATCAAAAAATATGCTTGTTGTAACCTATTTTTAAGAGCCTTCACTACCGACATAGTCCAGTGACAGCTTCCTGCACATCCATTGGTGCATTGCACTCCTAACCAAAAAACAAAGCCTGCTCACAAGAGATCCAAGGATCATGGGATTATGGGGTCTTCCTCTGTATTTTTGTAAGATCAAAACCTGAGTTCAAAGTCAGCTTAATTTCCAGACGCACTGATGCTGGATAGTCTTAGCCTTAACATTGAATTAGTTCATCTTTATAACTAATAATACTGCGGATTCTCAGCTTTATTTTGCATTACAGTCAGGTAGAGTAGCATTTTCTATCATTTTGTAAGGTTTAAATCCTTAAGATGTAAACTACACAGGTAATTAACACTACAGGGTCTTACGCACAGTATTTAAACTTCCAATCATAATCTATTTTTACTGGAAAGCACCCTGCCACAACAGCCAATGTTTAAAATATGCTACATCGATAACTGTGACTTGACTAATAGCTAAGTTTCTATAATAATGGCGCCAACCGGGGTATACGCTACACTATAAAGCAAGGCTCAAACTTGCCAATTTTTGCCCACATGAACACAGGTCAAATTAAAACCCTTGACAATAAAGTCTCTGAATGAAATAAACATTAGAACACTGTTTTCTCGGCTGTAATCACCAAATACTAAAGCTGCCGCAAAAAAGTCGATATTTTGAAGCATCAGTGAAAAATCTCTGAATCTGCGAGTTGAGCAATAGTTTATACAACATGTACTACACTTGTGGTTACCTGATGACAGAAGCTGAAACTTGAGTGAATGTGATCAGTAGGGGTAGGTTCAGTGTTCTAAAATGTGAGTAGCCGTATTTATATCACAGATTTTTATGCACATTTTGAAGCATCGCAATACAAGTTTTGTTATTCTAGTTCTAGTTTGTTTAAGTTGCTTATTTCCTCTGTGCCTTCTTCTTCTGTTTATTCCAGCCATGCATAGCGTAGCGTACACCACCACCTTTAGATCACATGACACAGCCGAGGTTATTCGCCCCAAACTACAAATGGAAACAAGTTTAATTCCCATTTTCTTTTGTAGCACCTTTTCAAAAAAATTGGCTGCAAACTGACTTGACAGATACATGGAAACATAGCCAATGGTTCCAGTGTGTTAAAGAAGCAATTTTACCAACAGCTACTGTGAAGTACATGTCCACATGGGTGACTCAAAATCAAATGTCTTTATTGTCATTGGACATATGTACAACAAAATTTTCCAGTTACTCTAATAGCCCATAAACAAGCTACACATGGATGATGCTTTTTGTCTATATGTCGTGTTCACTACTGTAAAACAGGGAAACTAAAGCCTAGTTCATGCTACAATGTTGTCTCTTTGTGCTGAAAGTCATCAGTGCAGAGTTGAGTCCTTTTTAGATAAATAGCATTGTTAGACAGTTAAACCGACCACATTTAATCATTCAGACACAGGTCCCTTTTCTGTTTATGGTCCTCGTGGCTTCATACAGACATAAACACAATGACAGATAGAGCCATCGGACTCACACAATATTAGCCACTCACCTGAGTTTATCCCATACACCAAAACATGCATAACACACAATAATCCAATAAGAAAATGAAGGACTAAATCTAAACTAATAGCAGCTTGTCAAGATGCCTTAATGACCAGCAGCCGAGTTTATTTATGATTTCCCAAACACTAAATTTTCTGTCCATGTGTGGTGATAATCTACTTAACAAACAGTAAAAGAACAGTGTGACCTGCTGTGAGATACTGATCGATTCGGTCTCCATGTCAGGGATCATTTATAATTATATCTAATAAACTTGCTGCTGTTGTTCCGTGCATAAATGTGCGCAACTCTTCTGCTCTGGAGACGCTCATATAGACCCTGCTGCTGCGAGTATGTAATAAGCTGTGATGTTTCTGGATGAGTCTCAGTGTTGAAATGTGGATAAAGCTTAATTATTTCACACAACTTTAAGCACCGTTGTTTGTGTGTGTGTGTATAGATTAATGTGACTGGGTGCAGTTCAGGCTTGTTTGGTGTTGGAAGTGATTCAGAAATTAAACTAAGTCCAGCCTAGCAAGATTGTCATTGTGACTTCTATAGGAAAGGTAACCAGGGAGCTCACTCAGACATGAAGCTGATACTTTTAGTTGATTCAGATTAGCAGAAATAAATGCATGTCAGAATGCTTATTAGCTAACCAGTTAAAAAGTCACACTAGGAAAAACACACTTAAAATCTAAAATGAACTCTGATTTGTCTGACAAAATTTAGATACAGAGGCAGCCCTACTAGACACAACAGGGAATTTGTCTTTACTATTGATGAAAGCAGAAATCTCAGGATGTATATCACAAACTAACCCTAAACCTCAGAAATGTCACCACTTTCATTTGCTCAGAATTCCAATAGATCAGGAATATTGTCCATTGATGGCTGTTTCTGCCAGTTTCTGTAAACATTTAACCAATTGGAGCTTTCAAAGCAGAAGTTAAATGACTACACTACGGGCAGAGATTTCCAGCAATTCTGCTATTTATCAGAAAAATAGTGACAGAAATTGTCAACAAGCCTTTATGACATCAAAATAAGCATGAAGAAATAACTCTCTCTTCTACTGTTTTCTATCTGGGTGAACCGACCCTTTAATATCAACAACAATGACAATTGTTCAGACAAAAATGAATGATCACATAAATTACAAAAGTTCAAAGACATTAGAAAGAAAATGCCTTGCAACAGGAAAGTTATGTACAATATCTGCCTTATTTAAACAACAATAAAAGCTCCGTGTCCTTGATATTTACACAGTGAAATCCTGTAATGAGGTAATGGGGCTGACATCAGCTCTATCAGCGGGGGAATACCAAATAAAGAAATCCTGCAAGTGTACCTTGAGGTTGTAAGTCGAATCGGGGGTGCCGATCAAAGTGCATGTTGTCTGTGTTCTCCGAATGGCAGCGTGAGTCACATGACTCACACAGGTGAAGGGGGCTTTTGCTATTCAGGTCTTGGCAGTCTGGGTGGTGGCAAACCTAAAACACAGAGAGGAAAAGAGGACAACAGCAAGTCAGATAACTGCTAAGTACACAAAGTCTCTGCATTAAAACACAAAAACTATTTAAAAGACGGGGCCAAAGTGAAAAGGGCAAACCAGTCAAACACATTTAGAATAAACAGCTCCCTGCTCGACTATTGTTTCTGCCACAATTAAATGACCACTGAGGCTGCCACGGGCATTCCTGAGGTTGGGTGACTCCCACCTTCTCACCATCTGTCCCCCTCTGTGGGACGACTACTAATTGGCTTCAAGTCAGTTTGTCACCTTGTGTGCTGATCTGGGAGCAGCTGAGCGTGACCGAATCCAAAATTGTACCCTGCAAAGTGAAACAATGAAACCGACCACAGGTCAGCAGCTGGGAGACTTCCAGGCCGCAGAGCTCCATAACATGCAGCAGAAGGCTGCAGGATTAAGGAGCTCTCTGTCTGCCTCGGCCCAGACATATCCGACCCCCCTCTGCTGACAGCTCTTCCCTTCACCTCGACGCCGGGTTGGGAAGCAACGGAGGACTCCTCTGTGCACATCTCCACACTCCACCCTGTGTCCCCGCTCGGCATCACCCACACCCGGCTCAGGAAGCCAGGACGTATGGGGAGATACAATGGAGGTCCAGCTAATGTACTTCCTGTCATTGTTTCCATGTAGTCAGGAGGAGCAGTGTGTCTGTGCACCGCTAGTCAGTCTAGTCTGCATGTAAACAACCACAGATATGCAAGACGAAGATGCCATACATGTTACGGAGGCTTGTGTTAGGTCATTATACTATTGAAGATGGCAATATGTGGCAGCTGTACAGCCTGTCTACACAAAACAGAGTTTAAGAGCAGACAAGAAACTCAGATTTAAATATAAATGTCCCCGCCATGGTTACTCTACCGTCATATTGTGCAGATGGAAGCTGGAGTCCTTGCAAGTTGGCTCCATATCCATGCCAGCAGGCACCCGGGACCCCAATAAACATCCAAATTGCCACCTTGCTTAGCCTGCTAACTAACTCTGCCACTCACCCCTGCCAACCCACACTGACGAGCTGCCTTATTAATCCACTCCTCTCAATGTCTAGCCAGGTATAATCGCAGATTTTAAGGAGCAGGTCGCAGGGCTGGAGGAGGACAGTGAGGGGGAGGGAGAGAGAGAAGGGGAGGGGGGGATAAGGTTAAGGGCGGGTGAGGAGTCCCAGTGAAGATATAAAGCCAAAGCAGGAAGGAAGAATAAAAAGGTCTGTCCAGAAGCTTTTCAGAAGTACAAAGCCCCCCTAATCTTGCAGCCTAATTGGTGCCTGCGCTCTGTCAAAGCCATCTGACAGTCCTGTAGAGATTAAACAGCCCCGCTCTGAGCTACACGAGCAGGGTCCTCTCCTCTTTTTCCTCTCTCCCCCCTTTCTTCTCTGTCCACTGCCACCAGCAGCACAGACTCCTCCCTTCCTCTCATACACCCAGGGTCACTATACCCAGGCAGAGCCCCAACCAGAGAGAGGTTTTAAATAGAAAGACACTGAGAGACAGAGACAGAGACAAGGAGCGCTGAGGCTAAACAAAATAAGAGGATGTTTACTGTGGTGAATATGACACGGGGTGAACGGATCATTCCAGTTTATTACAACTTACTTTTCATAGTCTGGGCTATTGTTTCTATTAGTTATGATAGTAATGTGCATGCTGAAATAATTGCTGGGATCTCAGAACAACAAACATGCAGATACAAAGCTGCGTGGCCATTATTCCAGGTATAAACCATGGACAAGACTATAAAACAGGATCCACATGTCACTACACACACTCAAACCACTTAATTAAATGCAAGGCTGCAGGATAAAAAAAAAAAAAAAAATCTGATTTCATGATTTCTAAACCTTTTAAGTTTGCGTAATAGTGTTGATAATTGCATCAACTTAATATTGTGTGTAAGTTAAACTCAAATTTCTGAATTAGCTCTTTTAAAACACAATCCAATTTGAGGTAACTTAATAAAATTGGATTGAAGTCCCATCCTCTACAAATTTAACCCTGAAACAACTTAATTTTTCATATTTTCAGGCCTAATTATTTATGTTATTAATTATGCTAAATGACACTTGGAAAAAAAATCTTTAAATAAAACAGGGAAATACTAATTGGAACAATTTCATTTTTCTGCATTTTCAACTTTAATATGTGTGTGTATGCTACCAGTCATTAAATAATTTGTCATTAAAAATACCTCTGATTGTAGAGGAATAACTAATTCCCCAAACTTAATGGAGTTTGTTTGTTGAGCTAAATGTTATTAAAACATGTGATAACTTAGAGATAGACTGATTTGATTTTTTTTTTATTTAGCCCAAACATTATTTTACTGAAATCTGTGGTGACCCAAATTGTGTAAATGGTGATTCATTGAGTGGATTCCAGCACAACTTAAAATAAATACTAACGTTGCACTGTATCTGCAAATACTGTGTAACATTAGAAGGAGGATTATGGGTGTGATGTGTCAAATTCTGAGTTAAGACATTTCTCAATGATTGCAGCTGATGATGTATGAAAAGTTGCAGGAACAGAGGAATAAAGTGTCTCACCTCCGACTGACTCACTGACCACTTAGTGACCACAAATAAGTCGCAGAAATCTGTTACAAAATCACCTGCTTATGCTTCTCTGAAGCCCACGTCAACGCATGCACACCATTTTTATACAGCGGAGTCAAATGTTTCCTCGCACGGAGGTGGGAAGTTCTCCACGAGGTGCGGAGACAGTCGGCCGGCATAGAGAAATACGAGCAAATCAGATGCCATATTTAGAGAATAGCCTAGATAGGTAAGCTTTCCTCACTATCAACTTGGGGCGTTCACATTCCTGCTATAACTGAAGCAGCTGAAAAAACCTGATGCTTTGGCCAAAACAAACGAGTGCATCATAGGATGAAGGAAAGGCTCTGCTCGAACCGAAAAGCACCAAATGGAAAAAAAAAAACCCTCAACCCTTGAAAAGCTCTCGCACTCATGACAGATACCTGAAGATATGCACCTAACAGAGCAGTTCAGCAGGGATTTTTCCAATACTGAACATTCCAATCAATGAGGGGATGATTGATATTTAGGTACGAAAACAACCAGACTTTCATTTTTCCTAGGTCATTTTCCCCCCAACGCAGCGAGGAGGAGTGTTTAGTTGAGGCTGACTGTAAGAGAAGGTGTTGGACAGCTGACAGGCAGCCGTGCGTGCCTCCTCCAGCGCCTGTATGAATGTGTGCGAGACAACATGTGTCATGTGAGTGTGTGTCGCGTGTCCCCTGCAATGCCTGCTCTCAGATCTGGCCGGATTAGTGAGATGGTCCAGGCTAGCATGACTGTAGATGAAAAACGCAGCATGCAAACACACACACGCACACAAAAGCTCGCACACACACACCTTCACCCCCTCAACAGCTGAGAACACACTCGTGCCCCACAACGGCCCTCGTCTTGGCTTAGCACATTCAATGCCACGTGGCACTTGCTTGTGCACCCTTGTTTCCACACATCCTGCAAACACGGCTATTCTCCCTCCCCGCACACACACACAAACACACACATTAATGGACTTACAAACACAGGCATGCCCGCTCCAAGGTTGTGTCATCGATGAGCAGTGCAACAGTCGCTCAGCTATAATAAAGCTGTTCTTGTTTGAAGGAAGATGACTAAAGTCTTCTGAGGTGAATCAGGATTATAACCTTAACACTTAATCCCCACTGCACTAGCACACGACCCATTAAGGCTATATCTATGCACGTTTACGGCACAGAGCGTTACACATCACTAAAGGTTTGATCTTATTCTGGCACTTTTACAAAACACAAGACGCCTTCACACAGCTGACTCCAAAGACATTAAACCGGAGAATGGTTATTTTAAGTTCAGATTCAAGCGTCTTGAACATGATTTATAATTAGGGATGGAACTTGTGGGTTCAAGGCAACAGCCAGGCAGTTTAATTTGGCTGCAACCTCCTCACCACCATCACAGTTTTGGCTCCCGAGGACAATTTTAAATAAGTTTGGACCGCTTGCCACATCCTCACAAGCTGGAAAATCTGTGGGTAATATGTCTTTGTGTGCGGAATTATGTGACGCATAGAGGGAAATGCCGCAGATAAATTCAAACCCAGATTACAGATCTGACTGTGATACAAGACGCATCCATCACAGGGCTGCTTTAAAGAGAATCTGTTCCGTAATGCTTTTATTGGTTTTGCAAAAGCCAAAACTACACTCTTGTCGAGTTGCAACCCGACTACATTTCCTCTCTCCAACCTTACTCAGCCGTCCTCCGGAACAGCTTGTCCTGCCAGAGCACACCTAGCACTTATGTAATAGCGCGCATCACCGTGTGTTTGCATCATGTTAAAGGAGGTGGTACTGTTTTCTGTTGTGCATCAGTGCAACGACAACTCAACTGATGTTTACATCTGTTTGCTTATCTCCTGCTCTCTGTGCTCACATATATTGTATTCTGTATAGCTGAATTCCCAATCAAACTGTTCTCGTTTATACATTTCTGTGTTTCTGTTTTCATTCAACAGGATGAGAATGAAATGGAGACTAAATTTCAGCCTACATGTAACCAGCCTTCACCTCAACATGCTCAGCACCACGAAAATACTGCTAATGACAAAGTCTCTACACATATGAGTTAAAAACAACTATGCTGTGAATTCTGTGACATTTCCATGTTAAACTATCCCTCAGAGAGATAGTCTTGGTCTCACACACTGAGTCAACTGCCACGTGGTCAACTGTTTTGCTCCACACTGCCAATCACAAATGCAGAGAGAGTCTTCTTCCTGAAATGGGCATGGACAGCAGCAGCTTAGCAGCATTTTAAGCTACAGGCATTAAAACTGCCTGTTTAGAACAAGGTTAAGATCTGGGGTTATAAAGTCAAGTTGAAATTAACCATCTTTGTGATAGTCTGAGCTGAAAATCTGAACCACACATCCCAGCGACCTGTGAGCCTGTCATGACTTTGCTGAAAAGGGGGGCAGAATATGGGCCCTTTATAAAAAACAGACTTGGATCAGTAACACAAATTTGAGATTTATAGTTTATCAGAAATGCTTTTAAACAATATGTTGTACTTTTACAAGAGAAAAGTTTGGCGAGCATATATCTCGTTAACTGTCCACTGTTAAGAGGCAGAGCACAGCCACTTCCTGAGTTTTTCTATAGGGACCATATGGGACTGTCCCAGACATTTGCAGAGAGTACATTAACCCCACAACAAGAGCCAAAACTTCATTCTGACATTAATTAGCTACAGCTGATAAAATCTTTTTGTCATTATACCAGTGAAAGCCACAGCTTGAGTGGGCTATAAATAACAAGCACTGTTTTCTCCATTGATATTTGATAATGAAAACAGGAAGGAGTGGTAAAAGGTTTAAGAAGAAATTTGTTAGCCAACCAGATGTGCTTGTCACAGTTACTAGAGCTGGCCAGGGAAACTGATAGGACCTAGATCGAAATTATTTTTTCTAGGATTTATGTACAGCACATAAACTTACTGGATCTGAGAGAAAAACATACCTCAAAAGAATAACAAGAGACCTTATCTCTTATTGGCATATTGTGAAAACAGGAGTTCCCAGACATTACTCCTCTACTATAAAACACACAAACACACACACACAGCTGTTTGTCACAGTGGTGCCCACACCCATAGAGCAAACTCAACTCCCTGTCATTGTTTCAAGCAGCCATCATCAACCTCGCCTCACTCCCAAACACGCTATAGACCTGAAATCAAAGCTAACTTGAGTCAACACAAAACACTAACGTTTCATATGGGGAATTATGAATAATACTTTTTAGTATTGTTTGGTCCAACCTCCCGTCAGAGACTGAAACGCTTCGCTGCACTTCAGTCTTTGTTGAGACTGCGGCGACATCCAGGTACAGTGTGTTTAATTACATGGACCAACTTTAATGCTTACCGTCACTCCACTCCCACAGAAAAGGCTGCTTTAAGGTCCTGTCCTAACATGCAAGTCATCACCAATTTGGCAACTGGTTGGGATTCTCCTCAGCACTAAGTTATGTTAGCGTTAACACTGCTGCTCCTCAATCATGAGCAGCCAGAGGAGTCGGCTTCACGTCAACCTCTCGTCCTCTTCCTTCTTCAAAATCCCCCCTGCCGCCCCCGGCCTTGTCATCTCTCTGCCCCCCCATTTTTTTCTTCTTCGCACAAACAGAAAGAAAAACGCTCAAGTGAATCCCAATAAACACACCTACGCACGCAAGCGATTGGTTAGCACCAGACCAGCAACAGTCATGCACAGTCTTGTTCAAATAGTATGACAGCAGTGAAGTCAGTCAAACATCCAGACAGACTTTGGTCAGACCAACTCACACAGTCTAGAACACCAAACTAATCAAAGATAACCCCAAACTCAGACACAAGCACACGTCATCACTGGTTCATAGTCTATGGCTCAAAGAAAAGACAACCACTGTCTCATTTTTACAGTTAAATGTACACAAATGTGCTGACCTTTGATATGTTTGCATGCATCACAGCGGGAAGCACACAAACAGTTCGAACGCAAATATACTCAAATACATATTCAAATAAATTCATCAGCATCAATAGAACTCAAGATTATAACCCACATAAAAGCAAGATTTACTGCAGGACTCTTGTAATAGACTCCATTAGTTTTATTGGGTTGATTGATAATTGCTAATAAACAAGCAATTGAGAGTATTTGTTATCTGTTAATTGCAAACTTGTTTTTCTGTAACACCTCATAAAAACACATCAAAAGCCAATGAACTGCAATCAAACAGATGTTTGAACATTTTATTTTGCTTTGAACATTTGAGAAATTAACATCGACGCCTCAACACCCAACCCTTTCCAAAAAAAAATAAACTCAACACAAAGCCTTAGAAATACTCAGTAAATCAAATGTCACAATAGTCAACTGAGTGCCTCAGTATCCTTGTTAGAATAGTATTTTGAGGAGGATCTGCTGGTGTTTCCAGAACAGATTTACTGAAAATAAATAAGACAGATTTCATTACAGATTTTTTTTTTTGCATTTCATAAATTATCTCTAAATGTGAGAAAACAATAGTCATTTTCTATCACAGGTTTGCAGAGCTAATAGATGGTTTTTGCTTCATAAAATGGAATTTTTGCTTTCTAATTATATAAAGACAAATAAAGTGACAGTAATATTCGGATTCCACAACATTCTTTTAAATGTCGATGTCCCATGTGAAAGATTTTTAACTGTTGCAACAGTCAAATCAGTTCAGAAAATGTTATCCGTGTAGTAGCCTAAGATCAGGAATACCCAGTTTTCCCAGTTTTCCCAGTTAATACCAGTATTATATTGATATTTTTGAATATACCTTCCAGCTTTGAGGTTCTTCCCTCATCTTCCCAAACCACCAATCAAACAGCGGGTACTTTCTCTCCAGCCACTCACCATCCTACATGCAGCTGTCCTGCCAGGACTTTGATTTCTAACTAAGAATACAATATCTGCTACTGAATTAAGAATGATGGATTGTCAGAGAAAAACTTTAAAGAGTCAAATGCCTGCAGAACGAGTGTGCTTTTCATCAAGCTGCGCTGACAGAAACCTCACCAGGTCAAACTCTGCGAAGCGTCGCTTTTTCACTAACCCTTTTTCTTCAGAGCCAATTTTCATTGTCCTCTCAGGGAGCAGAGCGTACGACCCCATGGGGCCTCCCTGTGTATGCTGCACAGAGCCTGCTTTCCTAAACATTACACAGAGTTGCCATTAGCAGTGGCCCAGTAGGTGGGATTGAAAGCAGCGCAGAGTAAGGCTGCAGGAGATCAAAGTGGAAGCCAGGGCAGGCCTGGCCCGGGTCTGATTTATTTTTCAATAAATAAACGATGCATCTGTTGAGGAGTGCCATGGGAGTGAGCCGGCGCTGCTCGCTTGCTCGCTTTCTTCTGCTGCCATCTGTCCTCTGGCTGAGAGAGGAGGCGGAGGAGGAGAGCCAGGCCCTGCTTTTACTGCAGCTCTTATGCAACAAGACCGCTCGCCTGTCTGCACGCCTGTTCTCCATTAGCCGGCTCTCCCTCACCGTGGTACAGTACACTCCTGACGCCTCGCACACATATGGATTTACTCCAACAGAGGCACTTGTTGTGTTTCATCCTTCCAGGAGAGAGCCAAGTGTGTGTGACTCTGCGTGTGTGTGTGTGTGACTCTGTGTGTGTCACCCAAACATATGTTCAGTGTGTTCATAAAAGGATCCACAGTGGTAAATTCTGGTGACAGCATTCATTCACTAACAGACATCAAATGTAAGGAGGGCACTTAACAACGGATGATGTCATTCAAAGCTGATATCTACAAGTAAAAATAGAACAATGAAAGCAGCATATGTAATGAGCTCTATAAAACAGATGGTATATATAACTAATGAACAAGTGAAAGTCATACTTTAAAAGGATCACTGCGGCTTATTAAAAACTGTTGTGCAGTTTAAAATAACAAAGAGTGGATTCACCATCAAAGAAGGTAATAATGGTTAGCTGTAAATAACTAGCTCACTGATGCTAACCCTGACACTAACCTTTTAAAATAAGAAGCCTACAAAAGGCTCTTGATGGGAGAATACATGATGCTATATCGCTGATTGACGGTAAGTACAGTTTGCACTGGAATGATACACTGACAGTTTGCTGGATCTGTCTTCATTTTAAGTTAACAGCAGTTAGTTTAAAAGATTTGCAAGAGCAGTGGTGGCTAAACACCCCTGATTTGTATTAAGTAGCTGAGACCTTCATCTGACTGATCAGATGTACATTGCAGGTATAAACTGGTAGCTCATTTCATTCGGCTGCCCCTGTTACCCTTCTTAAAATTCACTCTGCTACGTGAAACAGCAGCAACAACCACCAGGTAGCAACAAATGAAAACTTCAAGTTTTCCCATGGATTCATATAATCTTGTAAAGTAGTTATAAATGTAGTCTGTAAATTAACCTTTGGGGAGCTTCTCTCAGTATGACAGTGATTAGTTTAAAGAAACTAACTGAAGTACATACGTTTGTCTGTTAATCTGTCATTCTGTCTGTGCACAACATTATTCAAAAACGGATTTGGGTGAAATTTTCAGGGAAGGTCAGAAATGACAAGGACCAAGTGATTAGATTTTGGCAGTAATGTGGTTTATAGTCTGGTTCCATGGATTTCTTAACGATTTCGGCATCATTGTGAAATCGGGACAAAGCGTCACTGTAACTATGACAGCAAGTGAACGCTACGTCAGCTACCTGCTGGCGATTGCATGATTGCGATCCTACTACAAATGTACCGCTGTGTGCTTTTCTTGTATTCTTCTTTAGCAGAATGATTATGAAGTACAGCCATATCAATACGTACTACAGAATGGGCTTGTACAGCGAGACTGCCTGGACTTCAGATTCATCTTTCAAAATGAACTGTGACGCTACCAGATTGCACTGAACAGCTGCTTACACAGTGAATGTGGGAGGTATTGAAGTAATGGATTCTGTGGATCATGAGTCTGAAGCAGCATGTATCAGGAAGAAGTCGTCATCATCTCCACCAGCAAATGCTTTTGGGTGGAGATATATTAAATATGAAGCCGCACTGTGTTTGCACTGAGTTGCCCTGTACAGTTAGTTAAGTAATTCACCACAGCATCATTTCATTGAAACACAACTATGTGGATGTTTATCATCAAATGCATGTTTACTGACATAAGAGCAAATAAATATGTTATGTATCCTCATATAATGAGGATAAAAGTAGTAGTATAGCTACCATACTAACTACAGCCGAGTTGATTGATCGCCGCAGTGATATTATCTGCCGTTGTAGGCCTATAACAGATATATCTGTATCTGCATGATATGTAACAGGCCATTTTAAAGGAATATAACTCAGAAAAAGGTGCTCTGGATACATCAAAAGTGGTGTCATCATGCAGCTCCAATATTTGTAATACTCTCAGCAGCAAAGTAAGCAGTTGGTGGTGTGGAGTGAAACGGTGTCTTCACAGTAAAGCTAGTTTGTGAAATACATTCATAGGAAGTTAATGTTAATAAACAACATCTTTTAATCTCCTGTGATGATGTCATTGCCAGACTTGTTTGGTACATTAGTCAGCTTGAGTAGAAGCTAAGCTGTTAGCGTCTAAGCCCATTCACGCTGCACATTATAGCATTTTAAAAGAGTTTAACTGATGCTAGTTACTAGTGTAGCATCATTAAGTGTTACACATGTAAGGCGCTCAGGAGTCATAGTTTGATAAGCTCTCCAAATTGAACAATTTCAGGCTTTAAAAGTGTTAAAAGTATTTTCCACAGAATACGTGTAGCCTTAACATTTACAGCAGAAGCACTATCTGTTCACGTCTTAACTCAGCACTTGCAAACAGTTACTGTTTCTGACCATTATACATTAACAGTGATTTTGCTTTAGATGACATTTTGAAAACAAACATTTTTGATTGGACCTAAATCTGATGAAATAGTGGTCAGGAAGAAATCAGTAGCATGAATTTTATAGCTAGCTTGAAATATAGTAGAGACGATGACGTGGTTTAGTGGAGAAAATATAAGACTTGTTCTCATGGCGTGTACTTGATATTTTAATACACTTAAATATGAAGACAAATGTATCATTAATGAACATTAAGCTAGGTAAAATAGAACATAAAATAGAACATGTAATGTTTTATTTTGTGTAAAATATGCTGATATCAGTCGATATATCAATTTTTTTTTAACTTATCACTTAGGCTGCAATGCTAACATTTGCAGCTTTCGTTGAAGCAGACAAACTCAAAATTAAATCCATTTCTTGCAGTTGTAAAATTGAATATTGCTCTGATTAGAGCTCCATGCAGCACTTGACCAACCTGTTGTTCCTAGATATCTTCCACTTTGAGTAGACAATTGCTGTTCAGCAAAGAGGTTTAGTGAACGGTCACTTATCAAACAAGCAAACAATTTAATCAGTTCATCTAAAGCACTTTATTCGGAAATAAGTGAAGGCATCCATAATAGTAATAATCTCCTTCAGGAAGAATGAATGTGTGCACAGCTATGGTGAGTACAGAAGACCCTCACTGACACAGGAAGCCTGTCTGTAAACTGTGGTGGATGTTTACAACAGAGAGTTTGGATAATCATTTTATCATTTGTTTTCTCTTCAAAATACGTTGTATGATCGTCTGGCAGGTCGTGTTTCTCAGCCCCTCCGGCTTCCTTTTAGCAATGTTTTCCTGGACCAGATTAGCAAATAACTATTGATACAAAACATTCCTCGAGCAGAATTAACCTAAAAGAAACCCGAACAGAAAACATACCGCAACCAGTATGTCAGAGTCATTTAAGGAGTCCAGATCACTTTGTGTGACTCATTTGTTGTTTTATGCTATTTGGACACCCCACAGATTACAGTGACTATACACAGTATTTCATAATCTCCTCCTCCACTGCACAGTAACACGATGGAGGTGGAGTGGTTTTTTTCCCAGATTACATACAGGTGTTTAGGAGAAATGGCCCACTCTTCTATTACTAACACATCAATATTGCTTTTACATTCATACGGGAAGAAAGCCGGTGTAAATAACCCATCACTGAATATAACATCTGCATTTCCGCTACTGATAATATAGATTTGCAAATTGTGTTGTGTGCTACTTATTAACTCTCCTATGACTGACCTGGTAAGACAGCAACATGATTTCTAACCTTTGTCACATCTCCTTTATCTTTATTTCTCAGTCAATATCACAAATGGCAGAGTACCATACACTGTAAAAAAAAAAAAAAAATTCTGTGAAAATGGCTGAAAAGAACAAAAAAATTGAGAAAATTATGGAAAATTTGTAGATAAATAGAGTACAACAGTGTCATTTTACAGCCACATATAGTAAAAGAACAAATGGCTGTTTCTATTTTTTATGTAGACATCAATCAGAGCTTTCAATGTTATGGGTTAACATGTAAATTAATAATTTATTCGATATTACTAAACCCTGATGTGGGCTTTATTTACAGTTAGCATATAAATTAATACTTTTTCCGTTATTTTACCAGTTATCTGCAATTTACCAAAACTATTATTGACTAAAATATTAGCAAATTGTTTTTAAAAAGTGAGTTTACAACTACTGTTAAATGTTCTTTACAGTGTACAAACAATCTGAAGGTGAAATCAGGCTCCACTCAAAGGTCCAGCTGTCAACACACAAGCACTGAGTTTGAGCATTTTCTACAGAAAGCAACTAACTCAGGAGCAAGCATGTTCTCTGGAAATACTGTAAATCCTTTTTTCTAAAGTAGACTATGCATTCCAGTGAAGGTATGTTTCAACATGTACTGAAGTCTGCCCAAGAAAAATATTACCTCCTCATTTTTCACAACTCAATTTCCTATTGAAGAACTGGATACAGCGTCTTTTTTCAACCGAATCCCACTACAACAGTTACTAACAGCGAGAACTTCTCTCTTACTTTCTTTTCAGGTTGTAGGTTTAGAAGGATAAAGTGGGAAGTAAACAGTTTTAATTATTTTCAGCTCAACTCCAGCAACTGACCCCGCATGGGCAAATATTTACATGACACCCGAATGACACATGCCACTGTCACAGCGTCGTCACAGACAAAAACAACACACAAACTCCCACTTAAGGAGAGAAACGCCCCTAAACCCTCTTACAGCTGTAGAACTAAACAAAGTCAGAGTTGCCACCATTCAGCTCAGGACGATTAACACAACTACACGAGGGAAAAAAAGATCACCACTCACCGGCAGCTGCTCTCTTTCTGCTTCAACAAAGTCAAGTGTACTGACTGCTGTCTCAGGCAATGCTGGCTGGACTATGACGCAACTGGCCTTCCTATCCATAGCTTCAGGGCAGGAGAATGAAGCAGAGATAGACAGGAGGGCGGTGAACAAGACCAAAAAAGGAGGAAGTGAGAGGGAAAAAAAATACTGAACTGAACTGGGTATTCCAAGTCAAATTAGAACGTCCACTGAATGCTGATTTGGATGCAAGCTGTTCCAAATATGACTTGGAAATTGATTATTTGGAAACCACTTCCAATTTAGTATAAAGAAAATGGAAAGAGGAGAACGCTGGTGGGTGCCAGGGGGTACGCTGGTCTGTTGATGTAAGAAGCAGATGTGAAATATGCAGACATAGGAGGAAAAATGGACTTTAATGTGCTAGTCTGCACAGATGTGGATGTGTGCTACCAACACAGCCTCACACAACAGAGACAAGGACTGCACAGAAACAAATCAATCAAGGTCTGCATACTTATATAATCAATTATTAGTTTCTGCTAATCATTTGTCAAGCATCTGACAGTTTCTAAACTGGGGGAATATGCTGCTTGTTCTTGCAACAGATTTAATATATTTGAGTTTTTGGTTTGGATGAAGCTCTGTCACGGCATTAAACCTCATTAAAAAAAAACACCAATCAATCAATGAATAGGAAATTAATGTACAGATTAATCAAAGGTGAACAAAATCATTAGCTGGTTTAGTACGGCTGTGCTTTGCCATCATAGATAATGAATGAAAACATCTATCTTAATGAATAAAAGTAACAAATAAGTGTCACAAAAGAGAAATTGTTGCCTTTACATTGTGTTTACTTGCCATAGATCAACTCCACGTCTCTGGAAAGGCAGCCTCTCTTTCAGTGGACGAACCGATCAATATCTCCAAGGTCCAATAGACAGACAGCAGGTGGCCAAAGTTTTAGTTCCAACCTGGATCGAACTTGCCGTGTACTTTCTCCGTTTCAAGTTCCTAAAATAATCCCGAGCTTCAGGGTGAAAACACCGGACGCAGTTGAAGTGACAGACGGTGGGATCGAGAGAACGTGACGGAGCCGAGAGCCTTACTCTGTTTACTACAGCAGTCTACTGGTGAGGCGCACACACAGGCAGACAGAAATAATCGACCCCGCCTATCTTCTCAATCACTCCCCCACAAGCTCGCACACATCCTGGCTGACTCATGTAAACTTAGACTGAAACTGATGCTTTTTTTCCTCCTGAGAACTGGCCGTCTGACAAGCTCTTCCTTGACGTTTCAGCTCCATCTTAATCCAACTCAAAATTGGTGAGCAATCCTCAAATAGTTCCTCTTTCACGCCTGGGTTTGACTCTCAGGCTTGATTTAGTACTTCAGCTGAACTCTGACCCGGCAGGAACAGAAGGTCAGATGAGGGAGTGCAGTTTCTCTCCAAAGTGCTGACCAGGGGAAAGAATGAGAAGTAAATCTGTCAGCATTACCACACACAGATTTATAAAACTACATTCACTGTGCCCTCTGTTCAGGCCGGGTCAGTTCTGGAATTAAAAACAGTTAGCGCGAAAGCAGCTTAGCCAGAGTATAACGAAAAACACCTCATGGACATTTTTGAAAATAAACACCGTGGAGTAAAAATCAGTCATCAAAACTGTCCCCAACTGTTGCTCTTAGGGGCTCATAGCATTATTTCAGGACAAATACTAATTATTGTAATGAAGGAGTCACATAATGGATATTTAAAATCATTCATTACTAGGCTACTCCATTAATAAGCACTACTGTAACTGAATATGTACAAGTGATGGTGTCAGATGGCATCTTCTGTATATTTTGACTTCGAGGGACATCACATTTGTCTCCTCTTCTCCTGACTGGCTGGTAGTAACCAATCAGACAGTGCTGTAGAGGGATCATTGCTTGAAAGTGTATATTACTCGACCTGTGACAACACTTACACGAGGCCTTCTGTTGCTCTTGATGAGCTTCAATAAATTTGAGTGGAAAAAAACCCTGATGTCGTAAGAGTTATCTCAACTCAAGCTCAGGAACACATTTAGAAAAGACACCGGTTGCTTAATCAGTTCAGTGTGTCATTTTCAACAGAAATGACAAACATTTGTTAGATTTATGTTGGGCTTTTCTGCTAGTTTCTACCATATATGGTAGCATATGAAGTATACATTGTTTCTGGACTGTTGGTCAGCTAGAATACTCATTTAAAAGGACATCACTGTGTTTTCTGAGAACTTTCAGTGGGTATTTTTCACGACATTCATGAAGGTTCACAGTTTACTATTTGACAGCTAATTGAGAGGACATTTGTCGGGTTATTGGTAATGAAAATAAGCGATACTTGTAGCCCTACTTGGAGGTGATGAGTATGGAAGACATGAGTGTTTGTCAAGCGAGACACAATTCAGTTGTGAATTATAAGACTCATATTTTTTAAATGAGGTCTTGAAAGAAGCCTGTATACACTCCTGTGTGTTTGACCATTATTATTTTATATCTCTCACTGAGACGTTGACCCTTTAAGCATTCTCTCATTCTGAAGACCCGTCCACACGAAGACGAAACGAGGTCTAAACGCATAAGTTTCTTGCCGAATCTGCGTATCATCCACACGAAGACGGCGTTTTGGGGGTCTGTAAACGATCATTTTTGAAAATGGGTTCCAGAGTGGAAAGATTTTGAAACGCCGTTCACGCAGATCCGCTGCTTTTCAGAAACACTTGCGTCATAGTTTTGTATCTTCATTGACACGCATGCGCCACACGTGGCCACGACAACAACAATGGCAGCGTACAGTCTAGCAAATGTGCTGATGAAGCTCTCTGTTTACAACTTTTGCCCCAAGTGCGCATGCCCACAGTTTTTTTCTTCTGTTTGTGCGTTTCCGTCATACCGTTACAGTGCCCCTAGAGTTCTGGCATGGGTTTTACAGTGTTTCCATGCATATCGAGTGCATTCGTGTAGACGCACAAAATTTCTGAGACGCCTTTGTCTTTACGGCAATCATTTCTGAAACTGTTCAGCGTTTTGTCTTCGTGTGGACGGGGCCTAAATTGTTAAATGTGGTTTTTGTTACCATTTGTTTGTTTTAGACAATCATCAATCTGTTGGTCAGACTTAAACTGAGACAACCAAGTTTCCATACAATTGTCAAGTGAACCTGAACCCAACTTCTGAAAATGCAAAAAAAAAAAGAGGCTTTTTTTCCATTAACGTTTTAGGAGCGAATAAACTAGGCAGCATAGTGTCATCATAGGAGATGCTATTGGTTACATGGGTGTAATACACAGAGTAGAAGAAGTCCTAACAAAAGCAGACTGAATTTGGGCATATATTAGAGAAAAGCAAATAGTGGTCTCTAGGAACTGTTTTCAATCTAGTGTTCCATGCTGTCCAGAGTTGAAGGCAATGAAAACAGTGGAATCAGCTGATCAGTCGTTCGAGGGAAATGTTGGCATCAGAACCGAGTCAAAAAAGATGGCTGCATTTCCCATTATGCAACTGTTCAGAAAAAGTCAAAAATTGTAAAAGCATTCCGAGTTTTTTCGAATTTTGCCATTTCAGCTAACTTTTTCTATTAAGAAACCAAAGAACGCACATGCAAAAATATATTTTGTAAACACAGCTACTGTGGTGACATCTCAATTGACTAAACAAATGATCGACACTGCGCAATGCAAACAGTCATTAGTTGCAGCCCTGGTGTGGTGAGTGTGTGGGAGAGTAAAGCCTTGTGTGGGCACATGGTGTAACGGCAAGTATGATTTACAGATTGATCGTCGTGTTACAGTTTGCTGCGCTGACCACAAACACTACACCCACTACTCTGTTCTTTTGTCATTCAGGTTAATCCAAGACGAGTCCTGTTTAAATCCCCCACAATTAGCTAGCTCACAAAAAATAATTCAGACCCCCGAGGCTGGGGGCCACATGTTTGGAGTAAGACAAGTGGGGTTGGGAGAGGGGAGGTCTTAATACCCCCAACCCCACCTCTCCTTGTCCTGTGTCTTCAAAACAAAGCGACCTGTTGAATCCGTGCCTGCCCCGCCACCCCCCACTGTCAGGCTCAATTAGGGGAGGCTATATTTAAAAGAGTGGACAGCAGCGATGCAATTATCCTAAAGGATTAGACCCCAATGGCATTGTCATTGTTGTAGACTGAGGTGGGGGGCGAACGTAAGTGACCTTCCCTTGATGCCCGACCCCATCCTTAACCCCTCAATAACCATACACTGAAGAAAGACAATAGTTGGACCAGCTGAACGGAATAACTTCAAGAGGGAACCCACAATTGAATTAACTTCATCCAAATTAAGTTAACAAGTAATACTAGTGCCATGGGCTATAGTTAGTTGCACTTCAATCATTTAATTCCTCTCACATGAGCAGTTTGCATTGCTCCAGCTTATTTATAAAGGAAAGTCAATGTGAAGATTTTAATCTTTCCAACTTAAGTATTTCATTTACCCAAAGAAGTAAAATATAACACACGATTTTGTCATTAGCCCTCCCTTTCCTTTTGTTATTTACTCTGTAATCCTTCTGGAAAAACAGCAGTATGCAGGAAGAAATGTGGACATCATGATGCAGAACGCTAAAACAGTAAACCTAATTTTTACACGTTCGCTGACACTAGAAAACCAGTTCAAAATCAACAAAAGCAGAAAGACAAATGAGATTCATTCAAAACAAAATTTTACACCAACACCTCAAACAAACTTTTTACAGTGTAAGCTCAGTTTTTTTTTTTTTTTCCAAAAGGCCAATTAAATGAAGGGGAAAAACAAAGGGAAATTTGAGTGTTAAGACAACAAGAAGGAGCAAGTTGGTGAGATAAAGACTTGCAGGAGAAAGTATGAACATCAAACATGTCACCCGCCATGCTGCTGGAAGTTCCACGGTTTCACGGCCGAACTTCAATCGAGAGCAATTTTAGACGGCATGCGTTACATGCTTCCACAGCCATAATAACACATTTTAAATTGTAGATTTTTCAAAGCTTATTATCGCCTCTCTAAGCTGTGCAGACAAACGTTCAAAAGGGTTTCATTAAGCAGCGGTTGTTTACATTCTCCAAACACTACCAACCAACAATTAGTGGGCTTTGTAATAAGAAGAGTCTTCACATGCGAGGGAGTTGGGGTTTGTTTTCTCAACCCATCTCCTCACTGGAGGCCTTCTCTTAAGTCTTTGAACCCGGGCTAAACTGGTCAGACCATACAAGGCCGTTTCCATTGGAGCATCAGGCAGGTACCCTCTTCCTGTTATTCCCCTGTCTGCTGCGATGCGGTTTCCTGACTGGGATGTTCCTGGGGGGGCCGAACTGCCGTCACTGGTCCCCCCATGCAGCCCCTGCCCCCTTTCTAGTGTTTGCACTTCCTGAGAAGACACAGAATTAATGGAGACACACAAGTCAGTGTCCAGCTTGTTTGTTATTGCTGGGTGCCTGTCAGACTGTTTTTCTTTCCACTCATTCGCTGGACAGGCTTGTGCTTTTTCCACATTTCACTGTCATTACATCTGTATTTTGGGTCTGCTGTTTGATATTCAAACTCAATGGGGCATCTAATAGCTGTATTTTTATACAATAAATAGGCTTTCAAAGAGTATAGCTGTGTTCCAAATCTTTTCTTTCAGCCTGTACAGAACACATATTGTTGCATACAATTGAGACTATATTGTATGGGTATTGGAAGACACCCGGTGTAAGGGTCAATTCATACTTTCTACATTTATGCCCACAGACCAGTTCTTCCTGGCTGAATCATACTACGATAGGTGTGTGCTGGTCTGTTCCACGGACGATCACACTGGCCTCATAGGGAAGACAGAAAAACACAGGGATATAGCAGCAGGCTACAGATTACGCTGTAGCACCACGTTAATGTGATTATTCCCGTGTTGTGAAGAGTATGTGGGCAGACGTAGCACAGGATTTCTGGAGAATTTAGTGCTTCCTACTGTGTTTGTGCACATACCAAACATTTGTTACCACTTGTGTTCCTGGCACATGCACAGTAAGTAGCTTGTAGTGTGGGCAGTCTAAACAGTCACCATTTCTGAGCTGTACGGAGGAGTTCAGACAATTCCATGTGGACCCTCACAGAATTAGGTGATGCCAAAATTTACGACACATATACTGTTGTAGATGTGTAAAGTATAAATTTGATTTACTGTGGCCACATCTTGCAATAGGAAAAGCTTTCAGAGAGCACAATACTCCATCAAGGCTGCTCAGTTGTATTATTTCTGATGGATGAAATTCTTAATAAAATTACCTTGTGCTGAGCACAGATGTGTGTGATTCATGTCTACGTTATGTACAGATACCAAGTCCTAAATAACCTAACTATGTAGCGGGGGGCGGGAATTGATGGGGCTTGGAAATACAACCACAATTTCATCAATTGTTCCTTGAATCATTTCCGACGAATAAGTCCCGATAAGTCCACAACGGCCGATTTGTAGTAGGATCACAATCATATGTTCGTCAGCAGGCAGCTGCTGTAGTGTTCACTTGTAGTCATAGTTACAGTTACGCCATGGCACTCTCACACAATTCAAATCTAACAAATCCATGGATCCAGACTATAAGCCACATCACTGCTAAAAACTAATCACTTGGTCTTTGTGTCATTTTTGACCTTCCCTGAAAATTTAAACCAAGTCAGTTTTTCCTTTTTTTTTTAAAATAATGTTGCACACAGACAGACAGACAAATGTATGTCGATAGTCACATAACTCCGCCGCGTTCCTTGGTGGAGTAATTACAGAATGATGGCAAATTTGCCCATGATCCTTCTCAGTCAGTTGCTTGAAAGGGATTTAACATTTTTTAAATCAAATGACTGTATGTAAGACAGATTTACAGACATTAACCCCTCAACTCTGTAGAGCTTTTTAGTACTTTCCAGCTAAAATGTTTAAGTTTATGGTACACAACTTTATGGTTCCATATTTTTGAGTTACTCTCACTGCTCTTATTAGTATCGGTTTCAAAGGCCCTGTCACACTCTAGCGTATAGAGCCAGTGTATGAGGAACGTATTGAATATTTTGAAAAATTGTTTATACACACAACTTTTCAGCGTATGAGGTCGATTTTCGGTTAATGACCGTTAGAGTAACGTGAGCCTAGCGTACCATGAGCGTATGAGTAGCGTATGCATAGCGTATGTGAGCGTATGTGATGTGATGTGTATTTGAGTTGGATGTATACCGACGTATGAGTAACGTATATCAGCGTACCTCCGACGTATGAGAAAGGTATGCGGAACGTCAGCCACACATATGAGGAGCGTACACAGCTGGTGATGTTGGGACCAACCCTGTCCAGCAGTTCATCATACATTTCTGGAGGCATGTGTAGGAAGTTCCTGAAGGCTCTCTGATCTTCATTTCTCAATTCAACCAGAAGCTGGTCATAAAGGCCAAATTGATGCCGCCTTCCAATCCAAGGTTTCACCCAGCTTGCACGTCTCATTCTATGCCTTCTTCTTCTGTGTCTAGCATACTCAACTGCCAACTGTAACAAATCTTGGTGATGTTGCAGCACAGCAACCTCCATCTCTGAACTACTGGTACAAACTGATACAGATTTGGAAATGTGAGACTTTATACACTCCCCATACGCTGGAAATACGCATGAAATACGCATGGGATAAGTTGGCTGTACGCTCAGAACACGTTGGGCATAAGTTGAGTACGCTAGACTGTCGTTAGAACTACCATCATAACGTTAGCCATTCGTTAGACACACGTCAGACACACGCTCCTCTAACGCTAGGTTTCCTGACCCACTCAATTTCAACGTATGAGAAGCGTACTCGACGTATGAGTAACGTACCTTCAGCGTACCTCTAGCGTGTTCAGCGTATGAGGAACGTATGAGGAGCGTAAAATTCATACATCGGCATACGCTGAAAATTTTTGTGCATGTTCAAAAAAAATTTTGGCCGTAAGCGTACACCGACGTACCTCGGCGTACTAGAAACGTATTCCAGCATACCCCTAGCGTGTTTCAGTGCATGTCAGCGTATGCCCAAAAAGTCCATACGTTCCTCATACGCTGGCTCTATACGCTAGAGTGTGACAGGGCCTTTAGACAGTAGGCAGCAGTTCTTGTCATGACTCAGCTGAGCTCTACAAAGTATCCATAAGAATCCACCATCCTTGTGTCACCAAAAAGCAGGTGCCACGGACAAAGTTCCAGAAAGTAGGCATGTCCGTGATTACTTGACTTAATGTTGCAACCCTCGCTAGTTGGTTAACTGCTAATATAAAATTAAATTATTTTATTATCATTATTTGCATCGAGTGCAACTGTTGCATTTAATATGTTATGCAGCCTCCCACCACACGTCTCCAACAGAAAGCAGTCCCCCGTCTTGTTGTATTAATATCCGAATGTTGCAACCCACTAAGGTGGAAAGCAAAATATATGGCAACTTGTAAAATCTGTGTGATCTGGCACTATTTCAATCTCGAAAATGAAAATATTGCTGTGGATAGGATGTGTCAACATAACCTGGCATATATCATTTGGCTGGACCAATGCCCAAGCACCTTCAGTACAGGACGTGTGGATGTTATTTGTTAAGTTTTGATTAGTGAGTTTTAGAGGCATTTTAGAGGCATTTACAGTACAAATTGTTTATTGAAGAAGATGATTAATGGAATCAAATGGGTCCTAAATGCCCCCAATACATTTTCAGACAATGCTGCCCCTATTAAAATAAATTGTGCTCAATTTTGACACACAATCATGTCAAAGTGTTTTCTTACTTTTAAACTAGTTGAGTAGTCTAACTTTAAATTCCTGTTTAATGGACAGGAAAATTAGTCATTACAATGTCCCTATCGGAAACAAAATAGCAAACAAATAATGACAGGAATGACATAGTTCTTCTGTGGAAAAATCTTGAAAAGAAAAAAATAAAACAGCTGTGAACACCCGGTCATGGGACACACAAAGAGAACACTTCAGCCTATCTTTGACCTCGGTATATTCTGTGCAGAATAGCCCTTAGAGTTCTTCCTGTTAAATTACTTGAGCTAAAAGTGATGAAACGCATTTTCCAAGTTCCAAGTAAACGAACCTACATGATAGACATTGCTGTGTTTTTCCCCTTTCTCTGGAATCGGCCTCCTTCAGAAAATACTCCTTACTGCAGTAGGATTAAGTGATGTAAAATGAATCACTGGGTCAGCGTCATCTGCTTTTCTCTCTAGAATAACCCATCCTATGGGGTGAAAAAGAAAGCCAGGCAGAAAACTGAGACTAATTGGTCCACAGCAGATGAACCGTGTGTGTCTGTTCAAGTAGAAGCTGTCGTAGCTTGCAGCGCTGCTGGATTTCACACCATTAGTCTTCCTACACTGGGAAGAAATTTCCATAGAAACACAGGAATATCATGTCTGAGTAATAATCCAACACAAGGGCAACATTTCTGTCTTTACCAGGATGGTTTGACAAAACTCATCAGTTGACAAGTACAGTACAATCAGACCAGCTGGCTCTAAACACAAAGGCTTGTTCTGAAGCAACACTGATGATGATTTCAGTACTTCCCATGCAGTAAAATTATTTACTAGATGTCTGATTAACGGGTGACGACAAGTCAGCCTGCTGTAAACTCACACTGTCCACAGTCACAAGCCGATGACTGCATTGAAAATGTGCAGTGAACATATTACAAGTCTCTCATAGACAGATCTATCAGCGCTGTGGTGAATGGTCTGACTGCACCTCATCATATTTTTGCCTTGGGGGAAATTGCTCAGGCTTGTTTCTACTTTTTTTTTTTTTTTGATTTTCTTTAAAATAATTACAGTTGTCTTGGGTGGTGTTGAGCCCAGCATATTGCAACTGTGTTGCTGCGAAATAGTATAATTGTTTAAGTGAACATTGACAAGTGACTTAAATAGCTAATTCACTGGAAACCTGACAGGACTATCTTACTGCGAGAGCTAAATCTGGCCAATTTCATTGCTTAGGTTGCTGCTTGTTGTTTCCCATAGTGAAGGCGGATTTGGAAAACTAACACACAGATTGCGCAAAGGGAGGAGAACGTTGTGTGAAATATGCGTCAGAAAAGGCCGGTTAAAACCCACAGTCTACATGCGGTGAGTCAGACTAGCATACTACTAAAATAACAATTATTAAACTGACTTCAATACTTAAATGAGGTGTTTGACAGCTGCAGTTCTGTTAAAGTTGCATTGGTTTTCCTTTACAAAGCTTAGTTAAAAAACAGAAACTTCATGAAGTCTGGTCATGAAACAAACTGAATCCTAACAAGGAGAGGATTAAAAGTGAATGAAGAACATGTGCTATAAAGAAGAGGGTGCCAGCCAGTTTATTCCAGACTGTTTTTTTCACTAAATGAAACACACTAAGGTTTACATAAGAAGCTGCCTGAGACCAAGTTTCCCGATTGCATCAATCAACACACTGTTTTTAATGATTTTTGGATGCATTTCAGCGGCTGCAGGGATCTGGTTTAAGCTGTATTTCAAGTCATTTCTTCTCACACACAAGGAGGCATGTGTGAATATAGCTGTACAAAATGCTTCGATATGGATAACTTCATTACAATACAATTTCCAACTAAAGGCTGGGATGCACTCTTACTAGACTTATACTACAGTAGGTGTTTGAGTTCACACATGCAGTTGACATAATATTAAATTCTATGCTGCATGTAGATGTATACACTAGAGCTTAAGTGTTATGCTGGCTTGATATAAACCAGTTCCATACCTTGAAATACATCAAAGTTTGGAGTTTTCAGATCATGTGCTTTTTTTTTTTTTTTTTTTTGCAGGAAAGGGAGAAGCAAACAGTAACAGACTGTGCTTGAAAAGGAGGGAGTGAATGAATGCTTCATTAACCATGCTAAATATAAACTGTATACATAAAAGCTCTGTGGAGTTTGTGTTCACGTCGAGTGTTACTCACCAAGACACATTGTGTTGTGGAGGCACAATAAACAGCATGAAACAAGATGAATAAAGTGTTGTCTGTGACATTCCAACCAAAGATGAACCTGCTGAATAATATTGCTCCAAAAAACATGGCAGGTCACCTTTAAACAGATAATTCTATGAGATCGAGTTGTGATTTACTTTATTTACGGTGATAAATGTGGTCTTTCCAATGCATTGCATCATGTCAGTAGCAGAAACAAAACAATTGCTCACAATAAAACAATAACATATTTAATATGCAAAACAACATGTGGGTTAACCCTCTGAACCCCAAGTACTTTCTGCTTAGATTTTGTTTTTCCTCGTCACATTTTTACAAACTGTAGGCTTATTTTCCACTGCACTATAAGGACCTCACCTACTGTGGACACAGCACAATTATGACTAGAAGTAGAGATGAATTAACAATGTCTTTTTTGCGCAACATAATAAAGTTATTTCAATGTCATGAACAATTCTATTCAAAAATGTTGAATTTCTTTGACTATCGCACAAAAAAAATAAAAAACCTGGAGTCAACATGTTAAAAATTGGCTCTATATACTACAGATATTTTACATTGGACATTTGACTTCTTTTCCATCCTTGTCTCCAATCAGCCCTGTGTAAACACTGCCTGCAGTTCAGCTGAAAAGTTCCTATATTTTGTCATGTGATCATGTTGACCACAGCTGAGTCACAAATGGCTTCTCCTTGAAATTGAGGAGTGCAATTTATTAGATTTTATAGAGTCTAGTTAGTGAGAACCCTAGACTGTATATATAGTGGACGTAGCATCTGGCTCCAGAATTGAAGCCAACTCGGAAGTGTCAAAAACTTGCAATATCCCGCTGTCCGCTAGGGTTGGCTCCAAAAAGCTTTTGCTCCATAGACCCCAATTCATTTTTGGAAAAAATAAAATTTGATAGACTGATTTTCTACAGCTCAGGATTTTTTTCCCGTTAGTTTTCATGGTCAAAATGAGAGATCAGGTGGCCGATCTTAAAATAAATCAATACTGAATTTTAAATAAATCGTTAAAGTTGGCGGAGCCAGGGGGCGTGGCTATACTTGATGGACAGCAACTGAAGCCTCTGCGGTAAAACGTGGGCGGGATAAGAGAGTCCTCAGCCAATCCTGCCCCTAGTTGCTCTCCGGTCCAGTCTGTTTGATGACGCTTTTTACGTCACTGGCTCCAAAAAAATCCAAAACGGCGACCAGGAAGTAGCAAAATCCGGGCTTCATTTTCTTGGCGTTGAAACCAACGGGTGACGTCACGGTTAGTTTACGCCTGGTGAGAACACTATTTTCAGCAATTTTTTAGACTTTAAAATGAGCAATTGAGATGAACTGTCATGATTTTAAATCCAATGGCGAGTTTTGGAGTTCGGTGCTTGAGCGAGTTACTAAGTTCTGTTCAAGGAGTAATGCCAAAATATTAAAATCTTAAATAAAACACGGTCTAAGTAATTTTAGTAACAACAGCCAGAAAAAGAAAAGCATTCAGAGAGTGCAGTACTCTGCTAAAGCTGCTCAATCTTTGTATCATTTCCGACGGATGCGATCTTTAATAAGAAATGACGTTGCACTGAGCACAGGCGTGTTATCAATCAATCAAATGCCATTATTGTCATTGGATAGCCTAGCCGCGCTAGACAACCCACGGCAACGAATTTAATTCTCTGCCAGGGTTGGTCTAGTTACCCTCGGTAAGCCTCGAGGTTGGATGTTCCTAAAACCGGCCGGACGAATCACCATGAAGTGTAGAGTCAGAAGGCGGGCGTAACTAAGTGACGACAGAGGCGCGACGATTCTGATGGAAACAACTGGAAACAACTAACCTAGCCGCGCTAGACAACACACGGCAACAAATTTAATTCTCTGTCAGGGTCGACAACAGTCGTTGAGCTCAATTAGCACCGACTCTGAATAAACTTTCTGTTAACATGTCTGTAATATACTTGAGCTTCACCCATTGACTGTATAAATAAGGCTTCACTGAACTCCCTTATCCTCTGATTTCCGGCGCTCTAGGAACTATGTCAGTCTATTGGTTGCGCTGATTGGTTGTATACCTACCCAATTGCTGCAGAGTGATTTGAAAGACAACCTTTTAGCCCGCCTCCCTCCCTGTCGAGAGTTCCTAGACTCTTGCGTCTTCAGACCTGGGTCTAGCGCGGCTAGGCTAGTCATCGGACATAAGTACAACGAAATTTTGAAGGCCTCTCCTTCGCGGGTTAAAACGATAACAGCTAAGATAAAAATATATATAAAATAGACTATGCAAAACATATATGAAAGATAATAATGAGATAGAATAACATATAGATAAATAAATATTGCACAAACCCACCCAAAACTGCACTGCCTATGCTAAATGTAAAGGTTTAGGAGTTGCATGTGTACGTTATGTACGGATACTGAATCACGTGACCAAAATATGTAGCGGGCGGTGGGAATTGATGGCACACCTCCACAATTTATTCAATTGGTCCTTGTATCATTTTCGACAGATAAGTCCCATTTAGTCTGCAGCGGTGGATTTGTAGTAGGATCACAATCATTTGATCGGCAGCTGATGTAGTGCTCACTTGTCATGGTTACAGTGACGCTATCTTGCAACGATACAGAAATCTTTAGCAAATCTGTGGATCCAGACTATATACTGCATCACTGCCAAAATCGAATCAATTGGTCCTTGTGTCATTTCTCACCTTCCCTGAATATTTCATCCATATCCGTTTTCCCTTTTTTGAGTAATGTTGCCCACAGACAAACAAACGTAAGCTGATCATCACATGACTCTGCCATGTTCCTTGGCTGAGCAATGATAACAATTGCCCAATTTTCAGTCAGTGTAGCAGCAGATCTACTAAGCAGCTGTATGTGAACGTGTTCGTCTGTGAATGTGAAGCAAGGAATGAAACGCTGCATGCTCTCCCTTCCTTTAATAAACAAATTAACACCCGTGTTTCTCAGCGGTCAGTGCTATGTTGAAATGTGATTAGGTAGCTTTTCCTCAGCTCCCCTCGTGTCTAAATGACTCCAGAGTCATCAGAGCATTTCAGAGCATTTCCATTAGTAGGCTTGCATTACTTCATAAAGTAAACTTTCCAAGAACTTTAAAGTTACAGCTGAGGTCACATCCTTTAACATTTTCTTGCTGAAAACCAATTTAAAGGCTGTATTCTGCAGTCGGTTGAGTTATGAGAGTACAATACAAGCTGTGAGAAGTACATGTGGATAGCAATCAAGCAAAACTAACGAACATACTGTATTTTCCTGTTCAGAAATAACTTTGCTGCTGCAACTTTCTTTTGAAAACACTGGAAACACTCGCACGAAGATGAAAAACAAAGAAAGAAACAACTCACTGAGAATGACCATACAATGTAGGACAGTTCTGTCGAACAGAGACGTCTTAAACACACATTGGTATTTTATGAAAAGAACCAACAAAGAAAGATGAGGAGAAAGGCAGATAAATTTAGAGGACATACCCAACTGTTCTGGAGTTCATATATCCTGAATGACCTCCTTCGGTTTGTAAATGAATCCCTGTACACTGTAGGGCAGACTATAGTCAGTTGTGTGGTAGGTGGTTAGACAAACACCTTGAACTTAACCCATCTCTACCAGGAAATGTCAACTAATACCCTGCACTGTTCAGCCCTCTCACACAAACAAGCCCAACGAGTGTATTTACTTAGCAGATCCCTGTCAGCGTCACTTAGGTGAGACTTTTCATCCAAGCAGACACCAGAGAAAGGTGAAATAAGTAGACCCAGTGTGTCTGTAGAGCCTCTTCCAGACCTGCATTCCTTTTGTTGATATGATGGCAGCTGAATGAGTCCACTTCATGTCTGAATGAGCACCCCGGTTACTTATTTGTAAAAAAGCTGCAATTGCAGTCTTACTAGGACCTCGCAAGATAGCGCATGACTTTCAATATTGGACAAGTCTCGACTGCATGTCGTCACATTAATGAATAGGCATGCATAAGTGACATATTTTGAGTTGTGTGAAGTGATTTGTGGAAGTTTTTTTCCACTTCTCACTTTCAATACCAGTCCAAAAACATCACAGAAAGCACAAAATGTTTGGCCAAAATCACAAAACACCCTTCTCTTTATCTTTACCATTTCACATCTATTTGAAACTGAGATGTCCCACAAAAACAAAACTTCAGTGCACTGAATTAAGGCATTCTAACCTGTCCATTGTGAATATACAATCTGTATATCAAAGCTTTCTACATATAAAAGAATCTGTGCCATATTAATACTTATCTACAAATACAGTAATTCTGCATAACGTCTTGATTTCTTGCATACAGAACAATCTGTGCTAAACAACAGTGCTTATGTACATTTCATACTCATCTATATTTTTACTCCGCCAAAGAATGTGGTGGATTTATGCCACGATCGGCAAATGTTTGTCTGTTATTCCGCCTGTGTGCAACATTACTCAAGAACGGACAAACGAATTTGGATGAAATTGTCAAGGAAGATCAGAAATGACACAAGGAACTGACACATTGACTGTTTGATACCTTGAACTTAATCCGTCTCTACCAGGAAATGATAATATCTTGTACCCTCCAGTCCTGGAATAGAAACAGAAAGTGGGCTTTTAGCCAAAAAAGTGCGTTTAGTTCGCAGGTCCCTGTCAGCAACAGTTAAGTGAGATTTCTCAAAGATAAGAGACACAGCAAGGTTAAATAGGTTGATCCAGGAAGTGAGAGAGAGAGAGAGAGAGAGAGAGAGAGAGAGAGAGAGAGAGAGAGAGAGAGAGAGAGAGAGAGAGAGAGAGAGAGAGAGAGAGAGAGAGAGAGAGAGAGAGAGAGAGAGAGAGAGAGAGAGAGAGAGAGAGAGAGAGAGAGAGAGAGAGAGACATGACAAAATGTTCCTCGTCATCAATTTTTAAAAAAAATCTAGCTGAATGATTCAACAACTGGCAATACGGTGATTCTCTGCTAGTCTGACTAATATAATATTAAATCCCCTGAAACATCAGCAATGGATTAGTCATAATATGTGACTGAATGGGGACAAAAGAGAGGGAGAAAAAGAGAATGGAAGACGGCCAAAAACACGAGGGTGAATGACTGCATAAGACACACGTCACATTTCCATTTAAATGTAGAGCAAATTAAACCGAAGCTTCTCAGGATGACAGACGAGACAAGAAAATGCCTATTACCTTGAGATTTCTGTTATGCAAATAATGGGATTTTTTTTCATCGAGATAAACAGTGGATAAAGCTATTTCTATAGTGAGTTAGTGTTTAACCACTGCAGAAGAAGAGGGAACAAGGAAATGATAAAACATATATACATATATATATATATATATATATATATATATATAATAGCTCCAATTAAAAGGGTGAAAAAGAAACATCTGATAAAAATATGGTATTCACGTTTGTTTCCTATATTACAAATATGAGGACAGTTTAATGTACATGTGATGTTTCTAGTCACTCCAGTGGAGCTTTAATAACATTTTAGCTAAATGTTTCATGTACATCCTCACGTAGTCTCTAAATCCATTTCCACTGCACATCCACACATTTTGTTATCGACACATCAACTTTTTCCTCCTCAGTTTAGCGTAACCCCTTGTTTAAAAAAAAAAAAATCCCTTCTATTTTTCCAAGCTCAAGTTGAAAATGTGATTATAACAGATGAATGGACATGCACTTTCAGTGACAGAGTGAGCCAGCTGACTGAAACATTTCCTCATCCTCTCAGTCTCTGTCAAACCCACACTTTCTTCACATTATCCCACTGCCTCCAGCTGTTTGGACTGGGAGGGGCGCCGTTGCCAAGGCGACCCACACCTAACGAGTCATCTTGTCTGGTCCTGTCGAAGCTGAGGGAGGGAGGGAAATGAAGGAGACTGGGATCGAAGTGAAGCAGCGGGAGGAGGAGGGAGTAAGCGATCGAGGATAATAAGCTCCTCTATGTGGGAGCCTCGATCCAGGGAGCAAGCTCAGACTAGCAGCGAGCGCTAACAAGAATAATCTGAAATGAATCCCACCACCTCAGCCAGGAACCAACTCTGCACTGAACAGAATCTCTCAGTTGGACACCTGCAGGCTGATTACAAATCCCTCAGACTCCGATCACAGCAGGAAAGTCTTGTGGAAACACATGTGTTGTCCCTTCTAAGACCCTTCTAGCAGAGCTCTGAGGGTTGTGTAATGTGGTGACAGAGCGGAGCAACAACAGCACAAGTTCACGGTGACACCTGGTGCGATTTCAGTAAATTATGGTGCAGGTGAACTCATTCAGGCCTCGGCCAGTCATGCAGCGACTAGAAGAGACACAGTCCTGTCGGGAGCTGATATATGACAGGAGGAGGCTCGAGGCTGGCAGGCCTGTCTGGGAATAAAACAGTTTAAAATGCAGCACAGGACCGAGCTGAGATTCTCCTTCTGTCTGTCTGTGTTTGTGTCTGCTCTGTGTCCTGTTGCCAAGCTGCCGGCAATATCAAAGAGACGACTCGGAGTACTGTCAAAAACTCTTAAAGTGAAATATAAAAGTTAGTTTTTGGGGCTTTTTTAAGTGAAAAAGCTTGCTTTGATGTGTCTAAATCTGTTTAGTGGGTGGAGTGGGTGAAAGTCAAGGGATGTATTTATGTCCAAATTCTTCCAAGAAATGTGCCTCTCACTAGTTGAGCGAATGCAAGACTGACTGAGCCTAAGAGGAGGTCAGGGTTGCCATGACATTGCCCCCTGCTGTTTAAAGCCTGGTACAGATGACACGTTATTGAGTAACACACAGAGTTGAACTGATATCATAAACTGTGAAACTACACCATTATTTTTCCTCTTCTGGAAACGATAACATGACTCACGTTTACACTTCTCTTATTCACAACTCCAAGTCAGAAAATCACCAGGAATGTTAGGAATTGTGACATCTCGGGATGTACCATTTGTACCAGAATGGACAGGACCACTGTGGCGTCAAGCGATGAAGGATAAGCGTGAAGGAATAAACACTGACCGGTCCTGATGCAACAGTGTGAGGTCATTCGGCACCGTTCACACACTACTGATTGTACAGATTAGGAATGCTCAAGGGTTTGACAGGACATTTCTTTTGCAAGTTCTGTATTTTGCAGAGATAAAGTGCCTAAAATAGTATTCACTCCTGTTTGTTTTAGCGTGTTGCAATACTGAATCAAGTAGATGTATTGTTTTTTTCTTAAAGTGGAATAAGATATCTACAAGGTCAATTCTGCACACACATACAATACAAAATACTCATTACTACACTGTAGAGACACCCGGCACATTTTAACCTAGAGTTTGACCGTGGCAATAAAGTTTGCACTGACAAAAAGTTATTATTTAACATTCCTCTATTGGATCTTTAGTATTTATCCTCTTAAACCACTAGAGTATCTGGAAGTCATGTAATCTTGAAAAAATAAACCAAAATTAAACCATGTATGAGTGCTACAAATTGTGAAAAAAGAGAATTGTCAAGATTTTTCACCTATTGTATGAAAACTGATTAAAAATAGAAGCTGTACAGCAACTGTACAGTGTAGTGTCACCATCAAAATGGAAAAATGTTGAACATGTTGCTTCCATTTTTTCAAATTTGTGCAAAATAAAAAAATCAAAAACACTTAATTTTCATTTTTTTTGTTCATGGTTTACGGCATTATGACTTTGTCCACTGCACAAATGACATTTTGCAGGACTTTACATTGCAGTAAAAAACGGGCACACAGTAAGTAAAAATGAGACAGAAGCAAAAAAACGCCAGAACTGCTTAGAGTTCAAAGGGTTAACAGTGATGTATAAATACATTTTACATGAAAGGCTGTCATTATCACCCAACACACCATTTCCCCTCAGCTCTGTAAAGCTTTACAGTCTTCCAGCTCATTGTTTTGGTTTTATCCAAACAGAGTATTGTACAGGTTGTAAAACCCCTTGAGGCAACTGTGTCATTGCTGATACTGGACTGGTTGACTAGATATTTACAGTTTAGCATATATGAAGAGCTTTAAGTGTATCTAAAATCAATTTTGAGAACTGTTACAGATATAAGCCTGCCATTCAAAACAAATGTTTACGTTCCTGGTAGGTATAAAGACTGATGCGTCTCCTGTGTGATTCTCTAATCGTCTTTGTCTTTACTATCTGTTGTCAACCTGTCCCAGTGCATGCTGGAATGCACATCTTTCCTTAATCTCCTTACATAACATCAACCCCGACCCTGACCAAGGAGAAAGCCCTGAGCCTCATTCACAACTCTGATCACAAATCCGAAAAACAGGAGGGACTCTGTCACGCGAGAGGGGCCAGATAGTCTCAAGTGATTTTGTCTTTCAGGAAAAGTGGATTTTGGAGACTCAGTAATGTGGGGAGTAGGGAAAGAGACAGCAAGGATAGTTCAGGTTCAGCACTTTGGCTCTCTCTTCTCTCCCCCCACTTTATTACTCCCAGTTGCCATGGAGAAAAACTATATATAACCAAATCTCTCTGTCTCTACAGGCTGTCTGAATTTAACATCTTCTCTCTCTGTCATCTTCCCTCTCCATTGTTTCCACAGGGAGGACAGCGGGAGACAACATCTCGACTCAATGGGAAAATCCGTCTAATGCCCGGCTCTAGTGGCAGGAGGGAGACGTCGGGGCAGACCAGACAAACCAAAACAAGCCAGACCAACTGACAGACCAGACACTATGTCGGTTTCCCTTGGTCTTCTGGCCAGACTCCCATTTTCAGAAACCAGTGGCTTCAAAGGAATAATTCATTTCACAGTCTGGTGGCCAGACACAGAGCCCCAAGACTCACGCCCCTTTTTACACCTAAAAGAAGAAAAGCAGCTTTGCCACTCCGCTTCACCTTTCACAGAGCTGTAACACAACACAAGAGGAACCAAACACTGTCGGGCTGCATCCAACGAGCTGCAAAAGCTACAGGGAGCCACAGGAGTTAACAAGTCTGACCGTTTCAATCTTCATTTGAAAGTGTTTTGATATTTAGCTCATATTAAAATGATCAGAGAAGCGCTGTGATGAGCTGAAGGCATCATCACAAAAAAAAGCTGTCACGGTTAAGTGTTGATTATTGGAGTTAAAATATGTGATTTTTATAGTTAACCCTCGTGTTGTCCTGCGAGTCAAAATTGACCCGTTTTAAAGTTTGAAAATACGGGAAAAAAAAAAAAAATTTCACAGCGAAACTTCTGATGTCCACATTTTCAACATTTTTGGGACATTTTGGAACATGTTTTGGTGGAAATAAAGAAATGTTTAAAATGTTTCATAAGAACATTCACAAAAAAAAAAATCTAGCAAATTTCACTGGATTTTGTTTGACTTTTGGTGAATGTTCTTAAAGAAAATACTAAAAGTTCTACGGATGTATATGTAATCACTTTAGATATTTATAGGATTTTTTTTGAAGATTTTGACTATTTTTTTGAAAATATTTACAAGAATTTTCTTGCCAAATTTGAGAGAGGTTTTTAAATAAAACTGAATTTTATTCTTGAAGGTTTTGCAAATTTTCAAAAAATTCAGGGATTTTTTTTGGCTGAATTTTTGGATTTTTTTCAGACAAGGAAACAAAGATTTTTTGGTGCCCCTAAATGAAGACAACAGGAGGGTTAAGGGAACTTTGTGTTGTTAAAAAATTACCAAGGAACATTCATCATTATCGCCATGGGCTTGAACAGTTCTTGGTGGTTAGCACTGTAACCGCACAGCTAGAAGATCCACGGTTTGTGTCCTGGACCTGGGATCCTTCAGCACAGACATTGCATGTTCTCCCTGTGGGTTTTCTCCGGCTTCCTCCCACAGTCCATAACTATGCTGAGGTTAATTGGTGATTACAAATTGTCTGTAGGTGTGAATGTGAGCGTGCTTGTTTGTCTCTCTGTGTAACCCTGGTGAGTGGGCCATGGCATCCCCTGATTCCAGCCCCCCATGGTCCTAATGAGGATTAAGCGGTGTATAGATGACGGATGGATGGACAGGGCTGCATGACTAATGCCAAAATGACAATTCAAATAATTTTCATTTATGCTGAGATCATGATCATCCATTGATTATTGGGACAGAGCGTTTTGTTGTATTTTGACATTAAAAAAACAAAACAAAACAGAGCACTACTACAAATTACTGCATCTAAATGAGACTCATAATAAGGTTCTTCACCTGAATTCTGTGTATCTCCTTGAAGCAGAACCTACATTAAATTGTAACTGAAATGTCTCACTTACTGCACATTTGTTCATCTGATAGACAATCTACCACTGTCTCAAAACACCTCACACACAGCACTGAGAAGCTTCTAGGCTCCACTCAGCTACTGCAGCAAGCACAGCTCAGAAATGAGTGAGACCAAAAATTGCTTTGAAAACAATGAAAGAAGGTGTTCTGATGTCAGATTTATCAAATTCAAACCAGCTGATTTCATCTACATGGATTGTACTGGAGTCAAACTGTTTCTTACAATTGGGAGAAGCCAAAATTGCAATTGTGTTTAATATTCAATGAATGACGCAGTTCTACTCTTGGTTAAAGTGACGAAACCCAGCCATCACTGTCATGGTTAATAGAAATGAATCTGTCAGTAAGAAGTGAAACACCAACAGCTGCCTCCCTTGGTAAAGTCAGACTTTTTGTTGACCCATCTATCCACCCCAAACACCTTCTTCTGCTGACTTTTTTCATGTATAACATGGAACCACTTCCTACTTTAGTCTCAGCAGGTAAGACTTGAAATTTCCATGGCCACTAGAGGGCTCTGTTGAGGGAACAAAAAACAAATATAGCACACAACATTAATTGCATTTTCTGAAACTAAATAAGCTGCTGTTGAAGGCTGAAGGCTCTTTAGCAGCCACAGTGGAAATGAAAATCAGTTGTCACAACAGCCACAGATCAGTATTTGGGTCTGTGCAACTGGTTTTAGAGATCACAGGAAAAACAGCAGCTGAAATAACAATATTCTATAATAACACCTTCAGAAATGCACTAATTCTTGACTTGAATTATAAGATTGATACTAAGGTAAATATAGAAGGACAGCAGTTGGCTAGCTTAGCATAAACCCTGAAAGTAGGTGGAAACAACTAACTTTGCTCTGTCTAAAGAAAACAAGCTCCACAAACGAGCAAGCCTGCAACTAATGATTATAATGATCTGATCCTTTTTTTTTTTAACTTAACTATTCAATTAGTTGTTTGGTTAATATAGTGTCAGAAAAGAGTCAAAAGCAAATTACTTTTTATCGGAGTTCAAGATGACAAATGTCTTGTTTTGCCTAAACTAAAAGATATTCAGTTTCTTGTCACGGAAGAGTTTCTTTTAAAAAAAGAAAACATTCAATTTAAAACAAACTGGAATCAGAAGAGTTACTTTTCTTAACCTCAAAAAAGTTAGTCAAACCTACTAACTGATTATCGAAATAATTGCTGATTAATTTAACAGCTAATTGATTCATCACTGAAGCACAACAACAATTGTTTTAAGCGGTGTTTGTATTGGATCAGTGATTTCAGGGGGAAAACTTACACATTTTGCACTTCTGGCAGGTGGATTTTGTTTCATGCAGACGGATCAGGCTAGCTGTTCACAGTCTTTGTGGTATGCTAAGCCAACCGGCTCTGAACTGCAGCCTCATATTTTGTCTAAAGACACGACAGCTGCATCAGTTGTCTCATCCAGCTCTTGCCCAGAAAGTGAACAAGCATATTACTGAAAATGTCAAACTGTTCCTTCACTTCAAATCCTGGAAAAAGACATCATTTATGACTTTTTCAGAACATTGCCGTGAATCTGCTTACTGTCATTCTTAGTGAAACCAGACTTCTCTTCAGGTTTGAGGGTCTTACCTTAGAGGCCCTGCGGCGATCGGGGCACTCGGGATGCTGACACACCACCCCGTCCTCCTCCTGGACAGGCTTGTCATCTGAAACAGAACGCACGGGTCAATTTGACATGTCGCTTTATCACTGAAACACCAAAACCAGCCACCCAGCCGACTGCACATCCATTAACACACCTTTCTTGGTAAAGCTGTAAAAACATGTAGGCAACAAGGCTATAGTCGCTGCCTGTGTTTATATAAGGACAAGGGGGGGAGAGAAGAAAATGGAGGGAAAGTGACTATGAACACAAGAAACACTCTCACACAGTAATAGAGACTGTGCAATAAAGTGAAAAGCAGAGAAGTTGGGGTAAAGAGATTTCTTGAAGGAAAGGTAAACAGAAGGAAGAGGGTGGGGTGTGTTTTTGGGAGGAGATCACAGGGACATGAACAACGACTAAAGAGACAGGAAGAAAACGGAGCAAATGAGCAAAGGAGCCTCATTCTGGGTTTTGTACAAAAAGTGCACTCGTGATGGGTAAGCTCGCTGTACTCTGCTGCACAATAACAAACCGCCGTTGTCAAATAAACCTCTAAAATCTACTTGACTAGTGGGCCAACGCCGCAGTGAGGGCTTGATAAAAGGCAGAGTTTACATCTACATCTTGTACATGTACACACACGATAAAGATATCATAACAGAGAGCCTGAGTGCACCAATATTTATGTCTGCCTAATGAGAATAACAGAGAAGACACGTGCAGAAAGGTGAAAGTAAGATCAAGGAAGGGAAGCAGAGCAGGCCTCAGAGGGGGGGAGGGGTTCGGACGGATAGTAAAGGTGTTCGTCACAAAAAGTCTCCAATTTCCAACGCATGACAAGACTTTGGAGTAAAAGCTCTCCAGAAAGCTCAGATAACCTGTTCATTGTAATGTCACCGGTGGAATATCATCATTAAATCATCGGTAATGGAGAAGGGCTGCTGCGAGAAAATGAAGTCACCTGGTGGCTTGAGCTTTTAAAGTCAACTTCAAACAACAATTTGTCATCATGAAAGCAGCGGTTAAAGAGCCGAGGCCCTGCTCTGAGCCGACGCACGGAAACTAGTCACCTTGAGTCATCCACTTGGCCACAGCTTCACTCGTGGGTCAAGGGTGCCCGTGGGGAAGAGGGAAAATCACTGTAATTGGCGCATACCACAGAACTCGCGGCTTCCCTGCTGGGAAGGGAAGGGTCAACCTGTCTGCAGTGTATTTGCTGAACAGCAGTAAAAACAAGAATCTGCAGCCATGTTAGCAGCTCCGTGACACCACACTGAGGCACAGGAGGGCTTTGAACTAAATGCTAACACGGCCACACGCTGATATTTAGCAGGTATAAAGTTCACTTTAATAGCTAGGCATGCAAACATTTGATCATAAAGCAGGATGTTTGCAGGAAAATGATCAGAAACCAAGGTACTGTATTGAAGTGTACTGAATTTTAGTGTTCAGACATTTAAATAAAAATTTTAAGCATCTTAGTAACAATTTTTGGAAATTTTAAGATGTTTTTCTAACATTTAATTAATGTTTGTTGTGATTTCTTTAAACTTGATGCAATGCAGGTTCTAAAGTAGAATGTTGCAAGCAAAAATCACACCAATATGGTTATTAGCTTAATAATACAAATATTAGGCCATTCTGAGATGATGGTGACACTGCAAGAACAGATAAGAAGCATAGTTGCTAGAATTTTCCCTGAATAGGACATAAATAGATGCAAGAAATTTCATTACAATCCATCCAATATTTGCTGTCATATTTTACTGAAAACCACCCTTTTTTTTACCACCAGTGGAGCCATAGAAAGTCAGCATGACAACATTAGGATTCATCGTCTGGGGATCACAAATCTGTGTCCAAAATTTCATGCCAATCAGACCAAAGTAGCAAGCCGCCCAAACAACACTGGTACTTTTTGATCCATGATCTTCTTGTAGCTAAAAAACCTTTGGCAAACACCTTTCTGTGATCCAACTGACGCAGAGTCAATATCTTCCACTGCCTTCCAGGAAAAGTCAAAGAAGGTCTCCGCTGTGCCTCGCTGTGCTGGGAGCAGGCCGAGACCATGGCTTCTGCCAGCCGGCCTCTCGCTAACGGTTCCCTCAGGGTTTACAAGCAGCAGGCTGCACAAGAAGCCTACATCTTTTGTGGAGTGCTTCCCAAAGAGGCAGAACCTTCTTTAGTGTGCCGAGAAGTCACAGTTTTGCACATAAAACAAATGTTTAGGACGTTTATCTACACCTACATCTACACCTACCTATAGAGGCCAGTTTGCACTTGAAAGCAACTCATTGTTTTTCAACTATAGCTAAATGCAGCAGAGTGCATTTGGGATGTCCCAAACCAACCTCAATGAGTGGAATTATGTCGGATCAAGACATTTCATAGCTGAGTCAGTCCATGTCAATTCAACAAATGCTTGTTGCACCACTTTCTCAGATCCTCCCAAAATTTTTTTTGGGCTTTATTTGGGTAATTTTATGAACAAATGCAAAGTATTATGGTTATAAACATACAGTATAAGCAGTAATGATCTAATCTAATACCCATAGTCAGTCCAAACTTAATCCTCGCCTATGATTTTAGGGTTTTAAACTACTAAAAAAAGCAATTTATACTCCTTTTACATGGTCAGAATTTTTTCCCCTTCCAAAACTTGTACCCTTCTGGTGAGAAAAGTATAGAAATGAATGAAAATAAAAAATACTGGACTGTGGAATTTCCCAAAATATCCTTATTATTTCATGGGCGACTTTATTTTGGGTTTTTCATGCCTCTATTTTAGGACTTATTCTTGTGAAAAGACATTGAAAGAATGAATTTTCTTCTTTACTAATGAAAGTTGCATAAGGTAAAAGTTTTAAAACATTAAAATAAAGCTTATTTATTGATTTATAGGCTGTTGAACTCAGGTGTAGACCCAAAATAGCCTAACTTTAGGCATTAAAAAGTGCATGTGGGATACATGGTACGCGGTTCAAATTTTTTTTGGAGGAACTAGTATGTGTGAAGTATGTGTGAACTTACTTTCATATTTGTTTCTTGTGCCAAAGATGAGCAACTGCTGAATCAATTTACTATACATTTTGATCCTCGTTTTTGTTTTTAGGAACCATTTACATGACCAACTAAAGATGAAAGATGAATCTGAAGCATCAGCATCGTAGTATAAGTTACAAAGGGCATATCTGAAGTTAATTATTATATAGACATTGTTTTTTCTTTCATACAGTAACTGAATAAGAAGAAATGGCATCACTCCCAGACTGCATTCTCAGGACAGCCTCGGTATCGTATTTGACTTATCAGCTGAATTTGAAGATTTGCAAGTGAAATTCATGCACCCAAAAGGTCCCAGCAAGAAGTTCACATGGCCTAGAAAGGATGACGTAGTGTGGGTGCCTACAGCCCACATCCTCTGTCCAATCACTGCTCCTTCAACACGCCGTGGTGGACAGTACCACATATCTGGTGCAGATGATGGCCTGATTTCAGAGAAATTCAAGCAGTTCAAAGGACAGAAATAGTGGTGTGATAAGTTGGGGACAAATTACATGTTTTACATGGGACCTCAGGCAATATGACTCATTTTAACTGCAATATATTAGTTAGAATTCCTAAAAAAACGCCTATAAAACATAGTGCATTTCTTGGTTAAATTGGCCATGAAGGATTCAAGAAACAATGTTGATACTTCAGATATCAATTATTCGGATGTTTATTGTTATACTGACAAAGTTTCATGTTTCTACTCCATGTCCCACATTGGTTTCTGTGCCAATATATGTATGGTGTTTTTCAGTCTGTTTCATAAATAGGCATCGTTTTGAGGTCTAAGGAGACTAGCTAGCTCTTGGATATTTTTAGGTTAGAGAGAACTTTTAAGGTACTTTGAGATTTTTATAACATATGAACCTTGTTACTTATTAAATTTGGGAAAAAAATGCCTAAATTCTTGAAAAATGCCATTTTCGCCAAATTTTTAAATTGCCCTGTACCACAGAGAAATGGGTATATTCATTCCAAATTTTTTTTTCCTGCTCTATTGTTAAGGTGTTTGAACCCTTCAGATCACTTGTGAGTCTATATCATCAGTCAGTTCCCAGTATTATCTTCCTAAATCAAGCCTTTCTACCTAACATATCAATTTCCGAGTGGAAAAATAGGGATTTAAATATTTTATAACTTAGCAAATAGCAATCATATGATGTTACAACTTTGCAAGTAATCTATTCTTATGTTGGGATAGTTAAAAAAAAAGTTTGGAGATGATCAGAGGAGGTCATGCAACAAAATTTCCTCAGATTTGTTGAAATGAGATGGAATGACTCAGCTGATTGGTATGAACCTGAGCTCGATCTTTTGTGTCAGTCATTACACAGGTGTCATAACGGGAGGGTGTCATTTATGGCACAATGCTGGTGAGGCAAGTTTTGAACAATTTTCTTAATAAATACAAATGCATCAATCAATAATTGTTTAATTGATATAAACTGGCCACAGCTAACACATGTCCTGTATCTTACTGATAATACTGATTTAATTAATGGAAACATATTATAATGCGTCAGTGGCTGCTCAAAGGCCATCTCTGCATTTGTTGGGTTTCTTTCAAAGTTCTGACCTTTCAAATCTAAAGTGACCCGAGACGGGTTATGGTGCAATTGGCACTATAGAATGAAAATTGAATGCCAGTGTTGCTCTGTGTCTGCTAGATGCTAATGAATTCTTTGGCCTTGGATTAGTCACTTTATAAGTTGTTTTCTCTTCCCCTATATTTTCAAAGGTCAGGTTTCAGAGCTAAAACCTATCTGAAAGACGTTGTAAAATAAATAAAAGTTCAATTTGATGAGTATAGGTGACGTTTTCTTTTCAGCTAAAGGACCTAACAAATCTGCTTTGCCAACATTGACATGGATCCAAAATGGAGCCCCGGCAGCCTGTGCCTTGTACGCGAGTGGAGGGCCTTTCTGTAAAAGTCGCAGCTATCGCATTTTGCATGCAGACATTCATGGCACAAAACATCTGAGCATGAAGTGTGGAAACATTTTGCTACTATGGCAAAATTTTGGTTAAAGGTGAGGCGTTTCTTGATTTTATACGGGGGATCTGACTCATGGCAACAAATCTGACCGGTCACCTTTAAGTTCTTCATGCATCAGTCAGTGGAAGCATCATAGCTGAATGTGGCTACATAGATTAAGTTACATGTTACTGCACCTTCATTCAAATCAGATTTTTTTTAAAAAGTGACATTACCTCAAAGTGCCTCTATTACTGTCCTTGACCTTCTCTTTACTACTTGATCGTCTCGATTCACGGTGAAATCACACCATCATCTGCTGACCCTCCATCTTCTCTCCTACTTGCTCATATCTTGCTGACTCTCCCTCTTTCTCTCTCTGATGAACTGGAATTCCTGAACTCAGCACTGCTGATTAAGCCAAAAGCAAACACAAGCACACACTATACACGAACACACGTGACAGCAGACAATGAGCTTGCACACTAAAGAGACGGTGGTGCGTCCCATCCACACAACTCTCTGCTGGCCTGCTCACCACAGAGACACACTGCCTGAGGCAAAAGCCCCATTAGGTGCCCATAAATAAGCCAGAGCAATGGAGGCGAGTTGAAATCATGCACACTGAAACACGCAACATATACAAAGTATTCCCAATGGTTGGCCTCCACTTACTCATGCTGTAACCACAATGCAACTATGAACATGGTTTTAAAGGGTTCTTGCATTTTCTATTAAGCTTCCTGTCATCACATCAAATCTTTATGTGTGCAGTGAACATAAAAGCAATTAGTGCTGAAATGAGCAGCTTATAACGCACTTAGTAGATTAGACAATGAATTCTGATATAAGATAGAATCAATGATTACTATTTATCAAACAAAAAAAGGCAAGTCAATTTCTCCTGAATACCTTAAAAACAGAAATATGAAGAGGTCACCTTAGGCTCTGGGAAATAGCATTTTTTTCAGTTTGTCTAAGTTATAAAGGATATTCTTAATTATTTTAACTAAGTTAGAAAGTAATTGACAATAAAAAAACAATCATTACTTGAAGTGCTCAAGCCTTCACTGCACTGCAGGGGGGGAAAAACTGAAGAAAAAGAGGAAAATTTGGCAGCAACAGTGTCAGAAAAAATATATTCAAAGGCAGTGGAATACAATAATGTTAAAAAAAATCTGTAACTGTGAGTATAATTGTTGCTAATTATATCTGGAGGGAAAAAATAAATTGGCTCATTCAAATACAGTAAAAACAATGTTTTATGGTCATTTTATGGTACTAATGTTTTTACAGTGTCACACATATTTTAGGACTGAAGACACATTACATGTTTACCTCATAGAAACTGTGTCAACTTTGCCGAGTAAGTAATCCCATTTCTTTTCCAACTATAACTACCTATATAACTGCACTTCCACACTCTGCCACTCCAACACTGTGAACACCTCTGACTCACTCACAGAAATTGATCTGGCATCAGTATTGTTCTTGTGCTGTAGAGCTCGGTGGACTTAGTGCTGTAAGCAGCAAGGAAATATATAAGATTAGACCCTTACTTCTTTATGACATAACCCTGTTAGGCTGCACAGATTACATACTTCTTCATACATACAATGTGAATTTTACTACCGTTTTACATATTTTCCACGACTGGCTAAATTACAGATAATAACTAGCACACTCACAGAAAAAAACACATTAATTTCTAAATAAACTGCATAAAACAGGCAAAAACTGTAAAAAACAAACAAACAAAAAAACGGTCACATCAAAAATATACATTTTTACAAATAATTCATTCTTTGACATTTGACTAAAATTACAAAATATTTTTACAGTATTTTATTTTTAATAAGCAAAAAATATCCTTATTTTACTGATATTTGTATTTATTTGAAAGAAAAATAATATGTATTAATGGCATATTATACCATTTGAAAAATGTTAAATATTTGTGTTTAACTGTTTCTTTATAAATGTTCCGTTTTGTTAAATTTCTAGTAAAGGCACAGAAAAATATTAATTTTAATGTTGACTCAAAAACTGATAAAAAGTTTAAAAAAAAAAAAAGTCAAATCTCCACATCATATTTTTTTCAAAATCCAATTTCTTTGTTTACAATGTGTGACTGTAAAACTCAGTTAATAATCTTGTTTTCACCATTTCTGTAGTTTTTTTAGTGTTACAGTGTCCCACCATTTTATCATGTATGGATGTACAGTGTTTGTGCTGTACTTTGCAAGAGAAAAGTCTTTTTGTATGAAATGGATGTGACAACGAAACATTATTTTGGGGTTTGGGATGCTGTGTTACAATCAGGGCATTTGTTTAACAGAACCTGAACACTGGAATGAACGCAGTAATTTCATAATACACTCCTTGGATTTAGAGAAACCTGGGTTACTACTTTAAGCTACTTAGACAGACTTGCTAACGTTCGAGGATTACACTGGAGCACGCAAGCACCTGCTTTAATCTATTCATCACACTTCTGCTCCTGTGTTTTTGTTATTTTATCAGCAATCATCTGAACTTCCATGATTTGGAATGTCAGTGAAGCTTTCCAGGCCTGTTCTGGTCAGTTGTGGCTGCTGAGCTGTGATTGGACAGATGCTGCTCAGGGGGAGGGGCTTAGCTCAGTGGCACCTGTGCATTTGTGCAGATTCACACACTTTTAGTTTGGGATGTAATTGATCAAATTCCTATGAACCACCTTCTAGCCGTTCCTTTAACTAGTTACACTATCCTCCATGTGAAAGTGGGGAAGGTCGAGTGCCTCACACGTTTTGCCGTAAGCTTTTTACACGTTTTTTTTGTAGAGGAATGTCAAGAATGCTTCCCTCTTCCCTCTGTTTGGTGAGGTCTCATCATGGCACACGGAGAAGGGGTGAGCTTATTCTTGTGTTTGCTCAGGCTCCCGACTCCTCTTGTCACTTTCACATGATGTTTTGGAGAGCTTCGACTCCCTCTGCAGCCAGCCCCCAGCCTCCCCCGTATGTCATGTAACACACACCGCCTCGCCAGGAGACCGTTATGAAGAGACTCCTGAGAGATGAACACAGATGGCAAGCAGGTGGATGGCATACGGGCAGAGGAAACTGGCAAAGCGACCGCCATATCAGCACACACAGGGCGGCACCGAGAAAAGCTTGACTATAGGAGGCATTAATGTGGAATAATAGGAAGATAAGAAAGGAGACGCTCTGGGTAATAGAAGTATGACCGAGAAGCAGGTATAAAATAATGTGTAACTGTATTGTTTTACTCATTTCTAAGCAAAATGGTTGCTGGTTTGCAGTAATTTTGGTTAAAATTAAATGTTTTTAACTGCTGTCCCACTGGTGTTAATGGAAAAGCAAATATAAAAGTAAAGTTTGGCATTTTGAGAGATATTCTGATACAATTTATCCCCATTTTAGATGATGAGAACAATATTCTCTGATAAAACTGCAGCCAGGGGACAGTTAGCTTAGCATAAAGACTGAAGTTGGATAGTGGGAGTGTTGGAATGGTTCAATTAACAGATTATAGCTTGTTTATTTGTCCACAAAAAATAAATAAAATGTGTCATTAAGTCTCGATGTCAGTCTAGCAACCACCACAAACTCCACATTGTCACTGTATCCAGGCCAGAAATGGTTCAAAATCTGAACACGACAACAGTTTTGGCCGTTTTTTTTCTCCTGTCATGTTTTTACTCTCTATAGTCCTTCTCCTCTATGGAAAGAACACAACCATGACTAAATGTAGAGAGAACTATTTTGTGTAGTACCACAAAATTATTAAGCAAATGATCCTAAAAAGTTGAATTTCTTTGATTTTTTTATTGAACAAAAACTGAAAGAGAGTGGAATTGACATATGCAACATTTTTCTAAGTGCCACAGGTGTCACCAATACCAGAAAAAAATATAATCGTGACTCTGCTAACAGATATTTTACTACCTATGTTTTTAATTTAATTCACAATTTTCTCCTATCTGCTCTTGGAACACACAGCCTGCAGTTCAGCCGATGAGTAACAGAATTTTTAATCTTTCGACAAAGTGGCTTCACAGCTGCATCGAGAAGGAGAGCATATTTATTTTACAGGACTATATCTGGCTATTTCTTAGTGAGACATGTATAATAAAGTGATTTTGATAAAATACTAAGAGGTTTAGATTTGGCAGCTTTTTCAGATTGAACAGCACGTCACATACATCGGAAAGTTTTTTTTTTTTTAAATGACGACTCTCTGTTTTAATAGTTTGTGGCTCTGATAAATTGTGGTTTTTTTGAAGACAAAATAACTTTAAAATCCATCTAAATGTTTTTCATTTTTCAGAGGGTCAGCATGTGAACAAAACGCATGCAGTACATTTTATTGACACAAAAAGGGTGAATAATCTATTTTTAATTTCTTTCAGATAGCCTTTAAAGCCTTCAAATTTCTACAACAACACGGATATTTATGCTCATGTTGTACCTCACGTTTTCCAATAGTTACTTAATGTGCACTTTAACTGATTTTTAACTTTACCTTTCAAAAATGGATCCTCACCCCCATAAAGTTGAGTTCAAAGAAAAACAACCCAAATCCTCACCACTGAAAGCCCTCAGTATTCCTCTACAGGTGGATCAGGAGAGCAGACATTAAAACTGGAGCAGGTTGCAGCTGTTTCTAATGCTGAGGGTTCAGTGGCAGCGGGGGCAGAACACAGGCCTTCTGCTTCATGTTGTTTTACCCCCATAGTGGTTAAAACACACACATGTGCATCACACACTCTCCAACCCCCACCCTCCATCGGTCTCCCTCCTCCGCCACATCTGAGCAGGCCCACGGCCGGCTTGTATAAAACTGAAAACCACAGAACAACAAGTGTAAACTGTTCCAAAGGAGGGGTGGAGGCGGGGTCAACGATTTTCAAGTTTACAAGACGGAAAAAGACAAATATCTGATTTACTCTGCTGACTCTCTGAACTATTTAATAGCAATGATTAAAAAAAAAAATACACCATTCTCCAGTGTGCATATCTGGCACTCTAAATGACTCTTACAGTAGGGCAGAGTATTAGTGAAAACTCTGTCACCATGTTTAAGAGGCGTCATGAGGGGATTACTGCATAGCTTACATTTTTGGGGGCATTTATGTCAGAAAGTACAGTAATTGGTCGAGTACAAGTTATGGTTATATAATAGTGTGGCCTTTTGTGTCAGTGCTATTCTTTTTATGGGCTTTATTGGTGTTAAACTTCAAGTGAAACGGAGGTATGTTGAGCCGTTACTGGAACCCGTGGCTGAGTATGACCTGAGGAATGCCAGTGTGGCCTGGCTCATGGAGCAATACAGTGGAACTGGATAAAACCGATGGCTTCCCAAAACCTAGATTTGACTCACTAAATGACTTCATTTTGTTTATATCAGACAATTGGATAAAAAAAACATTCCTCATGGGTGTTTGAAAGTGTTACTAAAAAAATGCCAAGGTTTGGTTGACATCCAGTTCCGTACGACAGTGTTTGGAGTTACTGGTGAGCCCTGATGGCGAGTTTCTGTTATTTAGGGAAATATAACACAGAACATAATTACTCCATTGAAGGAACGCGATGATCAGTGTATGTTTGTCTGTTTGTCTGTTAGCAACATTACTCAAAAACAGGCTAACAGATATGGATGAAATTTCCAGGGAAGGTCAGAAATGACAAGGACCAATTGATTAGATTTTGGCAGTGATGCAGCTTATAGTCTGGATCCATGGATTTGTTAAAAATTTCTGTATCACTGTGAGATAGCGGCACAGCGTCACTGTAACTATGACAACAAGTGAACACTATGTCAGCTGCCTGCTGATGATCACCTGATTGCGTTTCTACTAAAAATTGACCATCGCGGACTTATCTGTCTGAAATCATTCAAGTAACAATTGATTAAATTGTGGGGTTGCTTCCAAGTCCCATTAATTCCCACCGCCCACTGGTGTCCAGATAGCTCAACCGGTTGAGCAGGCGACCCATGAACAGGGGCTATAGTTCCCAACGCAAAAGCCTGGGTTTGATTCCAGCTCACGGGCATTTGCTGCAGGTCTTCCTCCCATTCTTCTACCTACTTTCCTGTCTGTCTCTCTACTGACCTGTCCAATAAAGTCAACAAAAGGCCAAAAAAAATAACTTAAGAAAGTGGGAAATTGGTTACAGGACCTTGGCATTTCTTAAGCTTTGCACAGACAGCTGCTGACTTGCTCACAGACCGTGACTGTACTTCACCATGCTACCATCAGGGGTGTGCACAAACATGTTCCCCACAACTAATGATGGCTACCACCTGACAACAAGAAGAAGAGCTCTTAAGTTTGTCATATTTGGCCAAGTAACATGAAAAAGTCAAAAATAAGAAAACGCTGTATGCAGCCAGTTAACCAGAGTCATTTGTAGGGCAAATGTCCTCTCAGAAGACTGAATGGACCCTGCAGCTTTGGGAAGAAACTAAATTTATGTCATATGGAGCGGCCAAGTGGACATGGAACATTGGCCTTTATGGTACAAGAGCCCCAAAACTAACTTCTCTTGTTTATCAAAGCAGACATAAATCATTCACTCTTGTGCCACTGTAAGACTGCAGTACTTCAGTGTGGCAAGAAAATATTTCAGATTTGTACAAACAACAAGGCTGGGTGGATACGCACTCTACAGAAATCTCTATTTTCATTGTGCATCTAACTTAAATAAAACATCTTCATAAGTATAGGGTGGAGTTTTGTAGATACATTCATGCATCCCTCAGAATCAACTGGAATAACACGATCTCCTCACCACCTCTGACATCAGGTTCAGTTGTACTAATGTGCATGTGTTGGCATCTTTAGTTGTAGAGATTGTTGATATTTATTCATTAGAATATTCAGATGGCAAGTATGAGCATACCCAGAGGACGCTGAAATAGTGTTTCCTATTTACAGTACACAAAGACTGGATGTGGGCTGCACAGTGGAGGAGTGGTTTCCACTTTTGCCTTGTAGCAATAAGATACCCGGTTCAAATCCCGGGCTGGGCCAAGGATCTTTCTGCATGGAGTTTACATGTTCTCCCTGTGCATGCGTGAGTTTTCTCCGGGTACTCCGGCTTCCTCCCACAGTCCAAAAATATGCTGAGGTTAATTGATTACTCTAAATTGCCCATAGGTGTGAATGCGAGTGTGATTGATTGTCTGTATATGTAGCCCTGTGACAGACTGGTGACCTGTCCAGGGTGTCCCCTGCCTTCGCCCGAGTCAGCTGGGATAGGCTCCAGCACCCTCCGCAACCCTAGTGAGGATAAAGTGGTGTATAGAGAATGGATGGATGGATGGAATGACTCGATGTTTTGTCGGTGGTTACCCACACAGAACCAACCTCTATTCAACAATAAAGATATTCTATCAATTTGGCAAAAAATTAACACTGCCACTAACCACAGCGTTTCTAATCTATCAACTGATTTATCAGTTAAATGCATTTAAACAACAAATTTTCCTCCAAAAAGCAAAATGACTAAATGTTCTGTTTTAACAAAGTCTACGTCATTTTGTAATGCAGCAACAGCAATATGTAAATGAATGTTTACGTATTAAAGTACAAAACAAGAGTTTAACCAGAAACACAGCGCAACTCCAAAAGAAATCCTTAACATTTGAATTCCTCACTAATGTGTCAGCTGAATTAACGTGTGTGTATGGTGAGTTTGTCAGATGACTTTGCTGTTATAATCTTTTAGCAGAGCGAAGCAGCTGCTGGAAAGTGTCTGCTGTTTAACATGAAGTTTTAATGAGCTGCATTTTAGTCGCCATTTCATATTTGCTCCGTTGTCCAACAACGGTAAGAGAAAAATATGTACATGGCATGCGAGCAGGAGAGAAAAAACTAATGTAAAGTGGCTGTGCATTTATCTTCCTGTGTTCCAGCTGCTATGGTCTGCCATCCAAATCCTGGACAGTTTACAAACCATATTTTTCTTCTGTGATCATTTAAAGTTGTCCCATACTTTCATAATGTTGGATTTAACCAACTCTGCAGCCACCACTATTTTTTAAAACTGCACTAATGTCTGCAGACGACCGATAAATGGATCAGAAAACAAACAATTACACAATGACAGTGAGAAAGCCCATTTGTTATAATGAACTGAAGTTAAAGGCTGATGTTAATATAATAGTCGATAGGTGTGCCCCATACAGCCTCAGAGTGGCTAGCACACATGTAGAAGCTTAGCCTTATTTTTAACTTTAAAAAAAACCTCTCAAAAACTATACTGGAGAGTCAGAAGAATTCAATAAATGTCTTCAATGTTGGATTCAGAGTTGATTTGTATTCTGTTCCATTTTAGAGAAGGGCACAATGCCGTAAAGTTGACAAGCTGAAAAGGTGAGGGCTAAAAGAGCTGAGAAAAAACATGTCTGTGTAAACTGTCAGTCATCCAGGTCATGGTAGTCCTGGAAGCTTCAGTAAACAGCAGCTAGACTTCTCTCTCAGGCTCTTCAAGACGTTTCACCTCATCTTGGATGAGCTCCTAGAGTTAAGAAACATTTTCAGCAGAAGGTCAGGACTTAATTATAGGAATGGTTAAAAGGTAAGGATCAAAGCCTCACTGTTCCATCTGTGGCATTCCTGTTTTCAGTCTCTGCCAAACAGGTCTGCCTCAGCAGTCAAGCTGACCAGAAAGTAGTCAGATTTCCAAAAGGCTGGCTGGCAGAGAGGACAGGATGAGGAACATTCCTCCACAGTCCTGTGTTATCACTTCCCTTTCACTAATGGCATAAATCGGGCGGCACAGCGGAAAGCAAGTGCCACTGTGCCACGTCAAAAAAAGCACTGAGAGGAGACAGGGAAGCATTTCACTTCTTCAGTGGTAAATATTTCATCGGTGTAGCCGGTCTCATCCGCTCTTTCCTTCTACCTCATGTGAGGCTGTCTTTATGCCAGGTCACTGAGTGCTTTCCATGGAAGAACAGAGCAATTGGAAAAAAAAAAAGCTTTTCCATGATGGGGCAGAAATCCTTTGCTAAAAATTCAAGTGAACCAGACGATCTGCGGCAGAAAAGTTACATATAACAATGCAAAGTATTATGTGATCAAGTATCTTCCATGTCATGTCAGATGAATAAAGATGAGACATAGTGGAGCAGGTCTGAACTACACACAAGGTTCCCATTTCTTTTTCCACTGTGCTGAACGAACATGATATCATGGAGAAAACTGAACTGAGTTTATAGATTTTTATTCCTTCCGAAACACGAAAGCAAGACCAAGGGTGTCCTCCTGTGACCTGAAAATCACTCAGTCTCCGTCATCTTGAAGGATCTTATAGTTACTTTGATGCTCTTCAAGGAGACGAGGAGAGAGGAGGCTTTGGGAGGAGCTTCGAGACACACAGAAGCATCCTACAAAGAAGTGTGACGTAAAAATGCCGCACCTCTGTGGGTGTCGGTTTGATTTGACAGGTGATACAGCTGGGCAGCACGTCATATGAAGCCGCTGTTGCAAAAAGACTCACGCTGTGGAACAAAGGAGTCCTCATTTGGCAGCTTCAATGTCTCACTTCTTTAGAAACTTTTGTGTGATTTTGGCAGTGTGCTTTGGATTGTTGTCACACCAAATTACCCCTCTTCTGCCAAGATTGCGCAGACTGTTAATCATCTTGCTCGGTATATCCACAGGCATTCAAGGGCCACCTATAAATGTCATGCCCCAACACATTTTCCCTTCCTGAAGCCCCGTATTACCACACTCCCACCTCTGTGTTTCACTGTCAGAACTATGAATTCACTGCGGTGTTCCTCAGATTCCATCTGAGCCGAACAAATGTATCTTGTTCTTATCTGACCACAGAATGGGCTCCTAATGTGAGCTTATGTTCTTTAGTAAAGCTTCTTCTTACAGTTTAGTGTCAAGGGGCAAAAAAGGATTGTTCTTTACATCCACAGTAGCTGACTTTAAGAACCATCCTTCGTACTGTTTAAGCTGTCACAGAAACTTGAATTTCAACTGATAACCCCAAAGTCAAATAGCGTTTGCTAATTTGTTTTTGTACTAGTAGTGCACTGTTCATGGAATCATTTTAAAAGGACAAACACTGCACTTCTGATTAGTGGCACTACAGTTCTACTTCAGTGCCTGTATTTTCAACTTCATCTTTTCAGTAATTTTTTTTTTTCATTGTTCATAGGAGGAAACTCCACTTGTCAACTTCAATTACTCAGAGCTGATTTTATTTGGAATCATTTGACATTCATCTTCAGTTGTATACTCTACAGTTCCATTCCTTTCTGCTTAAGTAGTATAATAAAATTTCACAATTTACTGACAATATTGGCAATTTAATTTAAATGATTGACAATATCCCATCAATACTCTATAGTTTACAATTGACTCCTTTCACATTAGACTTACTTTTGCACACAATGGTTAGTGGTAAAATTACAATCCCTGATCAAATAAATGAATAAACAAAATAAATAAATTTACAGATTTTACTAATTTCTTTAAAATTTTTGTTCTTTGAACCACCGAGAATCTTTGAAATACATATATGCGATATCCAACTCTAATAATTCCAAATAAAAACAAACATGCAAACACAGACCGCTCCACAACACAACCTCCTGTTTCACTGCAAGGAGCAGACACACAAAGGCACATCCAAATCGTAGTCAGGTGATCAACCTCATTCCGAGCTTACCACACAGGTCATGGATGACGTCCAGAGATGACGACCAGGAGTAGCGCTCGATTCCCACTTGAGTGAGCGAGGATGGCAAAGCCTCCACTTCATAAGCACCGCGCTTCTTCCAGTACAGGAACATTGCCACAGATTTAACCAGCTGTGGCTTTATAGTAACGAAAAGAACTAAACTGTTAGACAATCATCCTAAAACTGATATCCTTCCACAGTGTTACCTGTGGAACTGGTTGGTCTAACCAGCCCCTGACCCCCCAAAAAACAACCATCTGAACTTGGACAGACATTTAACACATTGTTCCCATCAGCCATCTTTAAAGATAAAACTTGCCAGCCAGCTCCGCTTTAAACTCTGCCAACTGCCAATATGTTCATTCAATATCTCCACCTGCACCATTACCTCATCCAGCTCACACTTGCTAAAACTTGCTTTGAACTTTCTGTCAAAGTCTGATCCTATTTCAGCACCAGTCCAAGTGAGCAAACAAAGTTCCCTCAAGTACAATCCATTAGATCGCCCGGGGATGGCAGTATTGATTCTGCGACTGGGGCAAGTTTTACGACTGCCATCCAGGTTTTAATGGCCAACTCTTAAGTGATACTGAAACTGATCGGCCTTCTTTCAACAAAACAAAGTCTAATCCGTGTCTCTGCGCCTTCTGCTTCCTCTCGATCCTGTAGATTTTTAGGTTCCCCACTAATCATCCACTGAAAGCCACCCATGAGGAGCTGTCAAGCACCAAATGTTGCCTTCTTCTAATCCATTTAACGGAGCTATTCCTGACTAAATTACAGGCGTCCAACTGCTAAAAGGTGTTTCAATCTCATCTCCAGGAGCAAACGGTCCTTCCTTTGCTGTCGCCTTCTCTGAGCCTCGACTTCATCCATGACAAAGTTTCTGAAACTGTGCAAAACTTGACGCAAGCTGCACATGTTAAAGCCCTGTGTAGGATCTCCTGGCGATAGGGGGGCTTTCTGCCCACTCCATCGGACAAGTGTTGTATTCATACAGAGGTGAGTTGCATGCTGGGACGGGCAATCTGGGCCAATGGCTTTTGGACTGAGTGACACAAAGATCTCTTTTAAGCCTCCTCCTACATCCAGAGTGAACTTTCTTTATGTTTTGCTCAAACTGTAAAAGGCTGACATTTTTCTGCATTAATTAGTGCCCGCGCCCTTTATGTCTCCTGAATGATTTATTCCTTTTTTATGAATGCACCAGCTCTGTGGTGACTGAGCTATTTCTGTGGAGGTACAATGCACACATTGGACATAATAAAAGCCAAATGAGCAAAAGAAGATTTGCTGCAAACAGAGACAACATCCGCCATTTCTTTAATACATTTCTGAAATAAGCTGAAGGGTTAAAACAACACAAAGTAAGATATCTCAAGTCGCGGCATAATATTTTCCCCAGTGTTGCTTAAAGGCTGATGCACTGCTATTATGCATCTAAAACGGGAGAAGAAATACTGTGAGAATGTGCTGCGCCGGCCGGGGAAAGGGAGGGACGTTGTCACACATAGCGACCCACATGTCCAATTTTGGGATAAGAAATTAGAGGGTAGGATGGGAGCCGGTTTGCTGCTCAGCTCTGGGCTTTGCAGACATATGGTAATAATCTGAAGCAGCTTTGAGCACACAGCTTCCCTTTTAATGAAGAGAGCAGTTGTGCAGCATGAGAACCGGGCTGCAAATACAAGGGCCAATTTCCACCTACTACAGAAACAAAGCGGGAAGCAAGAGAGGCATTAGACAGCCTCGCTTTCATCACCGTCCACCAGATCAGCTTTTAATAAAAAGACACTTTTGTAGCCATATCAAGATCAGAAAATACCTGATCCATTATGACAGACTTGCCAACATCTAAATGCATTATTTAGATTGTGAAAAAAGTCTTATTGAATTCATTTACAAAACTCTTTCAAAATTCTTTCCACAGTCAGATGCTTTGGCAGCTGTGTGAGAGCACAACGTACATTTTCTGGCAATCTTCAGCTCCAGCCGAAGGCTATTAATGCGGGTGAATCTACTCTTTCTACCATCATTACACAGCCTCTTTCATGTACACATTTCTAAATACTTGTCGACTTCTAATGTTTTCAGGAGCTTGTGAAAGACATTTCCAAAAACAAAAGGTCAAGTTTAGGGCAACCTAAGGAACTCCACGTTGCCCATTATGCAACACCCATCTTTTCACTTGACCCTCCCTGCCTCTTAAACACCCTCATCTTTCAAAGCCCACATCCACAAGGTTCCTCATAAAAAAAAAAAAAGAAGGAAAAATCAAGTCACAAGTTCAAGCTGAAATAAACCTGATGTAATCACTATAAAATCATCAGGGTTATTTCTTCAAACTAAACAAAGCTCCTCCAGAAACACAGAGGACATTATACAACTGTTTTCATAAGCTGAGCAGCACTTCTCGTGACCCATAAATGGAACTTCATTTGTAAAATTGCTGGAATAAGCATTTAAACAAAAAGCAAAAAAATAAATAAAAAATGACTTAAACCACAGCTGAAGATTTAGCTTTATGTACAGCTGCTTCAGACTTCAGTCAACACATCTGATAACCGAGTTAAGTTTTTCCAACATGTGGCATCCAGCAGTGCAGGCTAAACATCATCATGATACCAATTGGCAGGTTCAAAGTGTGCATCTCTCAACAGTGCTAATGCAGTGTTCTGATGCTATAAAGATGATGGAGGGAACATCTCTGTGTGTTGTCAGCATCGGCATTTCACAGAAAGGTCATCTTATCATCCAGGACAATAAAAGGAGCCATTTCACAATGACTGACACTTTATGTGAAAGTTTGATTTGAAGATTAATACCATCAAATCTGTCCGATAAGTGTGAAGCTGCAGCCAAGAGATGGTTAACTTGGCTCAGAGGATCACTTCCTTTCTGACTCTGTCCAAAAGTTAAGAAAAATAAACAAATAAATCCATCAGCACCTCTGTAGCTCACTGATTAACACACGATATCTTGTTTGTTTAATCCTTCTGCAAACTGTAATGTAAAACCAGCAAGTTGTGGTTTCATGTAAACCTTGCTGGCCAGTTCACAGTGACAGTAAGACTCCTAGAAGTTGCTGTATCTGACTTCTGGTTACCAAGAAACAATTACAGCATCAATCTGCTCCTAAAACTGTTATTACAACCGACATTTGTAATTTAAATGTCTCCGTTTTCTTAAAGTGAGGCTCGAGATGTGGAAAAGTGTTTGTGATGACCTTCTAGTCGCAATGCAAACAAAGACAAGACCTCTAAAAAATGTTTTACCCTTTCTCCAGCCATCTTTCGCCATATAGCAGTTCACTTTTCACGGTCTCACTGTATCGTGGATTCTTAAATTGTATATATCTAATAATAATTAAAACAAATGAAAAGAATATTAAATCAAAATAAAATGCATAGCATACAGCGCTGGGCATCAGTCTCCTCAGTCTCTCGTGTATAGCATGCATTCAGCATCTCGCCTTTCCATTTCACACCGACGTCTGCGCATAGTGCTGCTCTGTGGTGATGTGTTTTTGTGAAATTTTCAGATAAATTTATTTAGAAAATGTTTAAGACCATAGGAAGTGTTTATAAGAGTGTGGGGAAGGTTAATAACAGTGTGGTAAAGTTTATATGAGGTGTGGAGGGTTTATAAAGCATTAATATATATATATATATATATATATATATATATAAAATAAAAGAAATATAAGGTTGCTACTTTGCAGATTTTCTGGAACTTAACCCCTTCAATAGATGAGGGACTACTGTACTACTAAAACTAAACAGTTACGGTAAAGGTGGCCAAAAGAACTTTTCATTGAGTTGCAACATCTGTAGAATCGTTGCAGGCTCTGATCAAAATTGTCTTCAGTGGATGTATCAGTTCAACCTGTTGTGTTGCTGGTAATTAAGAAGTTACATGTCCGTCAGTAACGCTGTGCGATTGTTCTAGAAAGAGTCACAACTTCTCTACAAATTATAATAAAAAGTGGCAAAAACCCAGCTGAGATAAACTACAAACAGCAAGCAGCAGCTAAAATTTACAAAAAAAAAGACAGTTAAGGTTAATCTAATGTTGCTACTGTAACGTAGGTGATGCTGCTCTCTGAAGGAATGAGTCAGTTCCAGGAGTAATGTCTGCGCTTCATCTAAATCTTCCTCCAGATGATCACTAAAGAACTACTGCTGAATAACTTTTCCAACCTTTGAACCTGACTTCCAAAGCTAAATCCTGACAGTAAACAGGACTTTAGCGATCAAGTGAGTGAATCATTTCCTGGATGTGCTGCTGCTCTAAAGGTGAAGGAGCTGGAATGACTAACGCTAATGCTAGGAGAGTCTGCTGTTGTATCATCGCATGGTAGTTGGACGTGGACGCTGAGCATTTAACATTCACTTCTCCATAAGAACAATTTCTATGGTAACCCAACACAAAGGTCAATCTAAACTCAAATTGCTTAGATGATATGAAAGTTAAAGACTCACAAATAAGGCTCAAATTTTACTGACAAATATCGGATGAAAATGTAGGCCTGCGTGATACAACAACAACATGTAACGACACCTTCTCAACAGCAGTAAGAAATTTGTTCAACAGCTTTACTAAAATGCATCCGATGAACAAACCCAAAGCATACAGCCAATCATATCCTCTGATAACAGAGCCCCTTTGCCCACCGTTACTCTCTCCATGGCCTCAGTGCAGGTCTTCCAAGGCGAGCTAGTCTGCATGAGCCTCAACACTGTCTGCAGACATCCCCTGGTGGCCATGATTGTCCTTGTGAGATGGGCTTCATGACCTTAAAATTTTCTCAACCTTAACCTCCACCAGCTCCACTTGAACCAGAAAGTCTTAGCAGTCTGCTGTGATGGACTTGATGTCGAGTTGCGGTCATCCTCTGTGTTTAACTTGCTTTCTTTATTTAAAGAGTATAAGGTCAGATCATTTCTTTATGTGCATTTAGCTTTATTCATGCATGTAAATAGTTTTTTTTTGCATGTTTTTCATTGTTGTCTTAGTTTAACAAAAATTGCTGTGTACCTTGACAGACAGGCTAAAGTAATTATTTTTCTATTGTCTTTATTTTAAATTAGGTAACTGAAAGTGATCAGGAATGATCTCTTCACTAGAACGAAACATAAAAGCATAAAGAATCTTTAAGCTAAAGAGCCCAGCCTGACTAAAATGTTGGTAGTTTTTCTTGACTAAAACTAACATTTCACCAAAAGTAAGACACATTTTTGTCGAAAGACAAGCTAAATCAAAATTGCATGCCAAAATTAACACTTACTCCAAAAATCTCAAAAACTGCCATCACTTCTGTCACCTTACATGTTTAAACAGAAGCTGCAGCAGACTCTTGCTGACCACTGCACATGCTGAATGTCTTTATTGAATTTTTAGCATTAATGTAGGGTATTTTTAATTTCTGTTTAAAGCTTGTGTTTAAGTTTTTTGTATATGTACTTGTTCACTTGTTATCTTTCTTCCTGCTGGGGCCTCTTGCAGGTCATCACTGTAAAGGAGAAATTGTTCTCAACTGAGCTTATCTGGTAAAATAAAGAATTTTACTGAGAGATTTTTAGATTTTTTTTGTTTTTTTTAACCTCTAAGGATCCAGGCCACAAAAATCCCTCCTGTTGACAATCTTTGTGCTAAGCTAAGCTAAGTTAAGCTAAGGGTATATCTCATAAAACACTCACAAGAGTACGATCAATCTTCTCATCTGACTCTCAGCAACATGCATATTATCCACTACGATCTCAACACATTAGAAATGAGTGAATAAGAACACCTGACATGTTTGAAATGAATGAATAAAAGGAGTTACTCTCATTGCTATCACTAATGTTAACTCAGCAACCTCGCATTTATCTTGGCGTGAGACAGAAATAGCAGGTAAAACGTCCTGGTGTGCCGAGCCTGAGCGGAGCAGCTTCTCAACAGAATCCCTGCAGTATTAATGGTGCACTGAGAAATGAGAGTGTGAGCGGCTGCAGGACGACGAGACTGTAAATGAGCGTGCTGGAGTGTGTGTGTGCTGTAGGGGAAAGAAGCGTGTGAGCCGGGGTGTTGACAGAGGGAGTGCAGTTAAAGGCTTGTGCGTGCCCATGTGGAGGAGGTTGTTGGTTATATTTAGCAAAGTGGCCCATCAAACGGGCCGAGGTTAACCCTTCGCCAGCAAACCGGGGGTTATTTAAGATTCCTCTGTGCGAATGTCCTGAAAGGAGAAAATGCAAATGATTTCAAACCAAATGAGCGCTTCGAAAACCTCTTCAAGCAAGACTGTACCTCTGTGGTGACACAGAGATTAAGTCCAGCTTTTGCCTGGTTATCTATTAATCTGCATAGGTGTGATGTTGCTGGATAATCCACACAGAGGTCTTCAAAGTTATCAATCTACTCTTATATCGAGATGCAAAAAGAAGATGCCTGAACAAGACTGTGCTTTTTTTAAGCTTCAAGTGGTTGTTTTACTCAAACCTCCACAGAAACATCAGCTGCTATTAACATGTTTTCAACTTTTTTAATGGCATCTGTTGTACCTGATGGAGCTCCTGCTGTCACCCTGAGCTGTCTGCTTTCCTCTGATCAATAAAAAAATCTATTCATCCTTGCATTAACAATCCACACATAGCTACTTCTACCCTGTAAATTTCTGCTGTCAGGCCGCCCGCTGAAGACAGTTTGTGCGGCCGCTCGGCTTTCGGCTTCTGAGGAGCTGCTGACAGACGGACAGCTGACTGCGAGCGGATTTCAGAGTCGGTGTGAGACTGCAGCGATTTGAGCTGAATACACGTGTCGGCATGCTAATGTGCTCACAATGACTATGACAGACTAAAATAAAACCAATCAGTGCCTCCTACCTGATCCCTTCAGAATCAGAAAAGCAATGAAGCCATATGAAATTCTACCTTCATATTATGAATATTTTCCTAGTCACAGGCCCTTCAAGTACACGGGGGTCACACCTTTTAATCTGCCATACTTTTTCTAGCATTTTTCAGACCTCATAACTTCACATGTACAGAGCACATGACATTTTCAGGAATGAAAAAACATTTGAGCTCTGTTATGTAAAGCTCAATGTATAGCAGGAGTCCAGCCTGGGAGGTAATACTTCCCAGGTACCGCGACCCTTAATATCCGCAGACATGGTTGAAGCATGCAATAGGCTTATCCTAGTACAGGCATAACTACAACACACACACAAACAACCATCATATTATTTTATAGTAATCTAGTGTAGGCTAAATCCATCAGTCACCGTCATCACCATGTATAAACTGTAGCACTGAGTAAACACATAGCATGTAGGAGCAGCAGATTCAACAATTATGGCTAAAATGTGGCATTTCTGATCAGTCTTAAAGTTTATTTGCTTTCTGAAAATCATCTCACAACCCGCCCACAGTGTCTCGCGACCCCCAGGTGGGTCCCAACCCCCACAATAAAGAACAACTCACATAGAGCTAAAACAATACATCACTTACATTTACTGCTTTACTTTGTTTCATATCACTTAACATGGAGTATTTTAGATGTTTGCACTGTTTGTGGAACTAGACAGGATATTTGAGAGATGCCAACCTGGGAAACAGTGACTAGAAAAAGTGGATTTTTAACAGAAAGTTATATTTTTCACCATTTTCTTTTAATAATTGAGAAAAAAAATTTACACACCGATAAGTAATGAAAGTAACGGAAAGCTGCAGCCCAAGTACAATGTCAACATCTGTGTGATCTGTTAACTATCACTAATTTACCGCTAATTAAGCAAAACCAAAAAGAGAGACAGATAACTAGTTAATAATCTATTTAAATCCTAGTAGAGCTCGAAGAGAAGGACTGAAGTTATTATAATTCATTGTGAAAGTAGCAACATTTTTGAGACAATCTGTTGAGTCGCCGAGTCGGACCTTGCAAAGTTATTAAGATTCTTCAATTTTCTAGACATCTAATAGTTGTGGAAAATAGGTAGATTTTGCCGTATTATCTTTGGATGCTCGCCGAGGCACCGACATATCAACCATGAGAGTGTCGCTGTGAGAAGACGATCGCTGAGAGACATGGTGTAATTTAACAGTCCATCCTTAAAGCAGCAGCTCAGAGGGACAAACAACCACTCTTCAACTTGTTGATATGAATAATCCCATAATTGAAACAATCTGGTTGAAATTGCAGAGGGGGCTACCTTTGCGAAGCCAATAACAGAGTGAACGGGAATCGAAAACACTTATTCCCTAAAAGTACAGTTATTGTCATGTGGAAGGCTGCGATGCGGGTAAACAGTCATTTAGCCTGGGCGGAGGTTAGACGTGTGGAAGGACGGATTTAGAGATAAACATCTGCAGTTGTGTTTCAGGTTAAAGAAGGTGTATATGAGTGTGTGACCTTTTCCACAGCGCCTTTAATCATCTGCTGCTCGCTGCTGGTCTATTTACAACCCGATTTAGATTTTTGATCACATTAGCTGCCTAAATCCGTTTGAAGTGAGCGAAGCGATACGGCTAATGAATTTTAAAAAGAGGAAGACTTTAGTCCAACACTGACCAAAGAATAAATGCACGAGCTGATTTCATATGCAAACTGAAAGAAAATGCAAAGCAGAGCTGAACACTTGCTCTCTGTATGATGATGCAAAACAGGACAGAAAACCCCTTCAGGGCAAAGAGCAGCGCACTGTCTGAAATGTGAACCTAAGAAACACGCCACTACTGTACAGCAATGTGCCAAAAAAGGAGAACAACAACTATACAAAGTGTCGCGAATAAGGGTAAGAAGAGCTGCGTGTAAGAGGACTAGAAGCTTCTGTTTCCGATCATATATTTCCAAGTGTTGTGGGAGCCCTTTGTAAGAGCAAAGGATGATGGGAAAAGATGCGTGAGAGAAAAAGGAAAAGAAAACAAGCCTCCGGCTGTGAGCACGTTTAAGACAATGACTTCATCTGGGACTATAAACAGCAGAAAGTGACGCTGCAGTCACGTGTGGAAAGCTGCAACACCTGCTTTGTCTGAAATGTGATATTCACCTGCCACATTAAAGCAATAGTTCGGCATTTTCGAACAGGCGCTTTTAATCGTTTACCTCTTTCACACCCGTCAGTTAAAGCCCTGATGATCGATATCTTTATACTGACAAGCTTCGTCACCTGACTGCTATTTACGTGAACCTTTACAGCATCTTTCAACTCACTGTTTCTGCGTCATTTTCAGAAACATCTGTACGACTGCAGCATGCCTGCAGCACCGACATACGCATACACCAGCTGATCATCACATCTTTGCAGCCTAAGAGCCTGAGAGTTCATATAAGAGCTGGGTTCTGTTCAACCAGAAATATTCTTCAGGACATGTCTGACCATTTTGTTTTTTTATAATGAGTCTGCGAAAAAAAAGCAACTTCTGACTCTAGCTGACTGTGCATCCTAATTCAATGTGCATTTCTATTTTTAGAAAACAAATCATTCGGCTCAGCAACAAAACAAAAAAAAGTCTGTTCTTAGTCTTTTTTGAGTTATGACAACTTCTAATGAAATTATTTAATTATTACTCTAAACTGTTTGAAATTGTCCAGTCACGCTAAAATAGAGCAGGCGACTTCAAACCTTGAACTCTAGGTGAAGAAAAAATAAGTTAGCAATTATTCGATTAATATATTACACCTACAATTTTGTTTTCAATCATTTAATATGAAAATTTTAGTTACACACAATATTATCAGCTCATCCAACCAAAGGAAAGTCTGCAACTTTAACACTTTATCTAAATCAGTAAATTGGAATTTCTGTCTGTAATTTCAGTTGCTACTTTATGCCATTTTCTATATGCATGTCTACACTGTTATTTATTAATCTGGGTTGTTTTACATGTCGTGTGCAAAGTTGTGCAAACAGAATTCCACTGAGAAGACATTTTCCTTTTTTGCTTTAACTCAAATCAAACAGTTCCAGGAGTAAGGGGAAAAAAAATGTTGTGATGTCGATTTTTGAAGCCCAATGGATAAATTTCAGAAATACGCTCTGGTCAAACTAAAAACAAATCAATAATTTCTTTTTTTTTTTTTAAAATGGCACTTTGGAGTGATGATTAGCTACACTAATAAGACTCCAAGATTGCCGGATTGAACGTTTAGATTTAAGATTTGCAAAGGCAATGACAAAATCTGGTCTTAAAACAAGCATTACAAAAGGTGCTGTAAAATCTTTCACAGTGTAATTTTGTTATTGAGTTACGTGACGATCGGCGTACGTTTGCCTGTTAGCAATATACTCAAAAACAGAGCAATGGATTTGGATGAAATTTTCAGGGAAGGTCAGAAATGACACAAGGACCAAGTGATTAGATTTTGGGAGTGATGCGGCTTAAAGTCTGGATCTACGGATTTATTAAAGGAATTGTGTATCATTGCGAGATAGCGGCACGGCGTCACTGTAACTATGACAACAAGTGAACACTCTCAGCTGCCTGTTGACAATCACATGATTGAGATCCCACTACAAATTGACCACTGCAGACTTAAACATTGGAAATGATACAAGGAAGAACTGATTAAATTAAGGAGGTGCTTCTAAGTCCCATCAATTCCTGGCGCCCACTACATATTTAGGTGACGTGATCCGTAAATTACGTCTGTATGCATAACACACACCTGTGCTCAGCGAAACGTTATTGTGTTTGTGGGTACATCTATATTAAATAGCCACATTCTATGGTGATTTCTGACAAATTTTTTCAGCTGTCGGAAATGAAACAACTGAGCAGCCTTGGCAGAGCACTGCGCTCTCCAAGTGCTCTTCTTCTATAACTAGTGATCTAGAACTACTGCTTCACATCCATAGTAAGAAGCTGTTAAAGATGACAAAATTAGCTTTGTCTTTGTTCAAAGTGCTAAATATTTCTCCATATGGACAACAGTAGGTTTCAGTTTTTCATAAAGAGCAAAGAATCACAAACTATAACACAAAATACGCTGACGACTACAAGCCGGTGGAGCACAAGGTTAGCAGGACTACGGCTGTCTATCAGCCTCAACAAAGAGGAAGAGGAGGGTTTTCAAAGGGGAATCCCCCTGCAGAAGAAACAGGACACCGAAACACAGTCAACTAAACAACAAAAGCTTCAATATCGCTTTTCTTAATTCAAAACGCACATTTGATGGGTGTAGATGTAAGGGACAAGTTGTTTGTGTAATGGGACCTGGATAAAGTCCCTGAGGTTCAATCCACGTGCACAAAGTACAGAAGAGAAATGATGAGATGGAAGGAAGGAAGGAAACACTCTGGCATGAGGAAGAGCATCATTGCATCACTGTCTGGTTTGATTTCATTACAGTCTGTAACATTCAGCCATAGAAAGGAAGAGGAACTGCTTTGAAGCGAGGTTGACCAAGATTTATTGTGGTACAAGAAAAGGCAAACTCGGAAACCAAGAGTTGGAGGAAAATTATGACCAGAGCCGTGAAAACACTACTACTGGCCCGCTGTGCAGTGCAATGCTTTTACAGAATACATAAACGTAGCTGAGAAATAAAATACACATATTAGGATAACTTGCAATATTGCACATGGAACTGGGATGACTATTTTGGAGCAGTAGGAGATGAGAGAGCGAAAAAAAAAAAAAAACGAAAGCAAATTGCGACCTGGAACGGCATCAGGAAAAGGCAGACATGCAAAGAAGGGAAAAGAGAAAGGAAATCACACTGGAACAATGGAAAGACAGTCTGACGGAGGAAGTTTAAACTGTAACAAGCCACGAGCCAGGCCAAAATCACTAACACAAGTGGGCACACATGCAGACTCACACACATTGCATGTGTGCACAAACTGCAGCAGTCTAGTTGGGCTCCAGCAGAAAGCCTGAACCGTCCACATGTTCCCTCAGAGATCTGCAGCTTTTTCACATTAAATCACGAAAAAATTCTGCTAAGAAAATCCTCTCACCAGCACGTCCTAGTAACTGTTATGAACCTTATTACAGCATTGCTGTATTAATATAATATAAATGTTCTCATTTCCATTTTAAAAAGCTTTTAGCTTTCAGTTTTTGCATCAGTTTGCTGTTATTTTAACAATTATACCGGTAATAACAAGCAAAATCACAGAAACAGAGTTTTAATTTAAATGTTGACTGCTAAAACAAATAAATGAATTTTAAAAAGTAGATTTTTTGCAATGTTTGACCCAAAAAAACAAAACAATTTTTTTGTTCTAACTAAATCAGCAAAAACACTTTACTGACATTTGTTGTTATTTGAAAGACAAATGTTTAAGCACTGAAAAAATGCTAATTTAAACAGTTATTTTATATTTTGTCTGTATTGTTAAATTCTAGATACTATTTTTTAACATTATTTTTCATGTTTACTGTAAAATCAGATAAAATAAAGGATGTCACATCAAAAATCTATTTTCCAAAAATAGTGACTATGAAATCAAAGTACAGTTGTACTCATAAGTTTACATACCCTGGCAGAATTTTGTAAAATGTGCTCTATTATTTAATGAAAACATGAATGATCAGAGCAAATAAAAGTGCATGACAATAAATCACTTTGTCTGAACACCAGCCCTAAATGAAAGAAAAATGTTTCCATTAACAAACATATTTGCTAAAAAATAAAGGACAATATTTCACAAATTTGGCCAGGGTATGTAAACTTATGAGCACAACTGTATTTGATTCACAGTATTTCACAGGTTTTTAAAGTATTTTTTCTGACATTTGGCAACCAGATTTTTTTTAAACAGCTTTTTTTTTTTTTTTTTTTAAGGTAAAGAACACACTTTGAACATCAGTCTATAAACCAACATGGACCTCAAGTGTTTACCACAAAATGGAAGTCAGATCATTTCCAATTCTATGTAAATTCCATCTGCAATGAAGATCACGCGATACGATCACAAGCTCCAGTGCGGTTACTGTTCCTCATCTTTCAAACCTAAAGAAATCTTTAATGCTCAGGAAAAATAATCAAATTCCATATCAAATGGTGAATTCTGCCAATCAGTGAAAATCCCCACATACGACCAAAAGCAGCAACTGAACGGACTGTTCAGGAGAACTTTGAGACTCATCTCTGAGTCCCACATGAACAAGAAGACCTTAACTGATTGTAATTGATTGGTAGATGGAAAATAGTCATTTTGATCTAATTTGAATGATTTCCAGCATCTCCGATGTAAAGACGTGCTGCTTTTCTCTGGTTTACACCGTTGGAAAATATAGAAGCTTGGGCGATTGGCCTGTTGGTAAAACCGAACAAGACATTTAAAGATATTTGTCTGCATTTCTTGAGATTGAATACTAAATTGTAAATGATTACCAGAGAAAATAAACTCCAGATTTATCAGCAAAAAAAAACAAACAAATATTACTTGTACTGACCACATCTCTGCAGCTAATCTGACAGCAGCATAAATCTACAAAGACCAATATTTGAACAACAGATGAAAACGATAATATCCATAAAATATGGGCCCACAATAAACAGCTAAACTAAAGCAAAGCTGAGCCATCAAAGCATTCATTTCAGCCTGAGCATCACATGCTCTTTCCAGTGACTTTTAACATGGCAGCAGTGAATCACACCGCACACAGATGAGATTTTTAAGTCTGTGTTTTTGCTTTTCGCTGGACGACAGAGACCAGACAAGACATCTGGTCCCAGATTAGACCAGTGTGTTTAAGACAAGCTTAAGACTCCGGTGGCCTGGAACACTGAAGGGTTCCAGACTCAACCAATTAAGGCCGCTAAACTTTAACTCCATGCTTACTTCACCCACTGCATGAACCCGTGAACTGCCAGCACGGCATACATCACACATGTAAAGTAGAGAGAGACGAAAGATCTGAGCTGAACCAAACGGTCAAGAGTATAAATCAGCACTGATTTCAGCAGCTTTGCGTCCCTTTAGGCATTTTGCAGTGATAGATTCATTTTATTTGTCTTGTTGGATTGTAAACTTGAGAAATGTTCAGAATTTCTTGATATTTAACTGAACAGTTGAGAAAATCATTTGTGGACAACACCAGTTAGATGGTGGCCTACACTATGTAAAGAAATTTGAGGGACATATTTCCACCACGTAATAGATGGTTGGAAGATTAAAGAGAAAAAAAACATCTAATTTACTGACTTTTTTCAAGTCACAAACTAATTTGATGGGTTGGGCTGACATAGAAATGTCACCTCAACTTAATATTGTATGTAATACAAACTCCAATTTCTGGGTTTGTCCACTTAAAACTAAATTTAAGTTGATGTAATTAAATGAAATTCGCTTGACAACTACATTTTTTGTCACATTTTGTTCAGGATTTATATCTTAACATGCCTCAACAATCAAAACTAGTATTTAAAAATACATTTGACTTTAGAGGAGAAGCCAATTAAATCAAGACAAAGTAGACTGTTGCTTCAACCTAATTTCCTAAAAAAAAAAAAAAAAAAGCGTCATAACTCGAAAAATGCCAATAGTTGCTTGGTTTTTTTTATTTGTAAATGAGTAAAGTATTTAAGTGAAGCGATGTTTTGAATGAATCCAACTTATCCTTGTGCTTTGGTGATGGTAGTTTGCGTTTGTGGGTTCTGTCAACCTAAAATTACACTTTGTGCCTTTAAATTGGCTTTCTAATCCAAGTAAAAGTGCAAAAAAAATTGGTTTCCCAAAATATATTGTCGAGTAAAGAAAAAGAGCGAAGTCCAATCGCAAAATCATGTTTTACAGTCTATGTATGGGCCAAGCAACTTGATTTAAGTGCATCTACCCCAAACTGGCAGTATTAATAACACTTGTTAACCAAATTTGGATAAACTTAACTCGGTCTTGTGTTACCAGACGAAGCGAGTCATTCGAGTTGCTCCAATAAATCTTTTTCCTCATACAACAGTGTAAATGATGAGCAGTGAAAGAGCAGAGGAGGGCAGAGCATCTCAGGTAAACAACATTAACTGGAGATTTACAAGAGGCAGCATCCATCATGCGAGTGTGTACTGAGATCTTCCACCAAGCTTCAGATCAGAGTGTTCTGTGCTCTGAAATATCTCTGCCTCTAGCTGGGATGATTGCTCAGGTCACTTGCCAAATCCTGACCATTAACTTTGATGACTGGAGGAAAAAGCACGACACACACACACACACACAAAAGACCTGAGGATCAAAGTCATGGGAGCTGCTCTGTTCTGCTCCCTTAAAGATTTACACAAGGTGTCTCCTAAAGCGTGCAGGTGACTCATTTTCCAGCACAATGAGCTGCTGCATGAAGATGATCAGTAGCTGACTTCATGAATTTTTACTTACTGATTCGTAATCTGAGACCAAGCCAGCTCCTTGGTGGCGATTTGTGCAGGACTGAGTTCATGGTCCACTTGTTTGGCACCATCTACGCACTCAGTAGTTGCTGAAATCCTCCTCTGCACCAACACTGGCTCCTCAGGTCTGTCTGTCGGTATGATCAGCCAACAACAAAAAAAAACAACTGTGTGACTAGCAGTCTTCTCTATGCCATTTTCTCCTCATTCCCTCCTGTGAAACGCGCTGCGCTCTGGCTGGAGGATCGAGCACAATGCTGCAGCACATATCACCGTATGAACGGTCGGAAAACAGACGCAAAATAAAGCATCCAAGTCACCGTAGAGATAATGTGGCACAGCTGCGGGCTGGACGCGCCGCTAAGCTCTTAATAACCTGTTGCAGGCTGCACACATGCAGAAGAAGAAGAAGAAATCTCCTCGACGTCCACCGTTTCTCGGTGAAGCTCGGTCGGTGCAGGATTTCGAGGAGAAAGAAAGAAAGAAAACCCTCTACGGGGCCTTTAAACCTGCAGCTTCGTGCGTGAAGCTCCTTCTAGCAACTTTGCGCGTCGTGCAGCCGAAGTTGAGCACTCATTGTCCAGACGAGTCGTCTCGCCGCCTTCCCTGCTCCACCAGCTCCCCTCCATTCATTGACACAGACGGGATCCACAAAGGCTCTGTGCAGTTTGTCTCGCAAGTGGCGCAAAGCTGCTGCTAGAGGCGCCAGAGATCCGCAACATCCACTCAGCTGCACACAGCAGAGGTCCGTCCAGCTATAATAGTATAGTCTGCTTCAGAGTCAGTAGGAAACAGTGTGTGACACGAATTAACTATCCCAGCATGAACAGCAGTACAGTTACTGGTCGCTTAAACTTAAGGCAATGTTCCCTAAGGCCTCCTGAAGGTTACTTTTTCAAGTTCCCACTGCTTATTCCCCCTATTTTTCACAAAGATCCCATGAAAGTTTACTTACGGTTACATTGTTCACTGAACCTTCAGAGAACATTCAGGAACATTCCCTGATGATTACTATGTTCACTGAAGCTTCAGAGAACATACTGAAGGTGACCGGTCACTAATCCTTAAGGGAATGCCAGTGCAACATTCCCTGGATATTCCCTGAAGGTTCTATGAGAGTTGCTGTCACTGTGCCTTGAGAGCATCCTTGGCACATTCCCGAAAGGTCACTTTCCAAGAAATGCTCCCTCGTGATTCCTTGAAAATTACTTTTCCCTGAAGGTTATTTTCTCCTGAGCCTTGAGACATCAAGGGAATATTCCCAGAAGATTTAATTGAGGTTTCCCAAAAGTTACAGTCGAGGTCAAAAGTTTACATACACTTGTAAAGAACATAATGTCATGGCTCTCTTGAAGTTCCAGTTATTTCTACAACTCTGATTTTTCTCTGATAGAGTGATTGGAACAGATACTTCTTTGTCACAAAAAACATTCATGAAGCTTGGTTCTTTTATGACTTTATTATGGGTTAACAGAAAAAGTGACCAAATCTGCTGGGTCAAAAATATACGTACAGCAATGCTAATATACACGTCCCTTGGCCATTTTCACTTTAATTAGATGCTTTTGGTAGCCATCCACAAGCTTCTGGTTGAATCTTTGACCGCTCCTCTTGACAGAATCGGTGCAGTTCAGTTAAATTTGTTGGCTTTCTGACATGGGCTTGTTTCTTCAGCATTGTTCACATGTTTTCAATGAGGTTTAAGTCAGAACTTTGGTAAGGCCATTCTAAAACCTTAATTCTAGCCTGATTTAGCCATTCCATTACCACTTTTGATGTGTGTTTGAGGTCATTGTCCTGTTGGAACACCCAACTGTGGCCAAGACCCAACCTTCGGGCTGATCATTTTAGGTTATCTTGAAGAATTTGAAGGTAATCCTCCTTCTTCATTATCCCATTTACTCTCTGTAAAGCACCAGTTCCATGGGCAGCAAAACAACTCCACAGCATAATACTACCACCACCGTGCTTGACGGTAGGCATGGTGTTCTTGGGGTCAAAGGCCTCACCTTTTCTCCTCCAAGCATATTGCTCAGCATTGTGGCCAAACAGCTCAATTTTTGTTTCATATGACCACAGAACTTTCCTCCAGAAGGTCTTATCTTTGTCCATGTGATCAGCAGCAAACTTCAGTTGAGCCTTAAGGTGTCGCTTTTGGAGCAAGGACTTCCTTCTTGCACGGCAGCCTGTCAGTCCACGGTGATGCAAAACATGCTTGACTGTGGACAATGACACCTGTGCTCCAGCAGCTTCTAATTCTTGACAGATCTGCTTTTTGGTGGTTCTCGGTTGACTCTTAACCCTCCTGACCAATTTTCTCTCAGCAACAGGTGATAGCTTGCATTTTCTTCCTGATCGTGGCAGTGAGAAAACAGTGCCATGCACTTTATACTTACAAACAATTTGTTTGCACTGTTGCTCTTGGGAGCTGCAGCTGCTTTGAAATGGCTCCAAGTGACTTTCCTGACTTGTTCAATTCAATGATTCGCTTTTTCAGATCCGTGCTGAGCTCCTTTGACTTTCCCGTTGTAGCATTTGTGGGCATTTGTATCCACTGAGCACTATTTAAATGGCTTCAGAGAAGTAACCAGCTGTAGTCACTCATAATCACTCACAAGAAGTTAAGAGGCAATGCTATGAAGCTCATTTCATTGACACAACTTTCTAAGTCACCAAAATTGATAATTCATGTTGCTGTATGTGTATTTTTGACCCAGCAGATTTTGTCACTTTTTCTGTTAACCCATAATAAAGTCATAAAAGAACCAAACTTCATGAATGTTTTTGTGACAAAGAAGTATCTGTTCCAATCACTCTATCAGAGAAAAATCAGAGTTGTAGAAATAACTGGAACCTCAAGAGAGCCATGACATTATGTTCTTTACAAGTGTATGTAAACTTTTGACCATGACTGTACACTGTTTGCTGAACCTTCAGAGAACCACCAGACAACGTTCCCTGATAACTATCAGGTTCTCTAAAGGTTCAGTGAACCTTTAGAGAGCATTCAGGTAACATTCAGGGAACATTCTCTGAATATTTCCCTGAACCTTTAGTGATCAGTCACCTTCAGGGAATGCCAAGAAAACATTCTCTGAACATTCTCTAAAGGTTCTGTGTACTTTTGCTGTGCCTTGAGAGAACAGTCCCTGAAGATTACTTTTTACTGAACCTTGAGAAAACGTCCACAGAATGCTCCCTGGTGATTCCTTGAAGCCTACTTTTCCCTGAAGGTTATTTTCTACTGAGCCTTGAGACAACATCTAGGGAATATTCCCAGAAGATTTCATTAAGGTTTCCCAAAGGTTACACTGCTGGCTGAACCTTCAGAGAACAGTCAGACAACATTCTCTGATGGTTATTTTGTTCACTGAACCTTCAGAACATCCACTGAATGCTCCCTGTACATTCCCTGGAGGTTACTGGTCAGTAAACCTTGAGAGAATGTCAAGCAAGAGAACATTCCCAGAACACTCCTGAAAGGTTCAGTGAGAGTTACTGTCGCTGTACTTCAGGAGAACATGCAGGGAACGTTCCCTAAAGGTTACTTTCCATTGAACCTTGAAAAAATGTCCAGGGAATATTCTCATTAAGGTTTCCTAAAGGTTACAGTACACTGTTGGCTGAACCTTCAGAGAACGCCCAGGGAATGTTCGCGTAACATTCTTCTAGTGGTCATTCAGTTTGCTGGAGCTTACAATAACATGAAACAGTGTGCTAAATATTCCCATTGTCGTGTTGTTTTAACTGAACAGGGGGATTTGAGTGGTTACAATAGCAGCACATTCAGTCTCATTGTTACATTTTGCAGCACAGTTTGTCTGCAGGCAGCAGATGAACAGGCATCACAGAAGTGTGGCACAGATTACTTGAGAAAAATGGAGGGTTTCCTGCCAACACAAGGCTTAAGACTAAAATACAGCAACACGGCCGAGATTTCTGCATGACTTTGCATGTTGGCAGGTGCTCTCGGTGCTTTTGTGCTTGACGTTCCAAGCTTTGAACAGATCAAGAACCTCTCCCAGACCCACCATGTGAACAATAATTAACAAAACAGCCCATGTAACCTGTCAGAGCTGCAACTAGTAGTCATTTTCATAACCAGCGAGACAGCCAGTTATTTTTTTCCATATGATACAGTAATGGTTTGGTGTGTAAAATGTCCAAAAACAGCTGGATAAAATTCCTGTTACAATTCTCTATAGCCCAAGTACATGTCTTTAAACAGCTCGTTTCTTCCAATCGACAACCCCAACGGGACCAAAAATAATGAATTTACTGCCACTGACGGTAAAGAAACACTTCAAATGTGCACAAACTGAGAAGCCAGTGGATTAATGGACTAATGATTGCACGTGCAATTCCTACAACTCATGCACGCATGAGAAAACATGTCAGAAAATTGGTTCATGTCTGCTGCCTCTTGGAAGCTCTGCAGTGAGATTTTTCTTTGATTTGCATGAAGTCTAGGGGAAAACATCTGACCTGACAAAGCCAAAACAATGACTCTGCCAAAGCGGAGCTGTGCTGTGTTTGTACGCTCCCACACTCAATAAAGAGGCGGGGAACAGCGAACAAAGAAAAGCTAGGGGGCACAGAGGCGATGGTAAAACAGCCCACTTAACAAATTAGCTATTCTCCACTCCATGAGAGGCTGTTTAGGGCCGAGTCCTCCGCTCAGATAGATGCAAAGGTCAGTCCACATGCAGGGGCAAGTCAGTCTGATGAAGCTAGTAATTTCTTAAATTAGTCTGCCTCTAAAACCATTATGAAACACTACAGATCTCCTGTATTACAGGCTTGAGTCTCAGCAGCTTTTATTGCGGCTTTCCTGCCCTTCAGACGTTTTGTAAGTGAACATCTGCTGTTGATCGAAGCTAAATCATGACAAATGTCTGCTGCCCCCTTAAGGAGGAAAAAAAAGCTACAATCTAGAAACAAGATTTTTATTTTATCCTTTACAGCCACATAAGAAATCGTAAACAAAACCCTCTGAATGGCCTTTAAGTTCAGAAACACAATAGTGTCCCTTTAACAAATGCAAAGCAGAGATGTACAGCAGTAAAAATGGAGACAGCTTAGTAAAGTCTTTGACTGGCATACAAACAATACTGACAAAATGTGTGTCGTTTTTGTGTAAATCCATCTAAATCACAGAATATGTCGTGTAAAAGATCCCTCCTTCACTCCGATATGCACTTCTTTACCGAACTGAAGGATGTAAGCATAAACAGTGTGGGAAGTGTTGGCAGCAGACAGTTTATCCACTATTACAGTTTTCAAAAATGCAGGGACCACACTGCATACTGGGATAGATTAAATATCCTGCTTTAAACCTACATCATGGATACAAGACTGTATCTACCAACCACCAGTAACACTGATCCAAAATACAACTGAAGGTAAGAAACACAAAGTCTGACCAAAAGTTTTTCATTTAATAACTGGCAGATATTTCGGTTTGGAATGTCACCTACAAAGAAGAGACATCACACAACAGCATCAACTACAAGGTATCCTAATATAGCACTGTCCATGTGGAGACTGAGAAACTGAAAACTCCTTCGCAGCGCCTCCAAATGTCCGTACAATAGCAGGTTAGAAGACGTGGCGAGAACACTTTCATTGAGAATCGTGTCATTGGGAACCTTTTCCAAAAAAACAAAGTCCAGGCAGAGGATGGCAGTCATCACTACCCGCAGAGTCTGAAACCTAAGATAGAAAACTGTCCCATCTCAACCTCAGTTCTGTACATTCAAAGGCCAGTGCTGACTGGTTTGTTGTAAGACACCAGTCAAGAAATGTAAAGGGCAAAAACACAATGCTGCAGAAAAAAAATGTCACTGCATCCCCACTTGACTGGGCCTCATCAGTCCCTTAAAAACTCGCAGCTTTCCTGCACCAGTGAGATCAAAACTGTAGTCTGTAGTCACGTAGGGTCTCTCCCCTTCAACGCCAGGCTGAGATGGAGACAAAGACACCATAAGTCACAATAATAGACAGTTTTGGACAATGATGTATGGCTTTATGAGCTGTTATGTCATTTTAAGAGCATAGTGTATGAGCTGACAGCTGACCTGTGATGTGAGGATACATGAAGGCAGTGAAATGGCTCCCAAGAGGAGGCAGTTGACCTTCCGAAGGACGGAGGGATCTACTGGTGTCAGAACAAAGTACTGACCTCGAGCCACGTCAATACCTCGAAGCACGCCTGGAAGACATCAACTAGTAAATACACTGGATTTTGACACTTTAAACAGCAAATGTGATGATCATTTTGGCCATAACTGTGAAGCCCTGCTACACAGGCCAATGTACTGTCGACCCCTTTGTCGCTTAATTAGTACAACCTTACATATTTCAGTTTTTTCATTAATAACCCCACTTCATGGTTAAACCTGTACTTTGAACATCATTAAATGTCCACTTCAGTTTGAGACAAAGAAAACCGTTACCAGTTCAACATTTTCCCACATATTGGCTTTTCACAAGCTCAGAAAACAAAGGGGGATTAAAACAATAGCTGATCAACAACATCATTATTTTTACCCATACACAAGTGGAACTAAACAAAGAGGAAGTAAAAGCCATAGTCAGTAAAGAAGTCTCATACCTAAGCCCACACAGGGACAGATGGGGGCCTGGGACAGCAGGACTGGACCTCCCCTGCTGGCTACTTTCTCTGACAGGCAGCAGAGTCCCACCAGACTGGCATTGGCAGCATAAAGCATGTGGGTGGGCACCACCTCACAGTGGATCACCCCTAAAGCCACTGCTGTATTAGGCACCTGTGGGTTCAGTTCAGTTCAGTTAGTACGTCCACAAACAATTTTAGTTTTAGAACGAAGCACATGCTGGAAAATAAACCTTTGTCTATGTCTAAGATATTATTTGAGACACAAAATTAAGTTTTACAAAATATTTTTGCATATTTTTTGGAATTTCATATTGCTTACATTCAGGAAGGTATAATAAGCTTTGTATGTTATTATATTTCAACCCATTTGCACATCAGTTTTTTTTGTGCTATGATTTAAGTCTGTAACACATTTTGAAATGTCAAAATCTTAAAAATTTGAACCTTGTCTTTCCAGTTTTGCCACACATCAAATTGTGCTGGTGTTATGTTAGATCCATCAAAAGTTGGTGAAATGTCAAACAAAGACTGTACTTTTAGTAAGAAATGTCAATATGTCCATGTATATATACTGCAGGAACTTTCAGGGTTCACTCTTTTTATCTCCTCATATTCGAGGGCCAATAATTAAAAACGTGGCCTCTAATAGCACCATTCAGTTCCAGTGGTAACAATTTAAGCTGTGTCCTCTCCAAACTTCATGACTCTTAATGAGTTTCCATTGTGACATACATTTCTAAGGTGAAAATTAAGAAAATCCCAAGTCTTAAAACATCAAATTCTAAAAATTCGGCCAAAATATTAATCAAAGTTACTTTCTTTTGGCCGCAATGACCATATTTATTAAGACTGAATATGGTCTGAGACATTGCAGCAACATATTCTTGTAATCTGACAGAACAGACACAGACTAACCCACGTTTCTGATGTACCTGGTATGGGGTGAGGCTGTGTAGAGGTCTAACAGGTCCAGGGTCAGAAGACTGCAGCTGACTCAGGTAGGCCAGCAGAGACAGCTCTCTGTGCTCATTAGTTCGCTGGTGCTTCCTGTCAAACACAACATCACACAGTAAAGCTACTCGTTTAGAAGAGTGAACGCTTCCGTGCTGTTTGTTAAAACCACAAACTATATATACAGGCGGACAATTACAGTTTGAAAAGTGAAGCCAGTGTGGAAGTACTTTAAACCTTGTGCTTCTTTCTGACTTATCTGTATCCAGCTGCTGTAACATGTGGATTTCCCCAGTGAGGGATCAATAAAGTTTATCTTATCTCATCTTCCCTTCATTCTTTCTAATGGCCACCAGGAGTGGAATCCTCTGGTTGCAAAAAGAAGTCAGATGGCATGGAGATTTACAAGAAAATGATCCTACTTTTTACTTAATCTGTTACCTTTGTAAATATCTTCCTAAAGGCTTTATGATCTCAATCACACATTTCAAGGCTTTAAATACAGCATGGTATTTTTTTTTTAAGTATGATCCCATTTAGAGTAAAACAGACCATAAATCAGAGTATGTTTTAAGGTGGAGCTACACTGTGATTGGCTACCATATGGGAGTTCAAAATGCCCTCAAGGTCTCAGTCAAATCCAGCTGTCACGCATCTGGTTTAACCTTAATGTTGTCCTCATTTACAGGCACCAAAAATATTGTTTCCTTGTCTGAAAAAAATCCCAAAAGTCAGCAAAAAAATACATTTCTGAAAATTTGCAAAAACCTTCAGGAAGAAAATTCCAATAATTCCTTAAGTTTACCTTAAAAGCTTGATTAAAAAAAAGAATATTCTTGTAAATATTTTCAAAAAATGAGAAAAAAATCTTCCAAAAAATATCTAAAGTGATTACATGTATATCAGTAAAACTTCTAATATTTTCTTTAGAAACATTCACATTTTTTTTGCGAATGTTCCTAAGAAACATTAACATTTGCTTTTTTTTCCACCAAAAAAATGTTCAAACATTTCCCAAAAATGTTGAAAATGTGGACATCAGAAGTTTCACTGTGAAAATACATATTTTTCTACATTTTCAAACTTTAAAACGAGTCAATATTGACCAGCAGGACGACACGAGGGTTAAAAGGGCTAGGTGGCAAAATACCAAATTTTGAGACTTCAAAACAGCAGTCCACAATCCAATGGGTGAGGCCACAGTGGTTATATCCATCCTTTATATACAGTCTGTGGTTCATATCGTAATATCAGGCTGATAGTGGTGGACTCACGCTGTTCCTTGGCGCCCCACTCCTTGAAACTCTGATTGTACAGCAAGGTGAGAGTAGCTTCTGGGGGGACTGTGGCTCTCTGTAAACTCGTCCAGAGCGGTCTGAGCAGGCGGGTGCGTTTGACATCCCTGTGCCGTCCTCAGAAACTCTGGAGTGAGGGCAGCGCACTGAGAGACGCCACCGTGACTGAGCTGGACGACATGTGAGACTGGGAAGAAGCGGATCATGTCCACCAGCAGCTGGAATCCAAATCCTGTGGACAGACACGGGTTCAAGCAGCGTTTACTCTAAGCACGAACAAAAAAAGAACCCCATATGTTTTCACTGCTGTCACGGAGGGTTGGCTGAGCTGACCTTTGACCCAGCCCATGGTGTTGATGACGACGGGGGTCTCTCGGCTCTGGCAGCGTCTATGCCACAAGGACTTGAGAGATTCCAAGTAGCGGTCCAAGTCTGACTCGCATGACGACTGACCATAGTAGATCATGTGCTCTGGGGTGTGCTGGTGTGTGAAAGGAGGACCTGGAAAACAAGTTAATGTGAGTCTACTGACAGTGCAGGACTAACACATGGAGAAAACACTTAAAATACATATTAAATGAATAGTTAATACACACGTGGACAAAATTGTTGGTACCCCTCAGTTAAAGAAGGAAAAACCCACAATTCTCACTGAAATCACTTGAAACTCACAAAAGTAACAATAAATAAAAATTTATTGAAAATTAAATAATCAAAATCAGCTATCACTTTTGAATTGTTGATTAACATAATTATTTAAAAAAACAAACTAATGAAATAGGGCTGGACAAAAATGATGGTACCCATAACTTAATATTTTGTTGCACAACCTTTTGAGGCAATCACTGCAATTAAACGATTTCTGTATTTGTCAATGAGCGTTCTGCAGCTGTCAACAGGTATTTTGGCCCACTCCTCATGAGCAAACAGCTCCAGTTGTCTCAGGTTTGATGGGTGTCTTCTCCAAATGGTATGTTTCAGCTCCTTCCACATATGTTCAATGGGATTCAGATCTGGGCTCATAGAAGGCCACTTTAGAATAGTCCAACACTTTTCTCTCAGCCATTCTTGGGTGTTTTTGGCTGTGTGTTTTGGATCGTTGTCCTGTTGGAAGACCCGTGACCTGCGACTGAGACCAAGCTTTCTGACACGAGGCAGCACATTTCTCTCCAGAATGCCTTGATAGTCTTCAGATTTCATCGTACCTTGCACACTTTCAAGACACCCTGTGCCAGATGCAGCAAAGCAGCCCCAAAACATTACTGAGCCTCCTCCATGTTTCACCGTAGGGACAGTGTTCTTCGTATGCTTGGTTTTTGAGTCTATGAACATAGAGTTGATGTGCCTTACCAAAAAGCTCCAGTTTGGTCTCATCTGTCCAAAGGACATTCTCCCAGAAGCTTTGTGGCTTGTCAACATGCATTTTTGCAAATTCCAGTCTCGCTTTTTTATGAGTTTTTTTCAGCAGTGGTGTCCTCCTTGGTCGTCTCCCATGAAGTCCACTTTGGCTCAAACAACGACGAATGGTGCCATCTGACACTGATGTACCTTGGCCTTGGAGTTCACCTTTAATTTCTTTGGAGGTTGCTCTGGGCTCTTTGGATACAATTCCAACGATCCGTCTCTTCAATTTGTCATCAATTTTCCTCTTGCGGCCACGTCCAGGGAGGTTGGCTACTGTCCCGTGGGTCTTGAACTTCTGAATAATATGAGCCACTGTTGTCACAGGAACTTCAAGCTGTTTAGAGATGGTCTTATAGCCTTTACCTTTAAGATGTTTGTCTATCATTTTTTTTCGGATGTCCTGGGACAATTCTCTCCTTCGCTTTCTGTTGTCCATGTTCAGTGTGGTACACACCTTTTCACCAAACAGCAGGGTGACTACTTGTCTCCCTTTAAATAGGCAGACTGACTGATTATGCGTTTGGAAACACCTGTGATGTCAATTAAATGACACACCTGAGTTAATCATGTCACTCTGGTCAAATAGTTTTCAATCTTTTATAGAGGTACCATCATTTTTGTCCAGGCCTGTTTCATTAGTTTGTTTTTTTAAATAATTATGTTAATCAACAATTCAAAAGTAATGGCTGTTTTTGATTATTTAATTTTCAATAAATTTTTATTTATTGTTACTTTTGTGAGTTTCAAGTGATTTCAGTGAGAATTGTGGGTTTTTCCTTCTTTAACTGAGGGGTACCAACAATTTTGTCCACATGTGTATGTACCAATCTAGATACTAAACAAGCTAATTTGCTTTATTGTTGCATCAGATATCTGTACAGTAAAGCTACATGAAGCTAGAGCTAGCACCTTGTTAGCCAAGTATAAAGCCCAGAAACTGGAAAAAAAAGAGCACTCTGGATCTGTCCGAAGGAAACAAAAAAAACACAAACAGCACCTCTTAAGCTCGCTAATTAACATGCTACAGTCAATTTTTAAATCTGCGTGAAGGCTTAAGAAGTCTGTGTAAAAACCAGCTGTAATGGTGTTTTACTTGCTGGGCCCACTTGGAACCAGCAGAAATTCAAGAGATGTAATATCACCTGAGGTGCACTGTCACATAACTGTAAATTAAATATATGATGTTAAACCTTACATAAGCCCACACATCAGTTTAAATATTCCCACAAAGCCAACAGCAAAGTAGCAAAAACCTGCTGAAGGAGCACTTCACAGAAAAGTACTGTGATGAGAACATGGGTCACACGCATGGTCAAACCGCAATTCATGCTTTCCGTGTTGGCATGATCTAAATTTCATCATCTGCTCAAGTCCCTCGGTGCAAAGATGAAGAGCGTTTAAGACCCATGTGCCATAAAAACAAATGGGTCTTCAAACACATTCTTGTTTTGAGGAGATTCCTGGTCAACCACACCTTTATAACTCATCATTACAGGAGGTGTAATTGAGGTAGTTGCTGCCGAACTTTGCCTTAATTCGTAGCTACATGTTCTCCATTAATGGTACAAAAACACAGCGGGAAGTTCTAAATTCTCCAGTGTTAGTCTAATCTGTAACTAGCTGCTCTGTCCTGTAAAAAGAGCAAAACCACAGCCACAACCATGAACTGGCCTCAAGAGAATCAAGGTAACGCTGGTAGAAGACTTTACTGCAAAGTAGAAACCGTAGCTAATTTGTAACTTTAGATTATTGAATGGCTTATTGAGGACAGTATTACAGGATGGAAATTTGTTACCCCTGACACTGATTTCAGCACAGGGCAAATTACAGTTTTCAAACTTTGGGTTTTATATGTACCGGTATTTAACAAAAAAATAACATTTAACATGTTAGACTGTAAGTTATAAAATGGCACTGAAGGGAACATACACACGTGGACAAAATTGTTGGTACCCCTCAGTTAAAGAAGGAAAAACCCACAATTCTCACTGAAATCACTTGAAACTCACAAAAGTAACAATAAATAAAAATTTATTGAAAATTAAATAATCAAAATCAGCCATCACTTTTGAATTGTTGATTAACATAATTATTTAAAAAAACAAACTAATGAAATAGGGCTGGACAAAAATGATGGTACCCATAACTTAATATTTTGTTGCACAACCTTTTGAGGCAATCACTGCAATTAAACGATTTCTGTATTTGTCAATGAGCGTTCTGCAGCTGTCAACAGGTATTTTGGCCCACTCCTCATGAGCAAACAGCTCCAGTTGTCTCAGGTTTGATGGGTGTCTTCTCCAAATGGCATGTTTCAGCTCCTTCCACATATGTTCAATGGGATTCAGATCTGGGCTCATAGAAGGCCACTTTAGAATAGTCCAACGCTTTTCTCTCAGCCATTCTTGGGTGTTTTTGGCTGTGTGTTTTGGATCGTTGTCCTGTTGGAAGACCCATGACCTGCGACTGAGACCAAGCTTTCTGACACTAGGCAGCACATTTCTCTCCAGAATGCCTTGATAGTCTTCAGATTTCATCGTACCTTGCACACTTTCAAGACACCCTGTGCCAGATGCAGCAAAGCAGCCCCAAAACATTACTGAGCCTCCTCCATGTTTCACCGTAGGGACAGTGTTCTTTTCTTCGTATGCTTGGTTTTTGAGTCTATGAACATAGAGTTGATGTGCCTTACCAAAAAGCTCCAGTTTGGTCTCATCTGTCCAAAGGACATTCTCCCAGAAGCTTTGTGGCTTGTCAACATGCATTTTTGCAAATTCCAGTCTCGCTTTTTTATGAGTTTTTTTCAGCAGTGGTGTCCTCCTTGGTCGTCTCCCATGAAGTCCACTTTGGCTCAAACAACGACGAATGGTGTGATCTGACACTGATGTACCTTGGCCTTGGAGTTCACCTTTAATTTCTTTGGAGGTTGCTCTGGGCTCTTTGGATACAATTCCAACGATCCGTCTCTTCAATTTGTCATCAATTTTCCTCTTGCGGCCACGTCCAGGGAGGTTGGCTACTGTCCCGTGGGTCTTGAACTTCTGAATAATATGAGCCACTGTTGTCACAGGAACTTCAAGCTGTTTAGAGATGGTCTTATAACCTTTACCTTTAAGATGTTTGTCTATAATTTTTTTCGGATGTCCTGGGACAATTCTCTCCTTCGCTTTCTGTTGTCCATGTTCAGTGTGGTACACACCTTTTCACCAAACAGCAGGGTGACTACTTGTCTCCCTTTAAATAGGCAGACTGACTGATTATGAGTTTGGAAACACCTGTGATGTCAATTAAATGACACACCTGAGTTAATCATGTCACTCTGGTCAAATAGTTTTCAATCTTTTATAGAGGTACCATCATTTTTGTCCAGGCCTGTTTCATTAGTTTGTTTTTTTAAATAATTATGTTCATCAACAATTCAAAAGTAATGGCTGTTTTTGATTATTTAATTTTCAATAATTTTTTATTTATTGTTACTTTTGTGAGTTTCAAGTGATTTCAGTGAGAATTGTGGGTTTTTCCTTCTTTAACTGAGGGGTACCAACAATTTTGTCCACGTGTGTATTTTTCTCCTTTGTACACAGCTTTTCAACAGTTTACTGTCTTAAAGCTCCAAAAAAACAGCATCAGCTACATCTTAACATTGTCAAACTAACACTTAACACAAGCGTTAATAAGCAAGTACACAAACACACAGAATAAACAAATGGAATCAGAACAATATGTGAAACTGTGAAGCAACAAGAAGAGGAAAAAACGTACCCAGAAGTGGTTCTGTGATTGTAGCCAAAGACAGGCAACCGGCAGGAGTGAATTCTGTTTGACCAAGGTCACCCTCCAAGTAGTCTACACTAGCAGTGCTACAGAAAAACAGAACATAATATTATCCTGCACGGCACACTCACTACTTTTACATTTGAAGGGTAATTGTAAAAAGCTCTGTGGGAAATCAGCGAACATAGTAAACTGTAATAGGGTGCAACAAAGAAACAATAAAGAGACTATACAGAGAAACAGAGCACAGGCAAAGATGCAGCAAACAAAGATCATGAAAAGTATATAAGCAACTTCTACAAACATAAAGAATAACATATAAAAACAGTGAAGTATATATAGTTCATGTACAAATGAAAACAGTAAGTATGTCAACCTTGAGAGAACTTACTGATTCAATAAGGTATTTATGAGGAGCCGAATAAATGTCGACTTGCCCACGTTCTTGGTCCCACATACGAGAATAACAGCACAACCATCCATATCTCCTGTGAATGAAAGACATGTCTGTATGTTGGCTTCACCGGTCTGTTGTAAATAATATTTTTTGTCATCCAGACTTAGAGGTCTATTAAATAAATGTTTTATGGATCTATTTAGCCATTACAGGAAACAAAAAAAAAAAAACACATTTTTTTCCACCAAAGGTAGACACAGTGACACTGGTGAGCTGAAAAGTTTAATTATATGTGTTTTCATCTCTCTTGCAGCAGATGTAGACGTATTTCTCTGGTAAAACCAAGCAATGAATGACGATTAAGAGTGCAAGAGGCACTTGCTCTTCTTTTCACTGTGAATCTCCAATTAATGTTTTCATGTATTTAATATTACACCCCCCCCCAAAAAAAATGCAATAAAAAGAAAAATTATTAATGAACTATGTCAGATGCTGAATTAAAATAAAACAAAGGTAAGTTTACAGGCTGAACTGGCACGCATGTTTTAACAGCTCTTAAGTACAGTGCTCTTAAAAATATGGTGAAAAAAGACACACTTTTAATACGTCTCTGTAGTGAACTATGTGCTGCTTCACATTTTACATAATTTAGACTTGCTCTGCGTGGGAACAAAAATGGAACTACTTGCAATCTGATAGGATAAACATGTAAACATTTAGGAAACATGAGACAAATAAAATGCATGTCTGAAAGTGGCTTACCTCTGCAAGCGTTCACTACTGTGTTAAGGGCATCTTGGTAGCTCTTTGGCATTTTCAGGCCCTCGACAGTGCTGGTCAGTGGAATCATCCCCAAGCCATTGAGCGGAGTGTCAAGAACAGCTGACATGAGTTCACTCTGCAAAGACACAGGAAGGAAAAGCTTCTACTAGACTGACATGTCAAAATGATCCCGACTGTTAAGCTGTTTGATTCAGTGACTGTAGTCAACTTACAACAGGGGGGCTGAACAGTTCACTTAGATCTGGGAAGCTTGACAGAAACCGTGTCAGAGGCGTCTCCATGGGTTCCAACAGGATGATAGTCGAGCTTGAAGTTACACTTTTTAGCAGCTTCTTTCGTGATGCTGCAAAAAGCACAGTCCAATGAGAAACACAAGAATAAATCTCAAAACTATCTTTTGTATCTGTTCCCATATAAATTCCTAGGCTCAGCTGAGTCGTTTACCTCCTGTGAGATACTGTTGCAGGATGTGCGATGCCCGTATTCTGTTATTTCGATTGTCATCAGAGCTTTGCAGTGCTCTAATGGTCAGCGGACAATGTGAGGCTGGAGAGAAGAGTGGGTACGACTGCTGGCCTTCTTCAACAGTGAATCCCATCACTTCCACACGACCATACAGACAGGTCAAAAAGCACTTCCCACGAAAACACAGGGTCTGCAGGAAAGGAATGAAACTGTTAGCCATAGCAATGGATTAACACTAGTTACTTGTGTGTCTGATTGTTTTCACAGATTGATTCTATTCAAAATGCAGTGAAGAATACCTGATCTTTCTGCATAATAAGCACTGCGCGGTTTTGTCGATCATCTCTCTGTGCACACTGATGGAGAGCCTCACCCTCCAGTCTGCCCGGCTGGACAACCTCCACATCGTCTGAGGTCTCCACACCGTTCCTGTGAATTAACTGGGAATACTCCTTCCATTCCTCGGAGTCATCTGACTCTTTGTCCAAGTTGAACGCAGAACTTCCATTAGCCTGAGTGTATGAATTCTTAGACCCAGACTGAGAAGGGATTATCTTAGAGTCAGAGACAGGCTTGGCTTTATTTTTCAGTCTCTTGACGGAGGGCTTTTTCTTCACTGACACCTGGTGCTCCTTTATCATCTTGGCCATGACAGGACTAGAGTTGATGTCAGAGGAACTGATGGGAGGCCTGCACCGTTTGCCTCTAACATCCTTCCACTTCTGAGATTTACTCTTAGCCTGTGTGTGTTTGTTCACCTTCATGATCCTGTAATCAACAATTACTCATGTGGGAGCTGATGGGAAATACACGGGGGAGCCTGCCAAGAGAGAACGTTTATATCAGAAAGTTTAACAAGCTAAAACAACAAGCAGCTCAGGAATCATCAAGCTCTTTTAAAAATGAATATCTGCATAATTTAGCTTCACTTTGCAGCCTGGCAATTCATTAGCACTTGGGAGACAAGCTAATCATGCTAACGAGCCACCTATGTTTTTACAATGTTTCAAATGATCAACACCTGAGACTGAGTGCTGAATAAATGTACCGTTAAAGAGGAACAAACATTTAGAAACAATAATACAACATGAATTTTAAACTTGACGTTAAGTTATCACGGCTAACGTAATCGACCAAAGCATTTACAGGAGCTAGCAATAGTTGCTAGCTAACGTTGCAGAAGTCTCACAAAACATACTTACCCCTGCTTAGAAAAAAGCAAAACTGAAGTGTAGGGACCACGCTCGGTGATTTTAGTAAGTGAAGAGCATTAATATTCTGCCTAAGTAAAGCCAAGGAGCCAGCCAACTGTCCATACAGCAACGCTAACAGGCTAGCACGCTAGCTTACATGTGAGAGCAGCAAACAGACGCCGCGTCTGGATGGTCGACTGTCGCTTTTCCCGGAGTGTTATTATTTACAAGAAGATGTTTAAAGAAAAAATGCACTGGTATTTAGCTTTTCACGCGAAGCAAAATCATGAAAAAGTAAAGTACCTACAAGCAATAACTACATTTCTGGATGTTTTATTGTTTCTGTTGTGAACTGTTGGTGTTTAATGTTGGACAACAGAAACGTTTCCCGGAGTTCCGTCGCATTAATAGCGTCACATCCTCTTCCTTCTGCAGTTTTTAGAGGCCTACAAGAAACCAAAACAAGCTGCGTGCAGTGAGGCTTTGCTGTTTTGTCATTCTGTTTGCATTATACCCGGATCGGGTGAAGTTCATCGAGTGATCGAGAGCTAATAGTCACTTTTCATCGATAATGCAGACGTGAGTCTCCAGATGCAGCTGTCGCGCGCGGACCACGCTTAGGGAGCGTCTTTAAAGAGATGTGCTAGGAAATAAGCGTGGAGGTGCGTAGGTGAGTAAGGGTTTGCAAGAAAACTGTCTCATCTGTACAAACACTATCTCTGTAAAATATACTACTTTATTTTTTTAATCGACACGATTAAGGTTGTTATTTTCGATGCCACAACCGTAATTAAGTGATATTAAAATAAACGAACTGTCGATTGATTAGATGACAACTATCAAATGACTCATCGCTTATTTTTGATTCTCGAAAAATCGGTGTGGGTAATACGTTAAAGAAAAATAAGTCTAAATTCTCTGATTCAGAGTCATTAAGTGTCAATGCTCTGATTGTTTTCCTCCTCTACGACAGTAAAAAAAAAAGATTTTGTTTATAAAACAAGACCTTTGAAGATGTCATCTTAGGCTTTGCCATTTGCATCCCTACTAAATAAAATTAATAATAAATTTTATTTATAAAGCGCTTTACAAGTAACTCAAAGATGCTGTACATAAAATACAATAAAATAAAACAAGACCTTATGAATAAAAACAGTTAATTTTAAAGTCAATAAACAGTAATTTAAAATCAATCAAAATTAAAGATAAAATACAGTGTCACTTAAAGAAGGCAGATCTAAATGTTCAACACATCTTCCAAATACTTGTAATTACCACTGTATTTGCTATTTGTAGCTTCATACAGTACATCTATGAAACGAGCACCAGCAGTGAAGGAAATGTTTATTTATATTTACACCCTTAAAGTCAGAAAAAGTACTAATACTTCACAATAATGCTCCATTACAAGGAGAAGTCAGATTTTAAAAGGTTGTTTAAGGAAGCGTATGTAAATGTGATCACCAGTTAGACTGTTGTGTATTATGTCATCAGATTATTATTATTTGTTTGCTTTATAATTGTAGCCAGTATATTTTTTCCCACAACACTAAAGCTAAATATTTTTTCTGCTCCTTATTCTTATCTCCACTTCTGAGATGTTGGAACCATAAAACATTTGGTTCAATTCTTGACAAACAAACAAGTCAGCTCCACTTGTATGCACTCCTGGGTAGTTTAATCTATAGTAAAGCATCACATTTTATGAAGTCTGTATAATTTTTTTATGAAAAAACTTGAAATGTCACCAAATGTAGTGCAGCAAAAAGCACAATATTTCTCACAGAAAATTTTGTGAACTTGAGGTGTAAAATGGCATGAAAACAAAATATGGAAAGAACAATTACCTCAGATTTGTACTTGATTAAATTAACTTTACATTCCCCCATTGATGATCTGATTCTGATTTATCGGTCAAATATGTACGTTCACAAAAATGTATCAGTGAATCAGCAGCTACAGCTATTTTTACTACCACTTAATTAATTAGACTTTTTTTTTTCCAAATAGCATCCTCAACATTTGGCCTTAGAATGGGGAAGCACGCTTATCCCAGTTCCTTAAATTAGACGTGACTTCCTAAAAATGCTATTTTTTAAATCCGACTCTCAGTCTAAAACCCAAAGATATTTTTTTCTACTGTCAGTTAAGACAAATAACAGCTGCAAATCCTCACATTTGAGAAGTTGGAATTGAACAGTTAATCATTGCCAATCATTTTCCAGCAGAACACACACACACACACACACACACACACACACACACACACACACACACACACACACACACACACACACACACACACACACACACACACACACACACAGCAGACAGCTAAAACAAAGACAGACATAACACGTAGCTGTCAGATTAACCAATAATGGAAACAGTAACAGTATAATGTTTCTGTGTGTCATGCAGCAAAAGTCCACAGTGAAGGATGCCTGCAGTAGACAGCCACCATGCGCAGCGTGTCCTGTCCTCCCTGAACCAGCAGAGGGCTGTAGGCAGGTTTTGTGATGCAACGTTGAGCGTGGGAGGTGGGGTGAGCTACCTCGCCCATCGCAACGTCCTCGCCTGTTTCAGCGAACTGTTCCAGCGGTCCAGCGTGCCCACCTCCCCCAGCATGGAGCTCTGCCTGCAGGGCTGTCCTGACGAGGGCCTGGAGCTGCTGTTGAACTTCGTCTACACCGGAGAGCTCAAGTTGGGCCCTGACAACCTGGAGAAGGTGCAGCAAGCTGCGACCAGCCTCTGTATACCAGAGGCCCTCAGACTCTGTCAGCAGTACAAGGAGACCTCTGTGGATCCTGTACCTGTGAAGCGTAAGCGAGGCAGACCGAGGAAGTCTGCATCGGATGCAAACTCAATCAAAGAGGAGATCTCGGTTACAGTCAATAAAGATGACTCTGGTGCTGATATAGTTGGTCTGACTACAGCTGCCGCCACTACAACACGCTCTGGTCGTTTGGTTAAAGGCCCCAAGCGACTAGTGACTGCTGATGACACAAATGTTCCTGTGGAGAAAGAAAGTGGCAGTGCTGTTGTGGAGAACCAAAACCCCCATCAGCCATCTGGTGAAACTGAGGTACATCAACATGCAGCAGTGATGTGCAGATAATTATCCTGGTGTTTTTAACTCTTGTGTCGTCCTGCGGGTCGAAATTGACCCGTTTTAAAGTTTGAAAATGTGGAAAAATAAATAAATTCTCACAGTGAAACTTCTGATGTCCACATTTTCAACATTTTTGGGAAATCTTTGAACATTTTTTGCTGGAAAAAAAAAGAAATGTTAAAAATGTTTCTTAAGAGCATTCACCAAAAAATTCAACCAAAATCCAGCGAAATTCACTGGATTTTGGTTGATTTTTTGGTGAATGTTCTTAAAGAAAATATTAGAAGATTTACTGATATATATAGAATCACTTGAGGTATTTTTAGTATTTTTTTGAAGATTTTTACTTATTTTTTTGAAAATATTTACAAGAATTTTCTTGCCAAATTTGAGGGATTTTTAAAAAATAAAACTTTCAAGGGAAACTTTTAAGGAATTATCGGAGTTTTCTTCCTGAAGGTTTTGCAAATTATCAGGAATTTGGGGAAGTTTTTTGCTGAATTTTTGGATTTTTTTCAGACAAAGAAACATTATTTTTTGGTGCCCGTAAATGAGGACAACAGGAGGGTTAAAGATGAAGACAGCATTCATGAGTACACTTGTCTTGTGCTATTTGCAGGTAATACAGCTGCAGACTGACATAAACAACAGCAGTGTTGGCCAGGTAACTGCAGAAGCAGGAGCAGAAGAAGAAGAAGATGATAATGTGGGATATTTTGAGCCCATCACTGAGGACACCGATGAGGAATACGTCCCCGTTGCCGAGCCAGCTTCTTCACCTCTGTCCACGTCGACGGCACAGAAGCGCAAGAGTAAAACAAACAAGAACAAGAATGGTGAGGCTGTGGAGGAAGACTCCAACAAGGGCTCGGTGCAGTGTCCCACCTGCAACAAATCCTTCAAAAGCAAATACTACCTCAAAGTCCACAACAGGTAGACGGTTCCTCCATTTCAACTCATAACTGCTGGTGATAGAACATCCACTAATGTGTCTTTCCTGCAGGCGGCATACAGGAGAGAGGCCCTTTGGCTGCCTCAGATGTGGGAAGAGGTACTTCAGGAAGGAGAATCTTTTAATACATGAGATGAGAGATTGTGCAAGAATGCAGGTAAGTGAGGCTAAAAAAACATACTTCAGACTGGGATGTCCTGATCAAGTTTTTTTGGCACCCAGCCTGAATCGTTTAACATTTAGTATCTGCTGAGTCCAAAACTGATAAACACATAAGTACATGAAAGTAATTGTTTATTGTAAATCCATTGTTTATGCTTGACAACTGAAAATCTCTGCTGTGCATTCAGAGAAAAAGTCATTCCGAACCGACCATGCGTTGCACAGCAGATGTAGAACCCGGTTGCACCACTAGATGGAGCCTTTTACTGTTTTAACAATGGAGTCTCTTTCGGCAAACCCATTCTGGAGAACATTATGGTCTGACTACCATTCTGGTCTTGGTGAGAAAAACACTCTGGTGTGTTAGTTTTTCTTTTCTTTCTTGTATAAAGCTGACTGAAGACAACTGAAACTAAAAAAAAAACAACTGGCCTGTGTCACTGCACAATCCAAAACTTGACATTTTCAGTGTGGTAGGTTGCTTCTTGGAGGTTGTTGTTATCATTTCCTATGTCAAAATGGATTTTGGCAACAATAGCACAATGATATTGGAAGGAAAGGATGCGCATGAAATGAGCAGTCAATGGCAAGCTAATACATACAGCAGAGAGTCAGACTATTATACTACAGGCAGTTCCATGCTGCTAAGCAAAGAGCATTGTTTGGCTTTAGCAGGCGATTAAAATCAAGACAAAGACTTGAGTGATGCTTAATGGTCTCCAGTCAGAGCTGATGAAATTTAGCCAAGCAAGGATCGAATATTGACAGTATGCCACTGAGATTATTATACCTCAGTGACATATATAATAGAACTTTGTGGTCCATATCTGATGTTATCAATTAATCCATTACTGATTGATATCAATACCAAGTATTGATTTAGAAAACTGTTTAAAATTAGGATCTCTAGCATCCTGCCACAAATTCTTCTGCTCTCCCTTTGCAACACCCATCTGACAGCAGATGTAAAAACGTGCTTTGATTTTGACGTGCATTGGACC